>NC_134689.1:8776472-9089863 GCF_050947455.1 Rhinoderma darwinii | reverse complement strand
AGGCGATGCGATGGCTCATATTGCAAGTGATCTGGATGAAGGTCTGATCTCGGACACTTTACACAGAGACTTAGATGATATTGTATCAGGGGTAAAGAAAATGTTTCACCTGCAGAAGAATTCTGATGATTTAACAGATCCAAAGATGGCGCCTGAGGAACAAGACAAAGCCTCAGTCTTAGGCCTGATTTACACGAGCGTGTGCGTTTTGCGCGCGCAAAAAACGCTGCGTTTTGCGCGCGCAAAAGGCACTTGGCAGGTCCGTGTGTCATCCGTGTATGATGCGCGGCTGCGTGATTTTCGCGCAGCCGCCATCATAGAGATGAGGCTAGTCGACGCCCGTCACTGTCCAGGGTGCTGAAAGAGCTAACTGATCGGCAGTAACTCTTTCAGCACCCTCGACAGTGAATGCCGATCACAATCTACACCAACCTGTGAATAAAAAAAGACGTTCATACTTACCAAGAACTTCCTGCTTCCCCCAGTCCGGGCTCCCGGCCGTTGCCTTGGTGACGCGTCCCTCTCTTGTCATCCGGCCCCACCTCCCAAGATGACGCCGCAGTCCATGAGACCGCTGCAGCCTGTGATTGGCTGCAGCCTGTGCTTGGCCTGTGATTGGCTGCAGCTGTCACTTGGACTTAACTGTCATCACGGGAGGTAGGACCGGAGTTATCGGTAAGTCAGAACGTCTTTTTTTTTTTACAGGTTCATGGATTTTCGGAGCGGAAGTCACTGTGCAGGGTGCTGAACCAGTTTAACGCTTTCAGCACCGTGGACAGTGACTGTCTCCTGACGTCGCGTACCCGAACATTTTTTACCGGTTTCGGTCAAAACGAGTTTGGCCGAACCCGGTGAAGTTCGGTGCGCTCATCTCGAATTTGACACTCCGTTTGGATGTTTGTAAACAGAAAAGCACGTGGTGCTTTTCTGTTTACATTCAGGAGTTTGACAGCTCTTGCGCGAATCACGCAGTTCGCACGGAAGTGCTTCCGTGCGGCATGCGTGGTTTTCACGCACCCATTGACTTCAATGGGTGCGTGAGTGCGCGAAAAACGCACGATTATAGAACATGTCGTGAGTTTTTTTCTGCGCACACGCGCTGAGCGCAATTCACGCATCGTCTAAACTGCCCCATTGACTAATATAGGTGCGTACGACATGCGTGCAAAGCACGCGCGTCGCACGCGCGTATAATACGTTCGTGTAAATGAGGCCTTAGGGCTTGTTGCCAATACATCGGCTATTTCATGGTGAGAAAGAGAAGTGGAGCTTATTCCATTCCAGAGAACCACAGAGGGCACAGCCCATTCCTGCATCGTCTGTAGCTCGGGAGCCATTTCTGGTTCTTGAGAGTCCGTTTACTTCATCCAGGTCAGAGAAAAAAGGTTTGTTTAGTAATATCCCAGATGTTACTCTGCCAACATGGGAGAACTGGCTGAAAAAGTGATGCCTGCAAAGAGATGAACATGGTGCCAAGTAATGATGTAACAATTATAAAGAAATAAGGGACACTTGCAGGGGCGTAACTAGGAAAGACTGGGCCCCATAGCAAACTTTTGACCGGGGGCTGCCCTACACTGGGTATCACACAACCCCCCCCCCTTGTAGATAGTGCCTCCCTATAGATTCCACCACACAGCGCCCCCCTATAGATAGCCCCCTTTAGATAACGTCTTACAGCCCCAATCCCCCTATAGATAATGCCATACAGCCCCCTGTAGATATCGCCATACAGCCCCCTGTAGATATCGCCATACAGCCCCCTGTAGATAACGCCATACAGCCCCCTGTAGATAACGCCATACAGCCCCCCTGTAGATAACGCCATACAGACCCCCCTGTAGATAACGCCATACAGCCCCCTGTAGATAACGCCATACAGACCCCCCTGTAGATAACGCCATACAGAGTCCCCCCTGAAGATAACACCATACAGACCCCCTGTAAATAACGCCATACAGAACCCCCCCATAGATAACGCCATACAGACCCCCCATAGATAACGCCATACAGAACCCCCCCCCCTTGTAGATAACGCCATACAGAACCCCCCTGTAGATAATGCCATACAGACCCCCCTGTAGATAACGCCATACAGCCCCCCTGTAGATAACGCCATACAGACCCCCCTGTAGATAACGCCATACAGACCCCCCTGTAGATAACGCCATACAGACCCTCCTGTAGATAACGCCATACAGACCCCCCTGTAGATAACGCCATACAGAATCCCTGTAGATAACGCCATACAGATCCCCCCTGTAGATAACGCCATACAGACCCCCCGTAGATAACGCCATACAGACCCCCCCCCCCGTAGATAACGCCATACAGACCCCCCCATAGATAACGCCATACAGACCCCCCTGTAGATAACGCCATACAGACCCCCCCTGTAGATAACCCCTCATGCTGCGGGCCCCGTAGCTGCCGCTACGGCTGCTATAGCGGTGGTTACGCCACTGGACACTTGCAAACCCTACAAGAAACCCCAGGAGCCTCCCAGAAAAAAAGCAGACCTCCCGAACTAGCAGTCAAGACTCCAGGGGTCGGAGTCCCTTATTCCTGCAGCTTAGTTCTCTTCATCCTTGGGCACTGCCACAGACAACCAGACCAACGTCAGGGGTCATCTGCAGCGGCACCCAGGAGTACAGAGGACTGTAAACTGCAGGAATACGGAGGTGAGTTTCTGCAGAGTCTGGTCTGGGGTCTATATTAGTTTAGGCGGTCTTGTCTGGGGTCTATATATGTTCAGGGGTCTGGGTTCTGTATTCGTTTGAGAGTGTTATAAAGAGGACCATACATACTACTTGGGATTCAAATGCTTTAGGTTGGGGGTGTGTCCTATATAAATGGGCGGGGCAGATGTTAAACATTTTGCACAACGCTTCTTGGCATCTCTTGCTTCTCAAAAGTTGGCAAGTGTAAAATAATGGAGTAGAATGTGTTCAGCCCTAAAAGCAAACAATGTGACCTGCTACACAGGATTATGCCCATATATCTGCGTCCTCAATACGCACATACAGGTATGCAAAAACGTCAATATAAGAATGCTGTAACAGGATGGTGTACTGATATGTGTAAAAAATGCCATAATATATTAACCCCTTTGTAGGCAGGCAAAAAATAATAATTAATAATGCCCATTTATAAAACAAAAAACAGGATTGAGTGTAGCAGTATATGGAAGGGGGTACATAGTGATAAAACAAAATATGCATACAGCATAAATATGTGCATAAAACAATAATACAATTTATATAATACCATGATGTGATTATACACATATCCCAATATAAACAATTTCATTCCATATACACACATATATACAATATAGTCAGCATAAAACAATTGTGTATATACAAAGAATATATAAACCAAAAAATAATAGATTTATTTTTTTATAATATATAAATATATATACAAAAAAAGACAATGTGAAATAAGGTGAGTGAACACACGTGCATAGTGATGGGTGAAAAAATAAATATTATTAATAAAAGAACTATTTTTTTTCGGTCGATATCGCCGTGTGGGGGCTTGTTTTTTGCAGGACGAGTTGTAATGTCTCACGCCACCATTTATTATATCATATAATGTACTGCCAAAAATTTATTTGTGGGGTGAAATGTGAAAAAAACGCTATTCCTCTACTGTTTTTTGGGTTTTGTTTTTATGGCGTTCACCGTGCCGTAAAAACGAGATGTTCACTTTATCCTGCGGGTCAATACGATTACAGCGAGACCAAATTTATATCGTTTGTTGAAAATAAAATTTTGTTTTGTGTCTTCATATTTTGAGAACCAGAACGTTTTATTTTTTTATTTTTCCGTTGATTGGGGCAGCATGAGGGCTTAGTTTTTGCGGGACGAGCTGTATTATTTATAGGTTTCATTCTGGCGCACACATCATTCTGATCACTTTTTTTATTCCATTCTCCATTGTGGGAAATGAAACAGCGATTCTGGCGGTGTACGTTTTTTTTTACCGCGTTCACCGTGTGGGTTGAATAATGTTATATTGTAATAGTTCTGACTTTTATGGTCGCAGCGATACCAGTTGTTTATTTTCTCGTTAAATCATTGATTGGGGGACGCTGCACCATGGGTATATGAGACCTCAGAAGGGGTGACCAGGCGCGCACCCAAAAACACCAGACGGGTAAGTGAACATTCCCCCTCTGATTCCACCCTGGGATGTTCTGCCTAAGGCCTGATCCACACGAACGAGTGCAAACTCGGACGTGAAAAACTGTACTTTTTCACATCCAAGTTGCACCCGTATGGGACTCATTTTCACGGTTCCCTCATAGACTTGGGTCTATTGAGGGATCCTTGGAAACGGACGAAAATAGAACATGTTTTTCACGGGCCCTTGTGAACAGCCCCATTGAAATACATGTGTCCGTGTGATGGCCGTTAAAAAAAAAACGTCTGTCACACGGACGGGAGATATTCTTGTCTGAATTCGGCCTTATTCTGCTGCTGGGGCTGTTTTCCCTGTTTTTCTGTTATGTGATGTATCTGCTGCTGGTCTGATGTATGATCTCTCCTGCTGGGCTGTTTTTTCTGTACTCTCCTGCAAGTATATGGCTCCGGAGCTCCCCCCTGTTCATTTGCTGGGTCCCCCTTATGTTTTTTGGAACCCACAGGCCTCCGTTTTTCATTGCGCCAGGAGTGCGGCAGGCGTCATAATTTTAGTCCCTGGCATCGGCCGGGCTTAGGCCGCGATTAGCCACACCTCTGTTCCTTCAGTCTGAGGATTCCTCAGCTTCTCATTGGTTGCAGGGCAGGCTATGGTCACATGGTCTTGGTCCTCCAATCCCCTTGCAGCATGGCCTCGGTTTCCTGTGGGAGGAGATTTTTGTCTTCCTTCTTCCTGTCCCTCCAGACGCCGGCATCTCTCTCAGCAGTAGCGGCGGTTTTTCTCCAGCGAGGCATCCCGTCAGCTCACTCAAGCAGCAATGGCAGCTTCTCCTCCGTATCGTTGCCTTGTCGGTGGGACACCGCACCCTGGGTCGTAAAGACTAACCTGTCCTCTCTATTTACTTCAGGGCTCTAGTCCCCTCATGTCTACAAGGGGAAAGACCCCAAAAAAACCTGCCCCCCGGGATTGTCACGCACTGTACTTACAATTCTAAGTTCCCATGCGGCCAGTCTGACCCTATCTGTGCTCAACGCCTGCACCCCAGACCTTCCCAGGACACTCTGGACACTGCTGCTAGGGAGTCTGTCCCACCAGAATGGGCGTCTTCCCTCACCCAGACGGTAGATAATCTTGCCCTCCTCATACAGGGAATGGTGGAAGCCTAAACCGGCTGCCTAAGCAGATCGCTTGCTCAGGTTCCTCGAGGGATAGGACCACCGCCGGTGGGTCTGCTTCTACCCCTGCTCGTGATACGGCTGAGACTGCCTCTACTGGGGACTCCCCGGAGTCTAAGAGGCAATTCTACATCTCCCGCCATACAGGATCTTATCCGGGAGGTCAGAGATATCCTGCAAATCCCCGAGGAGGCTCCTGGCTCATCTCAAGAGGACATCTCAAATTGTGCCACAGCTAGGCAGGTTTGCCTTTCAGGAGCCTGGGAAAGCTGGGTAACTGGCACAATGCAATGGTTCCTTCACGCGGTTCATTTTAAAGGCGACAGAGGCGTCCGCCTCTAGTTTTCCCTGACCATAAAGGGTTTGGAAAACTCCTTAAAAGGGTCTGAAAACACCCGGACCAGCATTCACCCACATCTAAAAGGATGGATGTCATGTTCTGAGTGGTCGAGCTTTCCACCAGTGGATCCCCTTGTAGCTCAACTGTCTGAGGCAATTACTCTGCCCATAGCAGGTGCTGCTTCTCTTCAAGATCCCATCAATAAGAAGGTGGATTCTATGGCCAAGGCCGCTTTCTCGTTCGCTGGTCATCCAGCACCCGGCCCTCGTATGCAGCTTCTTGGGTTAGCAAGGCCTGCGTGGTCCTGGCAGAGCGGTCTCTCGTCTCTGGGGAGTGACATCAATAGGACTCTCTTCTGGCTTCCCAGCTAATCCAGGCGTCTAAGTACCTCTGTGATGTTTCCATCCGCTAAGACTATGGCTAATGTAGTGGCTTTTCCGCCGGGCTATCTAGATTCGCACCGGGAATTCCGAGCTGGCCTCCAATAAGGCTGTCCTTGCGCTTCTTATTGCCCAGAAACTAATTGCCGATGCAACAGGGGGTAGAAGTACCTTATTTCTCCAGCCTCGGCATCGGCGTCGCCCAGCCACCTCTTCCCGGTCTCAGAGGTTTCGTTCCTTTCAGAATTGCCACTCACGTCATAGGCAATCTCCCAGGGATGCCGGTCCTCTCGGGCCCCGTGCCCCTCTCCTATGCCAGGGCTGTCATGGCAGCCCAGCCACCCACATGCCACGGATCCAAGGAACTCCTCAGCCTGTAGGTCTTCATCCGCCAGAGTTACTTCCTCGGGTGGGGGCGGCTACGCATCATTCCAGGAGACCTAGTTTGCAGGCATAGAAGATTTACAAATAATAGTCCGCTTCTCCTGAAACAAGAAATAAATATGCAGGTGTTAATCTGGTGTGACTTTTATGCAAAAGGTCGTGTAGACGGGATGCAGGATAGATTTTTTTTCCTCCAAGACTGTTCTTCCTGTCGACTTCTCCTCAGTGCCCTGCCTGGTCGCTCACCTTTTCCCAGGCCATCCACACTCTCCTCAAGTAGAGGATTATTGTCCCTGTCCCAGAGCAGTTCCAGGGCTTCTACTCCAACCTTTTTACCGTCCCAATAAAGGATAGTTCCCTTCGTCCTATGCTGAATCTCAAGTGCCTCAATCAGAATGTCAAGGTCCGCAGGTTTTGTATGGAATCTCTGCACTCAGTCGCGGCATCCTTGGAAATTCACGAGTTCCTGTCTTCAGTCAACATACTTGCCTTCACATACCCATTGCTTGGTCTTACCAGCGTTTATTTCGCTTTGTAGTGGGTTTCCGACCATTTCCAATTTGTGTTACTTTCCTTTGGCTTGGCCACGGCACCCAGGGTTTTCACCAAAGTCGTGGCGGTTCTCATGGCCCTACTTCAATTCAGGGGGGTCGTTGGTGGAGGTCCTCTTCCTGCTTGCAGAGGTTCCTTTGCCTCTCCCTGAGTGGCACAACCTCCTTTCCCAAGGTTCTCCGTTCCGTCCTACTTAGACTGCATAGCTGTTTAAGTTTTCGACAGCGCGGCTGCTTGTTTTCTAAGGTTTCGCGTTTTTTCTGACCATGATTAAGGCTCGGAGGCCTCAGTCCCAGTGGATCTACCACCCCACATGGTGGGTGTATTTCAGGTGCTGTGAGCTTTGACACTTCCACTCCCTTTGCTGTTCTACCCCACGCATCCTGTCCTTACTTCAGGTGAGTATGGAACAGGGACTTAGTCTGGCGACACTGAAGGGTCAGATTTCTGCTCTGTCGATTTCTTTTTCAGCGCACACTGGCTTTCCGTGCTCCAATTAAAACGTTCTTGCAGGGGGTCGCCTATTGTGCCCCTCCGTATTGTCCTCCTCTGGAGCCCTGGGATCTCAACATGGTCCTTGACGCTCTTCAGTCATCACTGTTTGAACCGATGCGGGAAGTCTCTCGCCCCGTGTCTTGTCCTGGAAGGTTGCCTTTCTGAGGGCCACCACTTCGATCCTCAGGTTGTTTGAATTTGGCTGCTTTATCTTGCAGACTCCCCTTCATGGTCTTCCATAAGGACAAGGGGGTACTTCGACCAGTTCCGTACTTCCTTCCACCTCAACGAGTACATTGTTCTGCCATCATTCTGTCCCAACCCTTCTCAGGGGGAGCGTTCTCTGCACCGGCTGGACATGGTCCGAGTACTCCGAATCTATCTTTGTTACGGAGTAAACTTTTTTTTTTGTGTTTCCGGAGCGCCCACGTAAGGGCGGCCTGGCCTCTAAGGCAACCATTTCCAGGTGAATTAAGCCGGCTATCAAGGAGGCCTACTATGTAGGGATCCTCCCTTCTGGGTCACTGCCCAATCGATGCGGGCGGTTGGTGTGTCCTAGGCGGTCCGGCCTCTCCGGTTTCTTAGGCCGCTACCTGGGCCTCGGTTCATACCTTTTACGAGGTTCTGGTAGATCCAATCATTGGATTCCGCAGATGCCAGTCTGGTTCGTATGGTGTTGTAGGCAGCTGTGAGTTAGACTGTTCCCATAGTTGTGGTTTTTTTTCTGCCCACCTTTCGGGACTCCTCTAGAACATCCCATGGTGCTGTATCCCGCAATGAATGATTTAACGAGAATCAGATTTTTGTACTCACTGTAAAATCCCTTTCTCGTTGAATTCATTGGGGGACACAGGTCCTATCCTTATTTGTGGATTGTTCTTGTTTTTCCCAGGTGGTTCTGTTTTTTTTTCCCGGGACATGTTGGTATTTTGGTTATTTTGTTTTAGGCTCTCCTACTGCTCCTGGTACAAACTGAGTAGCGTGGTGTATCAGGAGGGCATATAGCCCACTAGGCGGAGCCAACACGTTTTTTCCTAGTGTCAGCCTCCTAGTGGCAGGGGCATATACTCCTGGTGCTATGTCCACCAATAAATTCAACGAGAAAGGGATTTCACGGGGAGTACAATTTTTTTTTTAACGTAGCTTTTGGGGGAAACGTAGTTTTCTTTTCCTAAGGGACTTTTTTAACCAGCGATCGTTGGATCGCTTGCCCAATATACAGCAATACTAATATATTGCAGTTTATCGTGGTTTTTACAGGCTCCTATTAAGGTGGAATGCTGACATCACTTTTAGCAGGAAGGATTGAACTGGGCTGAGCACCACCTTGTCTCCGTGTTTAACCAAGTAGGGAGACTTGCAAGATAAGGCTGCCAATTCAGAGACGGGCCGAATGGAGGTGATGGCTACCCGAAGACAAAAAACGATGCATAATGCTGTAGGTAGGCTCAAATGGGGAAGCCTACAGCACCTCAAAGACCAGGTTAAGGCCCCAATTTTACGGTGGTTTTGTGGTAGGAAGGAATCACACATTCTACTCCCTTCAAAAAAGAGAATTTGCTGCCAGGGGCACTAAAAGAGAACCGATAGGGCGGAAATTTGATCCTTTAGGGAGCTGAGGGCAAGGCCTACATGCAGAACCTGCTTTAGGAACGAGAGAGAGAGACTTTCCAGGTATTGTGGTAAATTTTGCTTCCTAGCCTTCATAATTGTTTGGATAACTCACTCAAACCCCCAACTCTTAGTACGGCGCCTTTAACAGCCGTACCGTTAAACGAAGCATAACGAAATTCAGATGGAATCGTGGACCTTGACAGAGAAGATCGTGTTGGAGGGAAGGATGCCAGGGTGTGTCGTCTATGAATGTGTCCAGGTCGGCGTACAAGGCCCTTTGGGGAAAATCGGGGGCGAGGAGAATTACCGGTATGCCTTCCGATTTTGACCTTGATTATTTGAGAAAAGGTGTATGGGAGCTGGAATCGGTTTCACGGAATGACCGGAGTGTGTATCAACAGCGCTATTTGGATCCTGAGCCCCGGACGCGGGTAGTTTGTGATTGAGTCTGGATGCCATTAAAGACCCCGTCTGGCAGAGATTTCTTTGAGCATCTTTAGATTAAGGTCCCTATTGCCCAGATTGAAGCATTCTTGGCTGAGATAGGCAGCTATGCAGTTGTCCACTCCTGGGATGTGAACTGCCGATAGAGCTGGCACGTTTGCTTCTTCCCACCTCAGGATGCCTTGACTGTGGGGCTGTGGGCACCGTCCTGATGGTTGAGGTAGGTGACCACCATCATATTGACCGCTTGAACCTTCATTGGAGAACCCGCCAGAAGAGGTGTCCAGTGTCGATGGATAAGGAGAATGTCCCGAATTTCCGGAATGTTTATTGGGAGAGATGACTTTTGTGATGACCATACACATTGAACCATTCCAAACTCAAGGACTCCAACCCAGGAGGATGGCAACCATCATCAGGACCTTTTACTTGAGAGGAAGGAAGGAGCATTCCAGAGTAAGTTTGGGGGAAAAGCAGGCACCACCGGAGCGATTGTTGAATTAACAAGGGTAGAAGAATAGGGTGATCCAGAAAAGTCAAGGGCTTGTTCAATGAGCCAGTACAGCCCACAGAAAAGGGCAGGTGTGAAATTGAGTGTATGTAATCACTTCCATGGAGGAGACTAGAAGACCCAAAACCCTCATGACATGCCGAATAGAAATCAGAAATTGGAGAGACCGGACCTACTGTTGAAGAAAGTGGAGCTTCTCCTGTGAGAGGAAAATTTTAGCCTGAGGAAAAGTAAGAACCGAGATGGGGACAGAATTGATTTGATGTCCATCGAGGACAGGAATTCTGCTTGTTCGATCGAGGAGATTACTGACCTAAAGGATTTCATCCGGAAGCGTTGTAGTTTGTAGCGTTATACTTGTTGACATGTTTTGAGGTCCAATACTTGGAGAACTGTACCTTTTTAATTTTTGTGGTCCATAAAGAGACTTGAAAACAAACCCTGGAAGTGTTCCTGGCAAGGAACTGGTACGATCACTCCCCGAGGGAGAAGGCGGAAGCTTTAGGAGAGGATGTTGGTGATATTGAGAGAATAAAACGATTTGGTGGTCAAGAAGCAAACTCTATTTTGTATCCTGTGGAGACGACTTTGTGCGTGACAGTCAGACGTCACGAAACACAAGAGTCATCCTTCCAGGGTAGCTTGGGACAGTTTGAGTGGGATGGCCCTTCATGCAGTACTGGACTTGTTGGAAGTGGTCTTGGGGGTATGTGGATAAAGGTGCCAGGAGGGGCATGTTCTGAATAATGGCTTCTTCATCTGGTCTTGAAGCTCTGGTGAGCAGGCCATGGGCTCGAGAAGCGGCGGAAGGAACAGAATTGAGTCTGTCCCTTTTTTGGATGGGCTGACAGAGCAGACCTGTTTTATGGCAGATGAGAACTCTTACCCGCTGTGGCCTCTCAGATAATCTCATCTAGGTGGGCACCCAAATGGCGAGATTCTGCTGAGGTAAGAGCCTACTTTGGAGGCTGCGTCGTCTGACCAGCCTTTCAGCCGCAAAAATTCCTGAAGAACGGGCCATTAATCTGCAATAAGGAAGCCTCGCAGATGTAGCTTTTATGCTCATTCTCTTGTGGACCTGCTCACCCAAGAGGACTCAAACATCGGCCGCAGAGCTGAGCCAGCAGCCCTCGAAACAGGGTTTTGCGAGGAACTCCATCCTCCTGTTTCTGTTATCCTGGAAGGAGAAGGTGTGTGCCATGGGCAGAGTGGTGTGTTTTGCCAGAAGAGAGACTGGTGGGTCAATTGCAGGAGAAGACCTTGCGGAGAGTCGGGGCAATCTGTTTTTTGAACGTTGAGCATCTCCTTACGAAGATGAGTTTTGATGACTGCTTTTCGTCTAGTGCTAAATCTAGGGGGCTGCTGCCAAACGACTGAACTTTTGAGAGAGCCACCAGCCAATGGGCCCCGTTTGAAAGAGTGTTATCCATGAGAGCCAGCAACATCCCTCCTGCTAGAGAAATCCTGGCTTATGAAGATCCTATCTCAACTTCCTGGACCCGTGTGAGATGTGGGGAGATGGATATTGGAGGGGGGGGGGGGGGTTACCTCGAGTAACACCTGAAAGTTTAGGTTTGTAGTGAAGCTTTAGTAGTTGTGTAGTTTTTGACAAGGGCTGAGCAGCTACCAATGTTAGTACGGGGGCTTGGTGATGTCATGTAAGTGGGTTGACCCTATTAAATGAGTTGTGTTTTGTGTCATCTGTTTAGGTGTTCAGGAAAGTTTCTGTCTCTTTAAGTAGAGAAGAGGAAGCTATGTGCAGTTTTATGTTTTAGTAGTTTCCTTGAACACTCCCTGCTTCAGTAAATTTCTCACATTTCTTACTGCTGTCAGCCATGGCGTCCGCTGATGTGAGAGACGAGCTGGACTGCTCCATCTGTCTGAACATTTATACCGATCCTGTAATGCTGAGATGTGGACACAACTACTGCCGGGCCTGTATTGATCAGGTCCTGTTTACACAAAACGGGTGTAGAGTTTATTCCTGTCCTGAATGTAGAGCAGAGTTTCTTGAGCGGCCGGCACTGATGAGGAATATAGCTCTATGTAACATCGTGAGAAATTTCCTGCCAACTGAGCCACGTCAGGAGGAGATCACTGGGATCTGCTGCACTTACTGTATTCACGCTCCTGTACCTGCTGTTAAATCCTGTCTGCACTGTGAAGCTTCTCTCTGTGATAATCATGTGAGAGTTCACAACAAGGCAGCAGAACACGTCCTAACTGAACCCAGCACTTCCCTGGAGAACAAGAAATGTTCTGTCCATATGAAGATCCTGGAATATTACTGCATTGAGGACGCTGCTTGTATCTGTGTGTCCTGTAGTTTGGTCGGAGAACACCGGGGGCACCGGGTGGAGATGCTGGATGAGGCCTCTGCGAAGAAGAAGAAGAAACTGAGAAATGTTCTGCAGAAACTGACCACAAAGAGAGAGGAGACTGAGGAAAGAGTCCAGAGTCTGGAGGATCGCTGGAGAAAAGATCAAGAAAAAGCAGCGGGAGAAGCCGAGAGAGTCACTGCCCTGTTTACAGACCTCAGGAGACGGCTGGATGACCTGGAGAAGAGGGTCCTGAGTGAGATCTCCAGGCAGGAGGAGGAACAGTCACTCTCACTCTCCGCTCTGATCCAGCAGCTGGAAATAAAGAAGGACGAGCTGTCTGGGAAGATGAGACACATTGAGGAGCTGTGTAACATGACTGATCCACTGACTGTCCTACAGGGACCAGACACATGTGACTTGTGTGATCCTGAGGAGGGGGGAGGGGATGAGGACACGGGGAGACGTGATAAACAGCTCCATGATTTAGATTTGGGTTTCATCTCCGACATAATACACGCAGGATTACTAGACATTGTCAATAAAGCAAAGTCTAGTCTTGAATTTGGTTCAAGCAAAAAGAAAATGTTTGCAGATCACGGTATCGACAATAGTAAATTTATACCTTTCGGATTTCCACAAATTGAACGGCTTATTGATGGAAACGGTCCAGTGCCAGTGTTACCTAATCCAGGGGTAAACCAAAACACAGACAATTCCAAACATGGATTTGGATCATTTATTGAAGCCTCATATGTAGATGTAAAGAAGGATGATGTGAAATTACCTAAGTTTAAGTTTCCTACAATTGTACCGTATACAGAGGCCACAAAAGTGAAGAATGAGGTTGCCGCCCCTGGTGTTGGGTCACCTCGGTATAACTTTCCTACGTATAAACTTACACATGACAGATATCAAAATATCGACAATTCTAAACTTCCGCTTGGATCCGCTATTTTTGCCACATATGCGAGGAAGGAGGATGCTAAACCTGCGAGTACAAATAATAAGAATTTCATGCCGAATTTTAAAGGATTTAGATTGAGGTCAGACTCAAATAGGAACAATTCCAAATCTGGATTTGGAGCATCTACGGAGGCCACAAATGTGAAGAAGGATAATTTATAGTGTGTTTATACCCGAAATGTAAGAAGATACTGCTGTCCCCGGATGTGTTCACATGGGTGCCCTTGGCCGCAACACTACAGGGACAAACTCAGGATTTCCAAGTGGGTTAGTGCCAACGACCGATATGGCAAACCTCTCCTCCCTCCCACTCCTACATATACTTCATCACACATATTTACAGAGGGTGGTTTAGTGGCTAGTGATCGTATTCCTGTAATATATGGTGGTTTAGCAGTTTATCTAGTATCTCAGGTGGTCTTGGGTGATAAATGGGTTAAAAATGTGCCTAAAGGTCTAGGGTGGTTTAGTGGTTAATACTTTATATGATATAATTATATTTATGTAGTTTAGGATGATGAAGGGGGGTTAATGGTGGGGGTCTCGGGCCAGAAAGGTTTCCTTTAATTGGATTTTATTTAATCAAAATCGGTCCAGGTTTCTTATAAAAACACATGAAGTAACGTGATATAATTCTGACTGCCCGCAGCCGCCACTAGAGGGAGCTCACCGCAGAGCACTATATACAGCTCCAATTGAACGCAATAATAAATCAGTATGCAGTGAGCTCCCCTAGTGGCGAGAAATATTTTCTTTCAGCGTCCCTTTTAAAGGTCTGATTTGAGACACACTTGACAACATGAGGTACTTTTCTTCCATGAGATTATGTGAATGATGGGAATATTGTTATACCTTCATTGTTACATTTGGGGTTGGACATAAAATGAATATTACAATTATAAATGTGTTGCTGACATTTTATTATATCATCTGTGTCAGATTTTTTTTCATGTCTATTATAAGAATTTCACAAGTACAGGGTAAGTGCTCCTTAACCCGTTAGTGACCGCCAATACGCCTTTTCACGGCGGCCACTATCGGGCTTTATTCCGATGCATACACCTTTTCACGGCGCTGCATTGGAATAAATAAACCATGCCGGGAGCAGTTCAGTCTCCCTGCTCTCTGCTATCGCTGGGGGCATCCCTGCTTGAATGGGCTAGATCGATACCAGTATCGATCTCGCCAGTTTAACCCCTCAGATGCGGCGCTTAGTAGCGAGTGCCGCATCTGAGTGGTTTTGGAGTGAATGAGGGAGCGCCGTCTCTCTCCCCACCGGCATCCTGCGATAAGATCGCAGGGTGCAGGAGTCTTCTATGGCAGTCGGGGGCTTAATAAAGGCCCCCAGGTCTGCCTTTAGTTAATGCCTGCTAGGTCATGCCTAGCAGATGCCTGTCCGTTTTACAAGGACAGGCAGTAATACACTGCAATACAGAAGTATATTGCAGTGTATTATAAAAGCGATTGGATGATCGCATAGTGAAGTCCCCTAGTGGGACTAGTAAAAAAGTAAAAATAACGTTAATGATAAAAAAAAATACGTGAAAATTTTTTAAAAACCCTCTTTTTCCCCTTACAAACTGCTTTTATTAAAAAGACAAAAAAAAGGTAAAAAAGTTACACACATTTGGTATCGCCGCCTCCGTAACCTCAAGCTATTATGTTTTTTAACACGCTCGGCGAATGCTGTAAAAAAGAAAATAAAAAACAATTGCAGAATTGCTGATTTCTGTGCAACCGACCTTAAAATTTTTTTTTAGAAAAAGTGATCAAAATGTCGCATGTACTCCAAAATGATGCCCATAAAACTACAAGTTGTCCCGCAAAAAAAAGTCCTCATACAGCTGCATCGGCGGAAAAATAAAAAAGTTATGACTCTTCAAATATAAGGACACAAAAACAAATAATTTTGAAAAAAGGTGTTTTTACTGTGTAAAAGTAGTAAAACATAATATATACAAATTTGGAATCGTTGCAATCGTAACGACCCGCTGAATAATATTATTGTTATTTATACCACACAGTAAACGGCGTCAATTTAGGACGCAAAAAAATGGTGAAATTGCTGTTTTTCTATCCTCCCCCCCCCAAAAAAAAAGTTAATAAAAGTAAATTAATAAACTATATGTACCTCAAAATGGTGCTATTAAAAAAATACAACTTGTCCCGCAAAAAACAAGACCTTATACAGCAATGTCGACGCAAAAAAAAAAAAGTTATAGCTCTTTGATTGAGACGATGGAAAAACTGTAAAAATTGCTTGGTCATTAAAGGGGTTGTCCACCTTCTGACAGCTGATATGGTATGTCATCGGTGCAGGGCCAACGCCAGGAACCCGCACCGATAAGCAGATCCGGTGGCCTGCGGCTACTGGATGTTGTAGCACGTAATGCTATGTACGGAGCCCGGAAGCAGTTGGCTCCGTACATAGCACAGCGGCCGTGATGCAGAACTGCAGGTCCGCTCCTATTCACTTGAATACAGTACTGCAGCTCGGCCTCTATTCCGTGGCCGGAGCTAACTGCTTCCGGCTTGTACGTCTGGTGTACGGAGGCACCAGACCAGCTGATCTGTGCAGGGTCCGGGAGTCGGACCCCCACAGAGCATGTACTGATGACCTATCCGGTGGATAGGTCATCAGTTGTCAGAAGGTGGAAAACCCGTTTAAGGCCTAAAATAGGCTGGTCACTAAAGGGTTAAAGGGAATGTCTTGTGTGCAATCATTAGATGTCCGTACAAATAGTCTACAACAGAACTGTCATCTATAATTAACTCCCCAGCCTCTAATGAGATGACACTTCTGATCCTGCACTCTAATGATAATGAGATGACTCTGCCAACCTTGTCTCAATCTACACACTTTCTGCACAGTGGATTTTATTTGTCTGTGGTAGTTTAGTGGGATTACCACTGTGCATGTCCCTGGTGGCCCGATGGGTTGTAGCAGTATATTTTGCTGTTGACCATCATTAATTTGTCCTAGGGTTCCAGTAGGTTTAGAGCTCTATAGGATTACAGCTATCCATGTCTCTAGTGATCCAGTATGATTAGAGCGGTCCATGCTCCTGGTGATCCAGTAGGATTAGAGCTGTCCATGCTTCCTGGTGATCCCGTAGGATTAGAGCTGTCCATGCTCCTGGTGATCCAGTAGGATTAGAGCTGTCCATGCTCCCGGTGATCCAGTAGGATTAGAGCTGTCCATGCTCCCGGTGATCCAGTAGGATTAGAGCTGTCCATGCTTCCTGGAGGATCCCGTAGGATTAGAGATGTCCATGCTCCTGGTGATCCCGTAGGATTAGAGATGTCCATGCTCCTGGTGATCCCGTAGGATTAGAGCTGTCCATGCTCCTTGTGATCCAGTAGGATTAGAGCTGACCATGCTCCTAGTTATCCTGTAGGATTAGAGATGTCCAAAAGATAATTAGAGCTGATGATCCAAAAGAATTAGAGCTGTTCATGCTCCTGAGGATCCACTAGGATTAGCATTCTCTATGTCCCTAGTGACTTGGGTGGTTTAGTAGAATTAATCCTGTCGCTGTCCCTTTTGTCTGATGAGATTATACCTGTTGGTTTAGTAGTAATAAATTCCTTTAACCCAGCATCAATGAAAGCAGTGTATTGCCAGATATTCTGGATTATCAGATGGCCATAAAAAGTATATAAAACTCACCTAAAATCCTATGATAAAATGTTCAAACAAAATCTGCTACTGTAAAATGCTACAATAAATTACATTTCTGTGCTGGAATTCTGGATCATCAAATGTGGGATTAAGGAAATTTCATATACACATTAAAAGAAAAATCAGAAAATAATTGTTTTCTAAAGAAAAGCACTAAATGTAGGGACCATCAGCCACCCCCCTCCTTCCTTCTCACAAACTTGCTGCTGGCTGTAAGGCAACTGATTGTAGCAGGAGCCCTCCCCCACTGCTCTGTTGCAATAGTAGACCAGGGACACTAAACTGTGCCCCCCTCCTCTATTGCCTGCCAGCCCAAATGCAGGGGATTGGAGGAAATGATTACCCGTATTCTCGGCAAGATATTTACAGGAAAATTCTGCAGGCTGACAAACAGGTTTACTGTTCCTGTAAGAGCGAGCGCAGAACAAAAGTCAATGTTTATTTGGAAAACACTCTTAGACCAGGCGTGGCATAAGGTATGCCACCTGGCAGGTACGGTGTTTTCCTTGACGCTGACAGCCATGGCATCTGCTATTTTGAGAGACGAGCTGGACTGTTCCATTTGTTTGGACATTTTTAGAGACCCTGTAACCCTGAGATGTGGACACAACTTCTGCCGGGTCTGTATTGATCAGTTCTTGGATACACGGGACGAGTCTGGACTTTATTCCTGTCCTGAATGCAGAGAAGAGTTTCGGGAGCGGCCTGCACTGCTGAGGAACATAACTCTATGTAATATAGTGCGGAATTTCCTGTTTACTCAGCCAGATAAAGAACAGACCGGGATCTGCTGCACTTACTGTGTGGACTCTGCTGAACCTGCTGTTAAATCCTGTCTACACTGTGAAGCTTCTCTGTGTGATAAACACCTGAGAGTTCACAGCAAGGCAGCAGAACACGTTTTATCTGAACCCAGCACTTCCCTGGAGAACAGAAAATGTTCCATCCATAAGAAGCTCTTGGAGTATTACTGCTTTGAAGATGCTACACCTGTCTGTGCCACCTGCTACCTGTTTGGTGGGCACAGAAGACACCAGGTGGAGATGCTAAATGAGGCCTCTGAGAAGAAGAAAGAGATCCTGAGGAATGTTCTGCAGGAACTGACCACAAAGAGGGAGGAGACTGAGGAAAGAGTCCAGAGTCTCCAGGATCACAAAAGAGAAGCACAAGGTAAAACTGCTTGTTTAACAGAGAGAGTCACGGTCCTGTTTCGAGACCTCAGGAGACGGGTGGATGATCTGGAGGAGAGAATCCTGAGTGAGATCTCCAGGCAGGATGAGCAGGTGTCACTGTCAGTCTTGGATCTGATCAAGAACCTAGAGATGAAGACAGAGGAGTTGACGGAGAAGATCCGCCATTTGCAGATGGCCTGTAATTTACAAGATTCACTGGCTTTCTTAAGAGAATCGGGCAGCAGGAGTCGATGGGACGTCACGACAGGAGGCGATGCGATGGCTCATATTGCAAGTGATCTGGATGAAGGTCTGATCTCTGACACTTTACACAGAGACTTAGATGATATTGTATCAGGGGTAAAGAAAATGTTTCACGTGCAGAAGAAATCTGATGATATAACCGATCCAAAGATGGCGCCTGAGGAACAAGACAAAGCCTCAGTCTTTAGCTTGTTGCCAATACATCGGTTATTTCATGGTGAGAAAGAGAAGTGGAGCTTATTCCATTCCAGAGAACCACAGAGGGCACAGCCCGTTCCTGCACCATCTGTCGCTCAGGAGCCATTTCTGGTTTTTGAGAGTCCATTTACTCCATCTAGGTCCAAGAAAAAAGGTTTGTTTAGTAATATCCCAGATGTTACTCTGCCAACATGGGAGAACTGGCTGAAAAAGTGACGCCTGCAAAGAGATGAACATGGTGCCAAGTAATGATGTAACAATTATAAAGAAATAAGGGACACTTAGCGGTCGGAGTCCCTTATTCCTGCAGCTTAGTTCTCTTCATCCTCGGGCACTGCCATAGGCGACCAGACCAACATCAGGGGTCGTCTGCAGCGGCACCCAGGAGTACAGAGGACTGTAAACTGCAGGAATACGGAGGTGAGTTTCTGCAGAGTCTGGTCTGGGGTCTATATTAGTTTAGGCGGTCTTGTCTGGGGTCTATATATGTTCAGGGATCTGGGTTCTGTATTCATTTGAGAGTGTTATAAAGAGGACCATACGTACTACTTGGGATTCAAATGCTTTAGGTTGGGGGTGTGTCCTATATAAATGGGCGGGGCAGATGTTAAACATTTTGCACAACGCTTCTTGGCATCTCTTGCTTCTCAAAAGTTGGCAAGTGTAAAATAATGGAGTAGAATGTGTTCAGCCCTAAAAGCAAACAATGTGACCTGCTACACAGGATTGTACCGGAAATGATACCGGAGCTGTATTTAAAGGAACTCTCCGGCCAAAGCTCATACACTGGTCCTCAATTGATCAAAACCGTCCTTCTTACCCATAGAAACCATTTAGCGCTCAGCTTTCATTGCTCAAACTGTCCAGGAATAATAAAAGCTGGATTATGATTGGTTGCTATTGAGAGCAGGGCCTAGAACAAGTCCTCAGGGGGTGGAGCATGACACAAGGATTTTCTATGGTGCTCCCTGAAACCCTATGTCAAGCTCCGCCCCTGATTTAAGGATAACACAGAATATCCGTATTGTCAGAATGTTCTATATGACATTTACATTGATCATATTTTGCAGTAATATACTGTACTTAGTATTTTCTTTTTCTATGATTTTAATTTGAAAATACGATACAGATTTTCTGCTGAAATACTGGGATATAATGGTGTGAACTGGTTTATTGATCTCTGTACATCTTCAAGGAATTTTGCACTTTTAGGTAAATTATCAGTTCTCGTATAATGAAAAAGTTTTGCGACTTTCTATTATACTTTTTTGTTTCAATATCTCTGCTTGCTGTCAGTGACCTCTTCCTCAGTCTTTTGTATATCCTGCAACAACTGTACCAGTACAATTTTTAATGTCTTCTTCTCTGGTGTGAGGGATCTCTCAGGGCTCGATCAAGGTTGATAGAGGACCCTGGGCCCCTCAACGTCATCAATGCTGCGTCGCATATAATGTTCTGATGCTGCCCGGCGTCAGGAACTTCTATGAGCCGGCGCAGCATAATGAGGAAGCCGGAGTGGAGAAGAGGAGCGGTTGGGCAAGCATAAATATTTTACCTTTATTTGTCTGCAAGGGGTTGGGGGGGGGGGGGTGTGTGGTAGTCCAATCGGGATAGGGCTACGGTACGGGGCCTCTACCTCGCTATGCCCCACAGAGTGAAATATACGCCAGTTAGGAGTGGGCATAAATTTCCACTATAATTCTGGTGTAGATTACAATAAAATTGTCAGGCTGATGTGACGCCACTTTTCGCAAAAGAATCAAGGGCGGCGTAAAAAAAGGCCACAAGTCCCAATGAAAAATGTCTCAAGTGTATTATAAGATTATAACTATGGTGGTTGGTAAGGGGCCCTTATTGCCCAGGGGCCAGGACCAATCCCAGTCTGCCCCTGGGGCGGCTGAGTTGTCTTGTTGTCTGCTGCTGAGGGAAACAAGGATGGACATGGCAGAATTTAATATGCTCAATGCTATGGTCAACCAGTAGATAAGCGGCGTCAGAGGTGTGTATGACACTTATCTCCATCTCCCTACAGCAATAATGTGAATGCTCAGCCACCGGGTTTCTCCTACTTAGCAGTGCAGGCAAAGAAAAAGAACCAGAAGAAAATATTTTTTTTTAAACATAATATTCGATAACACAGATTGACATTCAATTATCATTAATAAAAAGTGCAAAATATTTTTTTTTCACATAATACTTTCCAGGTCATTTATAAAATACAACTTTCTCCAAAATCGACCAAATTCTGAACACAGACAAAAAAATAAAAAATTATTCTCTCACAATCTGATTTTTTGTATGAAATTGTAAAAATTTATACTTAAAGGGATTGTCCATAGTCTGGACATATTAGATAAGGTAGGCAGCGCCGTGATGTCAGGCCCAATGGTTACATGATAAAGTCACGTGACTGCATGATCCAATGGCTCTACTGCTGTATGTGTATATAGGCAAGAACTTTAGAGGCGGTTCTGGCAAATTTTGGGGGTGTTCCCAGTTAGGACTGGGCGGGGCTTACAAATGTCCTACAATTTGGCATTAAAACGTTAGTGAGTACGAGTAGAAGAGAGAGTTTGATATAAAGTGCAATGCAATGTCTTATAGTAAACATCCAGTAGGAGGCGATAGACAGCACACAATCTTTCATGATCCTTCTTCTTTCCTCCTGGTCTTGTCCTGAAGCTCCATCTGTGTAGCATGAAGATGTAGTCTCAAGTATAGCTCAGAATGTCCCGTGACCACTCCAGTATGCGTTGCTACATGTATTGAGAAAGTGGTCACCCAGAAAGACAGTCAAGTGGTTGCTAGGCAACGGCAAGAGGAAAAATAAACGGACTGTGCCAAGTTATAATAAAGTGCAGTTTGGCTTTACGCCATTAAGAAGGAGAGGTCATCGGTGAAACTGTTGAGTCTTATGTAACGACTTACGAGATAAGACTGTAGAGATAACCCGCAAACGGCTAGAAGCAAAGCCAAGTAATAAGGCGTCACATGGGAAAGAACAAACTGGTCCCAGGTCAGGAAGAGGTGAGTGGTTATCCCGAAGAAAAGTCCTACTAGGCTTGAGAGATTTAAGCTCAGGTTATACTTCCACAAGACGTCGTCATTATGGCACTGAGCAAGCACCAAGGCTAAGAGGCCCATGACCACGATGACTAGCGAAGAGTACGTGAGGATGAGGGACAAGGTAAGTCCATGGGGAGAGGTGGTTCCGTACAGGTCCTCAAATTGGGTGATACAGCGGCAGTCCTCAGTAGTGGCGTTATGTAAGCAGTAGTTGTAGAAGCCGATCTTCTTGCAGCCGTCGACCAGAAGGTTCCCACCTCCGATGATCAAGGCGTAAACAAGGAGAAGACAGACCAGGATCTGTACCAAGATGATTGTAACTCCCCGACATCGAAGGCTCGGCCCCATCTTCTGCCCCATCATCTTGTCTTCCACCACCGAGAAGATTCAACGTCTATGGAGGGAATAAAACAACTGTAAATGTTTGGGGTCATAGGATCCTATATAAAAGCGGGACATCAACGTCCTGGAGATATTTGTGGGTGGTGAGGCAAACAAAATTTTTACATCCAACCACATCACACATGGTGAAGACTAAATGGACCCAAGTGTAGCGCAATATCACCCATTATCACCAGTTTACACTGGGCGATTATCGGGCTGACAAGGGTTCATATAGCGCTCGTTGACGATAATTGCCCGGTGTAAACAGGGCAGCGATCAGCAGATGAACGAGGAAACCCTCAATCATCTGCTGATCGCATCGTTTTAAAAAAGTTAAATATTATCATTGTCGGCCGCACATCTCGGTGTGTAAACAGGGAGACGCGCTGCCGACGTGATAACGTATGGGGACGAGCGATCAGAGTAACAACCGCTCGTCCCCATCCATAGCTCCGTGTGACAGGAGCAAATGAGCGCCGATCAACGATGGCTCATTGATCGGAGCTCGCTGCAGTGGCTGATTGTTGGCCGGTGTAATAGGGCCTTAAAAGGATCTACTATATCTTCAATTTAATCAAATCTATTGCTCCCTGGTATCAGTCGTTTCAGGCTAGTTGGGAGGAGGGTAACTGTAATATGGGATGACTGACAGAAATGTTAGTGAATGTAAGGCTGTATAAGAGACGCTCAGGGCCCTATTTCATGGCCTGACAGGAGCGCCGATCAACAAGACCGCTCGTTGATCGGCGATCGTTTTCTCCTTTCACACTGAGCTATGATTGGTATAGGGACAAGCACTCGTTACTACAATCGCTCGTCCTCATACATTATTATCATATCGGCAGCACATTGTTTACACTGGGGGATGTGCTGCCCACAACGATAATATTTCAGGGTGCATGAATGATACGATCAGCCGATGAACGAGGGTTTGCTTGTTGATCGGCTGATCGCTGCCCTGTTTACGCAGGGAAAAGATCGGCAACAAACGTTCTGTGAATGCTCGATTTCCCGAAAAGGCTTCATTCACATTTTGCGCTCGGGCTCCATTCCGACGTTGTGTCTGAGCTTTCTGTCAGAATGGAGCCCTGACAGACTCAAACGGAAACTATAGGTTTCCGTTTCCATCAACATTGAGTCGACTGCGCTATTCATTCCGTCAAAACGATGGAACCATTGCACAACGGAGACAAACGGAAATCATTGGCACCGGATCCGTCACTATTGAAATCAAATCTGGTTTCCGTTTGTGTCTGTCAGGACTCCGTTCCGACGGTCAGCTCCGATGGAGCGTCGGAACGGAGCCCTAGCGCAGATGTGGACGAAGCCTAATCGGCCCATGTAAAAGGGCCCTAACTGTCCTGGGGGCGGCCATATTGGAGTTCAGCAGGGTGTGCTTGCGCTTTATGGCAGCTGAAAAGAATAAGTGTTAATGGACACAAAAACGTCAATAGACTAATACAGTTACTAGGAAGAGATGAAGCTGAGCCCCTCCCACACAGATTAGGTAGTGACAAGGGCGCAGCATATACAGCCTTATCTGTATGTATGGCGCATAGTGTCACTATCCTGCCTTACCTCGGTCTCAAGCAGCACAATAGATCGGTCATCTGTCATTAAATGCCCGTCTAATGATAATATGACTCTGCTGCCACCACCTCCTGTGACAATGAGAGGATGCTTATGTCTCCGCCCTCTTATGATGGGATGACTCTGCAGACTTTAGTAATAATGAGAGGACTCTGCTGGCCCTTCCCTCTAATAAATGAGTAGATGCTGATGACCTAGTGCTCGAATGATGGGATGACACTGCGCTCCCTGCACTTTAATGATGAGATGATTCTACTGACCCTGTGCTCTAATGAGGAGATGATTCTGCTGAACCCACCCTCTAATGATATGACTCTGCTGTCCCTGCGCTCTAATGATGAGATGACTGCTGACCCTGCGCACTAATGATGGGATGACTGCTGACCCTGCGCACTAATGATGGGATGACTGCTGACCCTGCGCACTAATGATGAGATGACTCTGCTGACCCTGACCTATTACAATAAGGAGATGACTCTGCTTACCCTATCCCAGTCTATACAGCAAAGCTGAAAGATGATCTGCAAAAAGCAGGAAATGTCAGCCTAATATATATCTGCTCCAGTGGCCAGTGTGAAAACAGATATTTTTTTTTCTCAATTCACATCCCCCCCCCAAAAAAAACCCATAAAACAAGATGGGGGAGATTTACTAAGATAAATACGGCAGAATTCTTGCTCAATTTGTCCCAAAAACTGTCGCAGTTAGGGCCTGTTCACATCAGCGTTCGTTTTGCTGAGGGGTTTCATCAGAAGTTTCCTTCGGGCTAACCCCTCAGCGGAAAGTCAAACGGAAACCTAAGCTTCCGTTTCCCTCACCATTGATATCAACTCGACTGCGCTATTGGTTCCGTTATGTCGTGTGGTGTCACCAAGAATAAGCCCTATACTGAACCAGTACACCTGTCAAGTCACGCCTATGTAACATGACTCCTCCTAAAAGAGTTTCTGCTGTGGAGATGTAGCAGAGCTCAGTTTGTCTGCACAAATAATCTGTGGTTTTACATACAACCTACTACGTAATCCTGATCCAGATATTTATAACCATGCAGCCTCCAAAAGTAAAATGACAAATTCATCTCTGCTACATAAAGCAGGGCTGAATTTGTCATTTTTATCTGTGTTTTCTGTGCGCTGAGATTACTCAGCAGGTTTATCTGCAGTGCTATGGAAAACTCCAGTTAACACATTGTGAAATCACATGAGTTGTGCCATGAGATAAACTCAGCTCTGCTACACGCTGCTGCTGCTGCTGCTCTTACTTTCAGTTTCCCAGAAGGTCATTGCAGTTGATTGTGATTTCCAAGAATCTGAAAGCTACAGTCTGCAGAATACAGGTTACAGTCTGCGGTATACAGATTACAGGGCTGCTTGTCTCCATGTCCTCGCTTACCACCACCAGACGTCTTTTATGTCCTGAGGGATGTGACCAAGAGTCGCCGTTAACTGTTTGATCACTGAAAGGCAATGCACGCCCCCCCCCCCCCCCCCCCGAATAAATGTATTACAGAATCGCCGATTTACTGGTGTACGGGCCCTTTACACTCACTCCCTATGCGCAAGGTGGTCTCCTGTGCCCCCTCACTCTCAGCATTATATGGTCTCCTGTGCCCCCTCACTCTCAGCATTATATTATCTCCTGTGCCCCCTCACTCTCAGCATTATATGGTCTCCTGTGCCCCCTCACTGTCAGCATTATATTATCTCCTGTGCCCCCTCACTCTCAGCATTATATGGTCTCCTGTGCCCCCTCACTGTCAGCATTATATGGTCCCCTGTGGCCCCTCACTCTCAGCATTATATGGTCTCCTGTGGCCCCTCACTCTCAGCATTATATTATCTCCTGTGCCCCCTCACTCTCAGCATTATATGGTCTCCTGTGCCCCCTCACTGTCAGCATTATATGGTCCCCTGTGGCCCCTCACTCTCAGCATTATATGGTCTCCTGTGCCCCCTCACTCTCAGCATTATATGGTCTCCTGTGCCCCCTCACTGTCAGCATTATATGGTCCCCTGTGGCCCCTCACTCTCAGCATTATATGGTCTCCTGTGCCCCCTCACTGTCAGCATTATATGGTCCCCTGTGGCCCCTCACTCTCAGCATTATATGGTCTCCTGTGCCCCCTCACTCACAGCATTATATGGTCTCCTGTGCCTCCTCGCTCACAGCATTATATGGTCCCCTGTGCCCCCTCACTGTCAGCATTATATGGTCCCCTGTGGCCCCTCACTCTCAGCATTATATTATCTCCTGTGCCCCCTCACTCTCAGCATTATATGGTCTCCTGTGCCCCCTCACTCACAGCATTATATGGTCTCCTGTGCCCCCTCACTCTCAGCATTATATGGTCTCCTGTGCCCCCTCACTCACAGCATTATATGGTCTCCTGTGCCCCCTCACTCTCAGCATTATATTATCTCCTGTGCCCCCTCACTGTCAGCATTATATGGTCCCCTGTGGCCCCTCACTCTCAGCATTATATGGTCTCCTGTGCCCCCTCACTCTCAGCATTATATGGTCTCCTGTGCCCCCTCACTCTCAGCATTATATGGTCTCCTGTGCCCCCTCACTCTCAGCATTATATGGTCTCCTGTGCCCCCTCACTCTCAGCATTATATGGTCTCCTGTGCCCCCTCACTCTCAGCATTATATGGTCCCCTGTGCCCCCTCACTCACAGCATTATATGGTCTCCTGTGCCCCCTCACTCTCAGCATTATATGGTCTCCTGTGCCCCCTCACTCACAGCATTATATGGTCTCCTGTGCCCCCTCACTCACAGCATTATATGGTCTCCTGTGCCCCCTCACTCTCAGCATTATATGGTCTCCTGTGCCCCCTCACTCTCAGCATTATATGGTCTCCTGTGCCCCCTCACTCTCAGCATTATATGGTCTCCTGTGCCCCCTCACTCTCAGCATTATATGGTCTCCTGTGCCCCCTCACTCTCAGCATTATATGGTCTCCTGTGCCCCCTCACTCTCAGCATTATATGGTCCCCTGTGCCCCCTCACTCACAGCATTATATGGTCTCCTGTGCCCCCTCACTCTCAGCATTATATGGTCTCCTGTGCCCCCTCACTCACAGCATTATATGGTCTCCTGTGCCCCCTCACTCACAGCATTATATGGTCTCCTGTGCCCCCTCACTCTCAGCATTATATGGTCTCCTGTGCCCCCTCACTCACAGCATTATATGGTCTCCTGTGCCCCCTCATTCACAGCATTATATGGTCTCCTGTGCCCCCTCACTCTCAGCATTATATTATCTCCTGTGCCCCCTCACTCAGCATTATATTATCTCCTGTGCCCCCTCACTCACAGCATTATATGGTCACCTGTGGCCCCTCACTCTCAGCATTATATTATCCCCTGTGCCCCCTCACTCACAGCATTATATGGTCTCCTGTGCCCCCTCACTCTCAGCATTATATTATCTCCTGTGCCCCCTCACTCACAGCATTATATGGTCCCCTGTGGCCCCTCACTCTCAGCATTATATTATCCCCTGTGCCCCCTCACTCACAGCATTATATGGTCACCTGTGGCCCCTCACTCTCAGCATTATATTATCCCCTGTGCCCCCTCACTCACAGCATTATATGGTCTCCTGTGCCCCCTCACTCTCAGCATTATATTATCTCCTGTGCCCCCTCATTCACAGCATTATATTATCCCCTGTGGCCCCTCACTCTCAGCATTATATGGTCTCCTGTGCCCCCTCACTCTCAGCATTATATTATCCCCTGTGGCCCCTCACTCACAGCATTATATGGTCACCTGTGCCCCCTCACTCACAGCATTATATGGTCACCTGTGCCCCCTCATTCACAGCATTATATGGTCACCTGTGCCCCCTCACTCTCAGCATTATATTATTCCCTGTGGCCCCTCACTCTCAGCATTATATGGTCTCCTGTGCCCCCTCACTCTCAGCATTATATTATCTCCTGTGCCCCCTCACTCTCAGCATTATATGGTCTCCTGTGCCCCCTCATTCACAGCATTATATGGTCTCCTGTGCCCCCTCACTCTCAGCATTATATGGTCTCCTGTGCCCCCTCACTGTCAGCATTATATGGTCCCCTGTGGCCCCTCACTCTCAGCATTATATTATCTCCTGTGCCCCCTCACTCACAGCATTATATGGTCTCCTGTGCCCCCTCACTCACAGCATTATATGGTCTCCTGTGCCCCCTCACTCTCAGCATTATATGGTCTCCTGTGCCCCCTCACTCACAGCATTATATTATTCCCTGTGGCCCCTCACTCTCAGCATTATATGGTCTCCTGTGCCCCCTCACTCTCAGCATTATATTATCTCCTGTGCCCCCTCACTCTCAGCATTATATGGTCTCCTGTGCCCCCTCATTCACAGCATTATATGGTCTCCTGTGCCCCCTCACTCTCAGCATTATATGGTCTCCTGTGCCCCCTCACTGTCAGCATTATATGGTCTCCTGTGCCCCCTCACTCTCAGCATTATATTATCTCCTGTGCCCCCTCACTCTCAGCATTATATGGTCTCCTGTGCCCCCTCACTCACAGCATTATATGGTCTCCTGTGCCCCCTCACTCTCAGCATTATATGGTCTCCTGTGCCCCCTCACTCACAGCATTATATGGTCTCCTGTGCCCCCTCACTCACAGCATTATATGGTCTCCTGTGCCCCCTCACTCTCAGCATTATATGGTCTCCTGTGCCCCCTCACTCTCAGCATTATATGGTCTCCTGTGCCCCCTCACTCTCAGCATTATATGGTCTCCTGTGCCCCCTCACTCTCAGCATTATATGGTCTCCTGTGCCCCCTCACTCTCAGCATTATATGGTCTCCTGTGCCCCCTCACTCTCAGCATTATATGGTCCCCTGTGCCCCCTCACTCACAGCATTATATGGTCTCCTGTGCCCCCTCACTCTCAGCATTATATGGTCTCCTGTGCCCCCTCACTCACAGCATTATATGGTCTCCTGTGCCCCCTCACTCACAGCATTATATGGTCTCCTGTGCCCCCTCACTCTCAGCATTATATGGTCTCCTGTGCCCCCTCACTCACAGCATTATATGGTCTCCTGTGCCCCCTCATTCACAGCATTATATGGTCTCCTGTGCCCCCTCACTCTCAGCATTATATTATCTCCTGTGCCCCCTCACTCAGCATTATATTATCTCCTGTGCCCCCTCACTCACAGCATTATATGGTCACCTGTGGCCCCTCACTCTCAGCATTATATTATCCCCTGTGCCCCCTCACTCACAGCATTATATGGTCTCCTGTGCCCCCTCACTCTCAGCATTATATTATCTCCTGTGCCCCCTCACTCACAGCATTATATGGTCCCCTGTGGCCCCTCACTCTCAGCATTATATTATCCCCTGTGCCCCCTCACTCACAGCATTATATGGTCACCTGTGGCCCCTCACTCTCAGCATTATATTATCCCCTGTGCCCCCTCACTCACAGCATTATATGGTCTCCTGTGCCCCCTCACTCTCAGCATTATATTATCTCCTGTGCCCCCTCATTCACAGCATTATATTATCCCCTGTGGCCCCTCACTCTCAGCATTATATGGTCTCCTGTGCCCCCTCACTCTCAGCATTATATTATCCCCTGTGGCCCCTCACTCACAGCATTATATGGTCACCTGTGCCCCCTCACTCACAGCATTATATGGTCACCTGTGCCCCCTCATTCACAGCATTATATGGTCACCTGTGCCCCCTCACTCTCAGCATTATATTATTCCCTGTGGCCCCTCACTCTCAGCATTATATGGTCTCCTGTGCCCCCTCACTCTCAGCATTATATTATCTCCTGTGCCCCCTCACTCTCAGCATTATATGGTCTCCTGTGCCCCCTCATTCACAGCATTATATGGTCTCCTGTGCCCCCTCACTCTCAGCATTATATGGTCTCCTGTGCCCCCTCACTGTCAGCATTATATGGTCCCCTGTGGCCCCTCACTCTCAGCATTATATTATCTCCTGTGCCCCCTCACTCACAGCATTATATGGTCTCCTGTGCCTCCTCGCTCACAGCATTATATGGTCCCCTGTGCCCCCTCACTCTCAGCATTATATGGTCTCCTGTGCCCCCTCATTCACAGCATTATATGGTCTCCTGTGCCCCCTCACTCTCAGCATTATATTATCTCCTGTGCCCCCTCATTCACAGCATTATATTATCCCCTGTGGCCCCTCACTCTCAGCATTATATGGTCTCCTGTGCCCCCTCACTCTCAGCATTATATTATCCCCTGTGGCCCCTCACTCACAGCATTATATGGTCACCTGTGCCCCCTCACTCACAGCATTATATGGTCACCTGTGCCCCCTCATTCACAGCATTATATGGTCACCTGTGCCCCCTCACTCTCAGCATTATATTATTCCCTGTGGCCCCTCACTCTCAGCATTATATGGTCTCCTGTGCCCCCTCACTCTCAGCATTATATTATCTCCTGTGCCCCCTCACTCTCAGCATTATATGGTCTCCTGTGCCCCCTCATTCACAGCATTATATGGTCTCCTGTGCCCCCTCACTCTCAGCATTATATGGTCTCCTGTGCCCCCTCACTGTCAGCATTATATGGTCCCCTGTGGCCCCTCACTCTCAGCATTATATTATCTCCTGTGCCCCCTCACTCACAGCATTATATGGTCTCCTGTGCCTCCTCGCTCACAGCATTATATGGTCCCCTGTGCCCCCTCACTCTCAGCATTATATGGTCTCCTGTGCCCCCTCATTCACAGCATTATATGGTCTCCTGTGCCCCCTCACTCTCAGCATTATATTATCTCCTGTGCCCCCTCACTGTCAGCATTATATGGTCCCCTGTGGCCCCTCACTCTCAGCATTATATGGTCTCCTGTGCCCCCTCACTCTCAGCATTATATGGTCTCCTGTGCCCCCTCACTCACAGCATTATATGGTCTCCTGTGCCCCCTCACTCACAGCATTATATGGTCTCCTGTGCCCCCTCACTCTCAGCATTATATGGTCCCCTGTGGCCCCTCACTCTCAGCATTATATGGTCTCCTGTGCCCCCTCACTCACAGCATTATATGGTCTCCTGTGCCCCCTCACTCACAGCATTATATGGTCTCCTGTGCTCCCTCACTCTCAGCATTATATGGTCTCCTGTGCCCCCTCACTCACAGCATTATATGGTCTCCTGTGCCCCCTCACTCACAGCATTATATGGTCTCCTGTGCCCCCTCACTCTCAGCATTATATGGTCTCCTGTGCCCCCTCACTCACAGCATTATATGGTCTCCTGTGCCCCCTCACTCTCAGCATTATATGGTCTCCTGTGCCCCCTCACTCTCAGCATTATATGGTCTCCTGTGGCCCCTCACTCTCAGCATTATATGGTCTCCTGTGCCCCCTCACTCTCAGCATTATATGGTCTCCTGTGCCCCCTCACTCTCAGCATTATATGGTCTCCTGTGCCCCCTCACTCTCAGCATTATATTATCTCCTGTGCCCCCTCACTCTCAGCATTATATGGTCCCCTGTGCCCCCTCACTCACAGCATTATATGGTCTCCTGTGCCCCCTCACTCTCAGCATTATATGGTCTCCTGTGCCCCCTCACTCACAGCATTATATGGTCTCCTGTGCCCCCTCACTCACAGCATTATATGGTCTCCTGTGCCCCCTCACTCTCAGCATTATATGGTCTCCTGTGCCCCCTCACTCACAGCATTATATGGTCTCCTGTGCCCCCTCATTCACAGCATTATATGGTCTCCTGTGCCCCCTCACTCTCAGCATTATATTATCTCCTGTGCCCCCTCACTCAGCATTATATTATCTCCTGTGCCCCCTCACTCTCAGCATTATATGGTCCCCTGTGGCCCCTCACTCTCAGCATTATATTATCCCCTGTGCCCCCTCACTCACAGCATTATATGGTCACCTGTGGCCCCTCACTCTCAGCATTATATTATCCCCTGTGCCTCCTCACTCACAGCATTATATGGTCTCCTGTGCCCCCTCACTCACAGCATTATATGGTCTCCTGTGCCCCCTCACTCTCAGCATTATATTATCTCCTGTGCCCCCTCATTCACAGCATTATATGGTCTCCTGTGCCCCCTCACTCTCAGCATTATATTATCCCCTGTGGCCCCTCACTCACAGCATTATATGGTCACCTGTGCCCCCTCACTCACAGCATTATATGGTCACCTGTGCCCCCTCATTCACAGCATTATATGGTCACCTGTGCCCCCTCACTCTCAGCATTATATTATCCCCTGTGGCCCCTCACTCTCAGCATTATATGGTCTCCTGTGGCCCCTCACTCACAGCGTTATATTATCTCCTGTGGCCCCTCACTCTCAGCATTATATTATCCCCTGTGGCCCCTCACTCACATCATTATATGGTCTCCTGTGGCCCCTCACTCACAGCGTTATAAGGTCTCCTGTGGCCCTTCTCCCTGCACAGGATGTTTTTCTCGTCCGGCTTGTTTACCGCTCAGTTCTATTCATAGGTCGTGTTTTTGGTGTTGTGTTGCGTTGTTTGCAATTTTCTGTTCCATCATTGTGACATAGACTTGGATTTTTGCCAATCGCTCCCTGCCCCCCCTCCACCCCCGGCCCAGGGTCAGACTGCAGATCATTTATGTAAGTTGTGGATCACAACTATCAAAGAAAAGACACAGAGCAAGTGTGAACAACGGTGGGGGTCCGGGACCCCCGGTCCTTTATTCTGTCTATGTATGGTGTAATATTACAATCTGATAGGACAAGGAAGAGGAGACAGAGGTGACGACTAAGGCCCCAGAGCAACATCAAAAACGGTGGCAAGGAATAAAATTACAAAAATTCATCTCTATTCAAATCTGCGTTTTATTTGCCAAAAACATCCAAAAATAAAAATCCCTCTAAACCAGCACCAAACATCCCGGATCATTGGACAGACAGAGAAGTAAAGAAAAACTGCCTGAAAGCAAACAGGTTCTCCGTGAAGACATGGGAAAGACTGAACGAGGGGCTTACGGAAAAATCATAGGCCCCAAATATACAAAATCATTGTTAAACATAAAGTTATATATCTTTACAGGGGCAGAGCTCTGTTTTTCTGACACGGAGCTCCTAATCCCCTGCCATGGAGTTAAATGATAAAAAAATGTTCTGCCTGCAGCGGCCACTAGGGGGAGCTCCCTACATATGGACTTACTGAACCAGATGTAAAAATGCACTGAGCCCTCTAGTGGTGACTACAGGTAAACAACATGACTGTGATGGAAAGCAGTTCCAATGCCGGTCTCATTGGTGGGTACGCCGCTGATCTCGTAACTCTACTCTAATAACAAAACCTAATATCAGCCCCTTAAAAAGTTGTATGGAATGAAACTGATCAGGAAACTTCAGCAAAGCAAAGGGCAGAGTACAGATGTGTTTGGATTGTGAGTAGAAAGAGGACAAAGTTCCTAAACAACATTGTGTAAACTTTCAGAAGTTTCTAGACTACAAATCCAGCCAGGGTGGAACTACAATTCCCAGCAGGTGCAGACAGGGTACCATTAGAAGGACAGCGCTTCCATGGCGCCATCTGGTGGTGGAAACATGTTGTATGTTACACTTTGTATCAGTGCTGCATGGAGTGGGGTAGATTTAGTGAACGCACCTCAATTTCTGCGTCATGCGACGCCTGGTTTATTTATTTCCCCAAATACTGGGAATGGGTCCAAATGGGAAGAGGGTCATTTATATTTATCTTCCCTCCTGGATCTGAGCCCGGTCTTGACGAAAACAAACAAACAAAAATAGGACATGTCCGGGCGTGATGGGGGCGAGATCGTTATGAAGGTTTCGATTCTCTCTCAGGCATTCCTGAACCTAATGGTATTTTGATCTTTTTATATTATATATTCTAATGTATAATTCAGCATAATTCCTTTAATCCGGCATTAACTCAACCTGATATTGCGGATTATCGGATGGTCATGAAGAAGTATATAATAGTTATAAATGTAAAAAAAAAACCTAATATATATATATCGGCTGCTCCTGTGCAGGAATCAAGTGCCAGATTATCAGAATACCCAAATGCCAGATTATCAGAATACCCAAATGCCAGATTAAAGGAATTCTAGTTTATAGAATAAAATAAATGGGTATATACAGATAGAAGAAAAAGAGAGATAGATAGATAGATTAGAGATAGATAGATTAGAGATTAGAGATAGATAGATTAGAGATTAGAGAGAGAGATTAGAGATAGATAGATTAGAGATTAGAGATAGATAGATTAGAGATTAGAGATAGATAGATTAGAGATTAGAGAGAGATAGATTAGAGATTAGAGAGAGATTAGAGATAGATAGATTAGAGATAGATTAGAGATTAGAGATAGATAGATTAGAGATTAGAGATAGATAGATTAGAGATTAGAGATAGATAGATTAGAGATTAGAGAGAGATTAGAGATAGATAGATTAGAGATTAGAGAGAGATTAGAGATAGATAGATTAGAGATAGATTAGAGATTAGAGATAGATAGATTAGAGATTTAGAGATTTATAGAGATTTAGAGATTAGAGATTAGAGATAGAGAGATAACCAGCAAAACGACTTCAAGGAAAGTTTAGATTAAGATTTGGAGAACTCACACTCTGTAGTCTCTTCTGTAGTCTCTTCTATAGTCTCTTCTATAGTCTCTTCTGTAGTCTCTTCCGTAGTCTCTTCCGTAGTCTCTTCCGTAGTCTCTTCCGTAGACTCTTCCGTAGACTCTTCTGTAGTCTCTTATGTAGACTCTTCTGTAGTCTCTTCTGTAGACTCTTCTGTAGTCTCTTCCGTAGTCTCTTCTGTAGTCTCTTCCGTAGACTCTTCCGTAGTCTCTTCCGTAGTCTCTTATGTAGACTCTTCTGTAGTCTCTTCTGTAGACTCTTCTGTAGACTCTTCTGTAGTCTCTTCTGTAGTCTCTTCTGTAGACTCTTCTGTAGACTCTTCTGTAGACTCTTCTGTAGACTCTTCTGTAGTCTCTTCTGTAGACTCTTCTGTAGTCTCTTCTGTAGACTCTTCTGTAGTCTCTTCTGTAGTCTCTTCCGTAGACTCTTCCGTAGACTCTTCCGTAGACTCTTCCGTAGTCTCTTCTGTAGACTCTTCTGTAGACTCTTCTGTAGACTCTTCTGTAGACTCTTCCGTAGTCTCTTCCGTAGTCTCTTCCGTAGTCTCTTCCGTAGTCTCTTCCGTAGTCTCTTCCGTAGTCTCTTCCGTAGACTCTTCCGTAGTCTCTTCCGTAGACTCTTCCGTAGTCTCTTCCGTAGTCTCTTCCGTAGACTCTTCTGTAGACTCTTCTGTACGTTCTCCCGCTGTGTTTTGTGCTGTCAGCTTCTCTTCCCAGCAGTCATGTGATCTGTCAGCTGTTTCCACCTCTTGTTTATCTGGAGCCGGGTGATGAACAGGGGAAGTCCTGGGAATAAAAACATCATCCAATGTGGACACAATGTGACTGATATTTACCAGACAGAATATTGTAGAATACGCAACGTGTGTGACTTCTCCTATAAATGAGACTGATCACCTAATATAAAGCCCATAACAGTTGTATATACCACAGGGGCCAGGTACAGGGTATTGTATATATTACTGGGCACCAGGTACAGGGTATTGTATATATTACTGGCACCAGGTACAGGGTATTGTATATATTACTGGCACCAGGTACAGGGTATTGTATATATTACTGGCACCAGGTACAGGGTATTGTATATATTACTGGGCACCAGGTACAGGGTATTGTATATATTACTGGGCACCAGGTACAGAGTATTGTATATATTACTGGGCACCAGGTACAGGGTATTGTATATATTACTGGGCACCAGGTACAGGGTATTATATATATTACTGGGCACCAGGTACAGGGTATTGTATATATTACTGGGCACCAGGTACAGGGTATTGTATATATTACTGGGCACCAGGTACAGAGTATTGTATATATTACTGGGCACCAGGTACAGAGTATTGTATATATTACTGGGCACCAGGTACAGGGTATTGTATATATTACTGGGCACCAGGTACAGAGTATTGTATATATTACTGGGCACCAGGTACAGAGTATTGTATATATTACTGGGCACCAGGTACAGAGTATTGTATATATTACTGGGCACCAGGTACAGGGTATTGTATATATTACTGGGCACCAGGTACAGGGTATTGTATATATTACTGGGCACCAGGTACAGAGTATTGTATATATTACTGGGCACCAGGTACAGAGTATTGTATATATTTCTAGGCACCAGGTACAGGGTATTGTATATATTTCTGGGCACCAGGTACAGGGTAATGTATATATTTCTGGGCACCAGGTACAGGGTATTGTATATATTACTGGGCACCAGGTACAGGGTATTGTATATATTACTGGGCACCAGGTACAGGGTATTGTATATATTACTGGGCACCAGGTACAGGGTATTGTATATATTACTGGGCACCAGGTACAGAGTATTGTATATATTACTGGGCACCAGGTACAGAGTATTGTATATATTACTGGGCACCAGGTACAGGGTATTGTATATATTACTGGGCACCAGGTACAGAGTATTGTATATATTACTGGGCACCAGGTACAGAGTATTGTATATATTACTGGGCACCAGGTACAGAGTATTGTATATATTACTGGGCACCAGGTACAGGGTATTGTATATATTACTGGGCACCAGGTACAGGGTATTGTATATATTACTGGGCACCAGGTACAGAGTATTGTATATATTACTGGGCACCAGGTACAGAGTATTGTATATATTTCTAGGCACCAGGTACAGGGTATTGTATATATTACTGGGCACCAGGTACAGAGTATTGTATATATTACTGGGCACCAGGTACAGAGTATTGTATATATTACTGGGCACCAGGTACAGGGTATTGTATATATTACTGGGCACCAGGTACAGGGTATTGTATATATTACTGGGCACCAGGTACAGGGTATTGTATATATTTCTAGGCACCAGGTACAGGGTATTGTATATATTACTGGGCACCAGGTACAGAGTATTGTATATATTACTGGGCACCAGGTACAGAGTATTGTATATATTACTGGGCACCAGGTACAGGGTATTGTATATATTACTGGGCACCAGGTACAGGGTATTGTATATATTACTGGGCACCAGGTACAGGGTATTATATATATTACTGCCACCAGGTACAGGGTATTGTATATATTACTGGGCACCAGGTACAGGGTATTATATATATTACTGGGCACCAGGTACAGGGTATTATATATATTACTGGGCACCAGGTACAGGGTATTATATATATTACTGGGCACCAGGTACAGGGTATTATATATATTACTGGGCACCAGGTACAGGGTATTGTATATATTACTGGGCACCAGGTACAGGGTATTATATATATTACTGGGCACCAGGTACAGGGTATTATATATATTTCTGGGCGCCAGGCACAGGGTATTGTATATATTACTGGGCACCAGGTACAGGGTATTGTATATATTACTGGGCACCAGGTACAGGGTATTATATATATTACTGGCACCAGGTACAGGGTATTATATATATTACTGGCACCAGGTACAGGGTATTGTATATATTACTGGGCACCAGGTACAGGGTATTGTATATATTACTGGGCACCAGGTACAGGGTAATGTATATAGTGCTGGGCACCAGGTACAGGGTAATGTATAGATTACTGGACACCAGGTACAGGGTATTATATATATTACTGGACACCAGGTACAGGGTATTGTATATATTACTGGGCACCAGGTACAGGGTATTATATATATTACTGGGCACCAGGTACAGGGTATTATATATATTACTGGGCACCAGGTACAGGGTATTGTATATATTACTGGGCACCAGGTACAGGGTATTGTATATATTTCTGGGCACCAGGTACAGGGTATTGTATATATTTCTGGGCACCAGGTACAGGGTAATGTATATATTTCTGGGCACCAGGTACAGGGTATTGTATATATTACTGGGCACCAGGTACAGAGTATTGTATATATTTCTGGGCACCAGGTACAGGGTGTTGTATATATTTCTGGACACCAGGTACAGGGTATTGTATATATTACTGGACACCAGGTACAGGGTATTGTATATATTTCTGGGCACCAGGTACAGGGTGTTGTATATATTTCTGGGCACCAGGTACAGGGTATTGTATATATTTCTGGGCACCAGGTACAGGGTATTGTATATATTTCTGGGCACCAGGTACAGGGTATTGTATATATTACTGGACACCAGGTACAGGGTATTGTATATATTTCTGGGCACCAGGTACAGGGTATTGTATATATTACTGGACACCAGGTACAGGGTATTGTATATATTACTGGGCACCAGGTACAGGGTATTGTATATATTACTGGGCACCAGGTACAGGGTATTATATATATTACTGGGCACCAGGTACAGGGTATTGTATATATTACTGGGCACCAGGTACAGGGTATTGTATATATTACTGGGCACCAGGTACAGGGTATTATATATATTTCTGGGCACCAGGTACAGGGTATTGTATATATTACTGGACACCAGGTACAGGGTATTGTATATATTACTGGACACCAGGTACAGGGTATTGTATATATTACTGGACACCAGGTACAGGGTATTGTATATATTACTGGACACCAGGTACAGGGTATTGTATATATTACTGGGCACCAGGTACAGGGTATTATATATATTACTGGGCACCAGGTACAGGGTATTGTATATATTACTGGGCACCAGGTACAGGGTATTGTATATATTACTGGACACCAGGTACAGGGTATTGTATATATTACTGGGCACCAGGTACAGGGTATTATATATATTACTGGGCACCAGGTACAGGGTATTGTATATATTACTGGGCACCAGGTACAGGGTATTGTATATATTTCTGGGCACCAGGTACAGGGTGTTGTATATATTTCTGGGCACCAGGTACAGGGCATTGTATATATTACTGGGCACCAGGTACAGGGTATTGTATATATTACTGGGCACCAGGTACAGGGTTTTGTATATATTTCTGGGCACCAGGTACAGGGTATTGTATATATTTCTGGGCACCAGGTACAGGGTAATGTATATATTTCTGGGCACCAGGTACAGGGTAATGTATATATTTCTGGGCACCAGGTACAGGGTATTGTATATATTTCTGGGCACCAGGTACAGGGTAATGTATATATTACTGGGCACCAGGTACAGGGTATTGTATATATTACTGGGCACCAGGTACAGGGTATTGTATATATTACTGGGCACCAGGTACAGGGTATTGTATATATGACTGGGCACCAGGTACAGGGTATTGTATATAGTGCTGGGTACCAGGTACAGGGTATTGTATATAGTGCTGGGCACCAGGTACAGGGTAATGTATATATTTCTGGGCACCAGGTACAGGGTATTGTATATATTACTGGGCACCAGGTACAGGGTATTGTATATATTTCTGGGCACCAGGTACAGGGTAATGTATATATTTCTGGGCACCAGGTACAGGGTATTGTATATATTACTGGGCACCAGGTACAGGGTATTGTATATATTTCTGGGCACCAGGTACAGGGTAATGTATATATTTCTGGGCACCAGGTACAGGGTGTTGTATATATTTCTGGGCACCAGGTACAGGGTATTGTATATATTTCTGGGCACCAGGTACAGGGTAATGTATATATTTCTGGGCACCAGGTACAGGGTATTATATATATTACTGGGCACCAGGTACAGGGTATTGTATATATTTCTGGGCACCAGGTACAGGGTAATGTATATATTACTGGGCACCAGGTACAGGGTATTGTATATATTTCTGGGCACCAGGTACAGGGTATTGTATATATTTCTGGGCACCAGGTACAGGGTATTATATATATTACTGGGCACCAGGTACAGGGTATTGTATATATTTCTGGGCACCAGGTACAGGGTATTATATATATTACTGGGCACCAGGTACAGGGTATTGTATATATTTCTGGGCACCAGGTACAGGGTAATGTATATATTACTGGGCACCAGGTACAGGGTATTGTATATATTACTGGGCACCAGGTACAGGGTATTGTATATATTTCTGGGCACCAGGTACAGGGTATTGTATATATTTCTGGGCACCAGGTACAGGGTATTGTATATATTTCTGGGCACCAGGTACAGGGTATTGTATATATTACTGGGCACCAGGTACAGGTTATTGTATATATTTCTGGGCACCAGGTACAGGGTATTATATATATTACTGGGCACCAGGTACAGGGTGTTGTATATATTTCTGGGCACCAGGTACAGGGTGTTGTATATATTTCTGGGCACCAGGTACAGGGTAATGTATATATTTCTGGGCACCAGGTACAGGGTATTATATATATTACTGGCCACCAGGTACAGGGTGTTGTATATATTTCTGGGCACCAGGTACAGGGTGTTGTATATATTTCTGGGCACCAGGTACAGGGTATTGTATATATTACTGGGCACCAGGTACAGGGTATTGTATATATTACTGGGCACCAGGTACAGGGTATTGTATATATTACTGGGCACCAGGTACAGGGTATTATATATATTACTGGGCACCAGGTACAGGGTATTGTATATATTACTGGGCACCAGGTACAGGGTATTGTATATATTTCTGGGCACCAGGTACAGGGTAATGTATATATTTCTGGGCACCAGGTACAGGGTGTTGTATATATTTCTGGGCACCAGGTACAGGGTATTGTATATATTTCTGGGCACCAGGTACAGGGTAATGTATATATTTCTGGGCACCAGGTACAGGGTATTATATATATTACTGGGCACCAGGTACAGGTTATTGTATATATTTCTGGGCACCAGGTACAGGGTATTGTATATATTTCTGGGCACCAGGTACAGGGTATTGTATATATTTCTGGGCACCAGGTACAGGGTATTATATATATTACTGGGCACCAGGTACAGGGTATTGTATATATTTCTGGGCACCAGGTACAGGGTATTATATATATTACTGGGCACCAGGTACAGGGTATTGTATATATTTCTGGGCACCAGGTACAGGGTAATGTATATATTACTGGGCACCAGGTACAGGGTATTGTATATATTACTGGGCACCAGGTACAGGGTATTGTATATATTTCTGGGCACCAGGTACAGGGTATTGTATATATTTCTGGGCACCAGGTACAGGGTATTGTATATATTTCTGGGCACCAAGTACAGGGTATTGTATATATTACTGGGCACCAGGTACAGGTTATTGTATATATTTCTGGGCACCAGGTACAGGGTATTATATATATTACTGGGCACCAGGTACAGGGTGTTGTATATATTTCTGGGCACCAGGTACAGGGTGTTGTATATATTTCTGGGCACCAGGTACAGGGTAATGTATATATTTCTGGGCACCAGGTACAGGGTATTATATATATTACTGGCCACCAGGTACAGGGTGTTGTATATATTTCTGGGCACCAGGTACAGGGTGTTGTATATATTTCTGGGCACCAGGTACAGGGTATTGTATATATTACTGGGCACCAGGTACAGGGTATTGTATATATTACTGGACACCAGGTACAGGGTATTGTATATATTACTTGGCACCAGGTACAGGGTATTATATATATTACTGGGCACCAGGTACAGGGTATTGTATATATTACTGGGCACCAGGTACAGGGTATTGTATATATTACTGGGCACCAGGTACAGGGTGTTGTATATATTTCTGGGCACCAGGTACAGGGTATTGTATATATTTCTGGGCACCAGGTACAGGGTGTTGTATATATTTCTGGGCACCAGGTACAGGGTATTGTATATATTACTGGGCACCAGGTACAGGGTATTGTATATATTACTGGGCACCAGGTACAGGGTATTGTATATATTTCTGGGCACCAGGTACAGGGTATTGTATATATTTCTGGGCACCAGGTACAGGGTAATGTATATATTTCTGGGCACCAGGTACAGGGTAATGTATATATTACTGGGCACCAGGTACAGGGTATTGTATATATTACTGGGCACCAGGTACAGGGTATTGTATATATTACTGGGCACCAGGTACAGGGTATTGTATATATTACTGGGCACCAGGTACAGGGTATTGTATATAGTGCTGGGTACCAGGTACAGGGTATTGTATATAGTGCTGGGCACCAGGTACAGGGTAATGTATATATTTCTGGGCACCAGGTACAGGGTATTGTATATATTACTGGGCACCAGGTACAGGGTATTGTATATATTTCTGGGCACCAGGTACAGGGTAATGTATATATTTCTGGGCACCAGGTACAGGGTATTGTATATATTACTGGGCACCAGGTACAGGGTTTTGTATATATTTCTGGGCACCAGGTACAGGGTATTGTATATATTTCTGGGCACCAGGTACAGGGTAATGTATATATTTCTGGGCACCAGGTACAGGGTAATGTATATATTTCTGGGCACCAGGTACAGGGTATTGTATATATTTCTGGGCACCAGGTACAGGGTAATGTATATATTACTGGGCACCAGGTACAGGGTATTGTATATATTACTGGGCACCAGGTACAGGGTATTGTATATATTACTGGGCACCAGGTACAGGGTATTGTATATATTACTGGGCACCAGGTACAGGGTATTGTATATAGTGCTGGGTACCAGGTACAGGGTATTGTATATAGTGCTGGGCACCAGGTACAGGGTAATGTATATATTTCTGGGCACCAGGTACAGGGTATTGTATATATTACTGGGCACCAGGTACAGGGTATTGTATATATTTCTGGGCACCAGGTACAGGGTAATGTATATATTTCTGGGCACCAGGTACAGGGTATTGTATATATTACTGGGCACCAGGTACAGGGTATTGTATATATTTCTGGGCACCAGGTACAGGGTAATGTATATATTTCTGGGCACCAGGTACAGGGTATTGTATATATTTCTGGGCACCAGGTACAGGGTAATGTATATATTTCTGGGCACCAGGTACAGGGTGTTGTATATATTTCTGGGCACCAGGTACAGGGTATTGTATATATTTCTGGGCACCAGGTACAGGGTAATGTATATATTTCTGGGCACCAGGTACAGGGTATTATATATATTACTGGGCACCAGGTACAGGGTATTGTATATATTTCTGGGCACCAGGTACAGGGTAATGTATATATTACTGGGCACCAGGTACAGGGTATTGTATATATTTCTGGGCACCAGGTACAGGGTATTGTATATATTTCTGGGCACCAGGTACAGGGTATTATATATATTACTGGGCACCAGGTACAGGGTATTGTATATATTTCTGGGCACCAGGTACAGGGTATTATATATATTACTGGGCACCAGGTACAGGGTATTGTATATATTTCTGGGCACCAGGTACAGGGTAATGTATATATTACTGGGCACCAGGTACAGGGTATTGTATATATTACTGGGCACCAGGTACAGGGTATTGTATATATTTCTGGGCACCAGGTACAGGGTATTGTATATATTTCTGGGCACCAGGTACAGGGTATTGTATATATTTCTGGGCACCAGGTACAGGGTATTGTATATATTACTGGGCACCAGGTACAGGTTATTGTATATATTTCTGGGCACCAGGTACAGGGTATTATATATATTACTGGGCACCAGGTACAGGGTGTTGTATATATTTCTGGGCACCAGGTACAGGGTGTTGTATATATTTCTGGGCACCAGGTACAGGGTAATGTATATATTTCTGGGCACCAGGTACAGGGTATTATATATATTACTGGCCACCAGGTACAGGGTGTTGTATATATTTCTGGGCACCAGGTACAGGGTGTTGTATATATTTCTGGGCACCAGGTACAGGGTATTGTATATATTACTGGGCACCAGGTACAGGGTATTGTATATATTACTGGGCACCAGGTACAGGGTATTGTATATATTACTGGGCACCAGGTACAGGGTATTATATATATTACTGGGCACCAGGTACAGGGTATTGTATATATTACTGGGCACCAGGTACAGGGTATTGTATATATTTCTGGGCACCAGGTACAGGGTAATGTATATATTTCTGGGCACCAGGTACAGGGTGTTGTATATATTTCTGGGCACCAGGTACAGGGTATTGTATATATTTCTGGGCACCAGGTACAGGGTAATGTATATATTTCTGGGCACCAGGTACAGGGTATTATATATATTACTGGGCACCAGGTACAGGTTATTGTATATATTTCTGGGCACCAGGTACAGGGTATTGTATATATTTCTGGGCACCAGGTACAGGGTATTGTATATATTTCTGGGCACCAGGTACAGGGTATTATATATATTACTGGGCACCAGGTACAGGGTATTGTATATATTTCTGGGCACCAGGTACAGGGTATTATATATATTACTGGGCACCAGGTACAGGGTATTGTATATATTTCTGGGCACCAGGTACAGGGTAATGTATATATTACTGGGCACCAGGTACAGGGTATTGTATATATTACTGGGCACCAGGTACAGGGTATTGTATATATTTCTGGGCACCAGGTACAGGGTATTGTATATATTTCTGGGCACCAGGTACAGGGTATTGTATATATTTCTGGGCACCAAGTACAGGGTATTGTATATATTACTGGGCACCAGGTACAGGTTATTGTATATATTTCTGGGCACCAGGTACAGGGTATTATATATATTACTGGGCACCAGGTACAGGGTGTTGTATATATTTCTGGGCACCAGGTACAGGGTGTTGTATATATTTCTGGGCACCAGGTACAGGGTAATGTATATATTTCTGGGCACCAGGTACAGGGTATTATATATATTACTGGCCACCAGGTACAGGGTGTTGTATATATTTCTGGGCACCAGGTACAGGGTGTTGTATATATTTCTGGGCACCAGGTACAGGGTATTGTATATATTACTGGGCACCAGGTACAGGGTATTGTATATATTACTGGACACCAGGTACAGGGTATTGTATATATTACTTGGCACCAGGTACAGGGTATTATATATATTACTGGGCACCAGGTACAGGGTATTGTATATATTACTGGGCACCAGGTACAGGGTATTGTATATATTACTGGGCACCAGGTACAGGGTGTTGTATATATTTCTGGGCACCAGGTACAGGGTATTGTATATATTTCTGGGCACCAGGTACAGGGTGTTGTATATATTTCTGGGCACCAGGTACAGGGTATTGTATATATTACTGGGCACCAGGTACAGGGTATTGTATATATTACTGGGCACCAGGTACAGGGTATTGTATATATTTCTGGGCACCAGGTACAGGGTATTGTATATATTTCTGGGCACCAGGTACAGGGTAATGTATATATTTCTGGGCACCAGGTACAGGGTATTGTATATATTTCTGGGCACCAGGTACAGGGTAATGTATATATTACTGGGCACCAGGTACAGGGTATTGTATATATTACTGGGCACCAGGTACAGGGTATTGTATATATTACTGGGCACCAGGTACAGGGTATTGTATATATTACTGGGCACCAGGTACAGGGTATTGTATATAGTGCTGGGTACCAGGTACAGGGTATTGTATATAGTGCTGGGCACCAGGTACAGGGTAATGTATATATTTCTGGGCACCAGGTACAGGGTATTGTATATATTACTGGGCACCAGGTACAGGGTATTGTATATATTTCTGGGCACCAGGTACAGGGTAATGTATATATTTCTGGGCACCAGGTACAGGGTATTGTATATATTACTGGGCACCAGGTACAGGGTATTGTATATATTTCTGGGCACCAGGTACAGGGTAATGTATATATTTCTGGGCACCAGGTACAGGGTATTGTATATATTTCTGGGCACCAGGTACAGGGTAATGTATATATTTCTGGGCACCAGGTACAGGGTGTTGTATATATTTCTGGGCACCAGGTACAGGGTATTGTATATATTTCTGGGCACCAGGTACAGGGTAATGTATATATTTCTGGGCACCAGGTACAGGGTATTATATATATTACTGGGCACCAGGTACAGGGTATTGTATATATTTCTGGGCACCAGGTACAGGGTAATGTATATATTACTGGGCACCAGGTACAGGGTATTGTATATATTTCTGGGCACCAGGTACAGGGTATTGTATATATTTCTGGGCACCAGGTACAGGGTATTATATATATTACTGGGCACCAGGTACAGGGTATTGTATATATTTCTGGGCACCAGGTACAGGGTATTATATATATTACTGGGCACCAGGTACAGGGTATTGTATATATTTCTGGGCACCAGGTACAGGGTAATGTATATATTACTGGGCACCAGGTACAGGGTATTGTATATATTACTGGGCACCAGGTACAGGGTATTGTATATATTTCTGGGCACCAGGTACAGGGTATTGTATATATTTCTGGGCACCAGGTACAGGGTATTGTATATATTTCTGGGCACCAGGTACAGGGTATTGTATATATTACTGGGCACCAGGTACAGGTTATTGTATATATTTCTGGGCACCAGGTACAGGGTATTATATATATTACTGGGCACCAGGTACAGGGTGTTGTATATATTTCTGGGCACCAGGTACAGGGTGTTGTATATATTTCTGGGCACCAGGTACAGGGTAATGTATATATTTCTGGGCACCAGGTACAGGGTATTATATATATTACTGGCCACCAGGTACAGGGTGTTGTATATATTTCTGGGCACCAGGTACAGGGTGTTGTATATATTTCTGGGCACCAGGTACAGGGTATTGTATATATTACTGGGCACCAGGTACAGGGTATTGTATATATTACTGGGCACCAGGTACAGGGTATTGTATATATAGTGCTGGGCACCAGGTACAGGGTAATGTATATATTTCTGGGCACCAGGTACAGGGTATTATATATATTACTGGGCACCAGGTACAGGGTATTGTATATATAGTGCTGGGCACCAGGTACAGGGTAATGTATATATTTCTGGGCACCAGGTACAGGGTATTATATATATTACTGGGCACCAGGTACAGGGTGTTGTATATATTTCTGGGCGCCAGGTACAGGGTATTATATATATTACTGGGCACCAGGTACAGGGTGTTGTATATATTTCTGGGCGCTGGGTAAAGGATTTGGCATTCAAGGTTGGACATTCCCCTTAAAACTTTTCTGCAATATAACAGAATATGATATTATCTTGACCTCGGGTGGATGTTTCTTCTTTGTTCTTTGTGGGGAAAGGAAACAACGACGGCAACTAATGAAAGTTTTCACACATCGACATCAATAAATCTCATCATCCAACACCGGATATAAAGATTTATTTAAAGAAGGAATCAATACAAAATACACAATAATACAGATATCAATGTAATCACCTCTCCGTTCCCAGTCATTTATTTCACTTCTCAAGGACTGGTTTATTGGGTGGAAGAAGATGATCCTCATTAGTGAAAGAGTCCGAGGCTGTTACTAGATAGAAATTCAATGAGATGCAGTACCTATCAGTAACCAGTAGATGGAGCAGCAACTGATTATTTCAAGTATTGGAGAACTATTTCTCAACAAGCAGTAAAGTGTAGCTACACATTATCTCATAGGATACATTCATTAAGGGGTATGTAAACTTTAGAAACTTGTTTTTTATTGCTCTGATATAAAATAACGAACAAAGTCTTGATTAAAAATCTCCTACCGTTTTTTGTATACAGCTCCTATTCAGACCTATCTGTCTCTATGGTTACAGACTACAAACAAACCCTGTGTAGTCGGATGCTGCAGTTATGTGTAACTCCACTCCCTCTGCCCCCGTTCTTAATAACCTACAGACGGTAGAGGAGGAGGCAGATGGAAGAGAGTAGCATGTGACTGAAAGATCAGACCACACAGGGTTTATTTGTAGTCTGTAACCATGGAGACATAAAGGTTTGCGTAAGAGCTGTATACACAAAACACTATTTCAAAAGGCGCTTCATTTTTCATATATTAGAGCAGTAAAGAAAAACATCTGCTTTGCAAAAGTCTACACACCCGTCCAATACTGTGTTTTGGAGATGGAAAGATGCTTCTAATGTTATGCCCGCTTTGTGTGTTTGCATTAGAGGCAGGGAGGGGCGTGGAGAGGTATAAACCGTAACCCCTGAATGGCTCATCTACCACATGGAACATAATGGTTGGGGGGCCCTCATACAGAACTTACAAGTTACCCCCCTCCCTGGAGGAAGTCCATATGACAGCTATGGGAGTTAGGAGGGTTCCTGATTGGAGCCCCCCAACTGCCGATTCCATTTCTTAACCTGCACATGGGGGAGGTAGTCAGTCAGTTAAGGGTCCACACCAGAGATGGGGCTGTAAATTTAGCCGTGATTCAAGGACAGGTTAGTGGGAGGATGGAACTGTTTTTGGAAGTGGCACCAAACTGACTCTCTGTCCAGGTTTCCTTGTACATCCCACAAACCCATTAGAAGTCCCATTTTTCAGAACATGCCCCTTAGGGGGTGCAGGTATAGGATGGTCAATGTCCCGATGCAGCGTAAAACTTTGTACGGATCCTCCCCCTTCCCCCGTCTGTAGTCCAATCAGGATGTCCTTCCAGGTGTTAGCAGGGAGGTTGGCATGGTCTTCCTGGGGGTATGGACCAATCAGCTTTCCCAGTTTCCTTTTCTGTACTGTCCCTTTGCTAGAATGAAGGATTGATTGCCCTCTGACCTTGGCGGGGGGCAGCGCCCTGGTGGACGACTTGTGTGATACATGAGGCTGGGACATCATATTTGGTAAAACGTTCTGCAGGGGTCTGTAGGAGAAAATAAAATATTACGGTGTGGGGAAAAAACTCCAAAACGACACTGGTCATTGATAACCCCCCACCCTAAATAGGGTGCTGATCGAAGCCATTTGTATCCCTCATACGTGTCGTGGCCCTATTCCCTTCCCCTTGTTTGCTAGTGGGAGCCATGAATAAACGGATACCAGCAGAAAGAAGGGGGCTCATCTGACTTATCTGCCCCCCCAGACCATTAAAGCCATAGTGGGGGTCTCTATGGCCCACTCTTGATTTCTCCAATTGCCCCATGAAAAAACCAACAAGGTTCTCATGTGCTCCTGAATATTCCTGTTCACTTCACAGTATTTGATGTGTTAACGCAGCAGTTTGTGCTCCAGAGCTGCTCTTCTCTCTGTAACCGAGACCAAGAAGTTGCCACCAGTGTCAGCCATTTTGAAGATATGGTGCTGAGCCTTCTGGTCACCCAGTCACCTATTAGACTACATTGTTTTCCCTGTTATTACGACAGTCATGTCTATGTGTCCTCTACGCCTAGTTGGCTTAGACCCTGAGGTGCTGGACTATTGTGCTTGGACATCCCGACCCTCCTAATCTTCAGCGATCTCCATCATAACAAAACATAATGGCCTGGTGGGTGCCATTGTGGTCACTAAATCACTTTCCTAAAGTGGGAGACCAGGTGATCGTCACATGGGTCCTCTGGGCTCTGCTGATTGGTTAAGAGGGCTCACAGAGGGGAGGAGCTCTCCATTATCACCATAGTTGTCTATTTTTAAGAACTGGCCCATGTAAATATTCTTTCTGTTGAACAGATGGCGTTACATGACACCTCTCTCTCTTTTGTAAGGAAGTCTCCAATATTTTGGGGGACCCTTGGGTCACAATCCAGGGGAGTAGGCAAGAATAAGGAAGACTTACCAAGAGAACGTAATTGTACCCATTAACAGAGCTTCTGAAATGCCAATCAGGAGCCAGAAAGCAGTTACTGCATAAGCCCCTCCCCTCTGTGAGCCCTCTCAACCATTCAGCAGAGCCCAGAGGACCCATGTGACCCTTCTTCCTGCAGCCGATCTCCTGGTCTCCCGCTTTAGGAGAGTGATTTAGTGACGACAATGGCACCCACCAGGTCAGCTCTGATTGGGCAGGGTACAGATGGTCTATACTACCTGGATCCTGCCTGGTTACGGGTTCACTTTAAGAAATAGGTGTGAATGATGTTGGATATTTTTAAGAAATAGTCTCAATGGAGGAGATATTATATTTAATAGGAAACACATACCCGACTTTGGTGGCAGCGGTGGCATAGAGACTGCCCGTTCCATTGAGAGGGGCTTCTCTAGAGGTGGTCACAGCTGGCAGGAGAATCACTTCGTTCTCATGTCTCAGATGGTCATTTTCTTCCCTATTTTGTCCGCCCCCTTGGTAATCGCCCCTGTTTTGAGGTGCCGAAGAGCAGGCCGCCATCTTCTTGCTCTTACGCTGCACAAAATTACCTTGAGTAAAGAAAAACTTATATAATAAAAGTACTGCAGCTTTCTAAATATGCTTTAAGTTCAAGTTCCTCGCCATTTTCAAGATCTCTGCATGCTGTTAGTGAAAGGGACATGCTTGTTTACATCCAGTAGATGAACCTGTATAGACCTTATAGCTGAGGGTTTGTTACAGTTGTAGCCAGTATAGACAATCAATTGTGAGATAAACACATCAGCAGCACAAATCTCTCTTCTGTCCTGATCATTTGTTACAATGTATCAGTGCAGGTAATATAGATCAGCCTGTTTAGCTCACAGAAGATGGTCTAGACATAAATGTTAAATTTTAGCAAACCTCAGATGTGAGAAGTATTCATCTTTATAGGATTTTAGCCTCTGCAGGTAAACGAGAATCTTTTCATTCACTGACAACAAGCAGAGTTTTTGAAAATGGTGAGGAATTTGAACACAGAGTATATTAGAACCGGAAATGTTCTGCAACTGCCTAATATACTTTGCTTTTCCATCCCTCATCATTTTCAAGATCTCCGCTAGCGGTAAATTGGGACATTCTTGTTTACATGGACAGGCTGAAAACCAATAAACACCTGATACTTCTCACAGCTGAGAAGTTGTTACAATTGTATCCAGTCTGAACATTCCTGTGAGCTAAACAATGTGAGCTCCAGGCTGATACATTTTACCTGCACTGATACATTGTAACAAACGATCAGCACAAGAGAGAGATTTGCACTGCTCATATTTTGGTTCACAGCGGATTCTCTAGCCTAGATAATATTGTAACAAACCCTCACCGAGCATTTTTTTCCAAAACCGTGTAAAAAACCAACAACGCTGAGGCCCTTTTTTTCCGTCTCCCATTGATTTCAATGAGGTTTTCGAGGCGGAAAACGGCTGAAGATAGGTCATGTCGCTTTTTTTCCACGCAAGCATTTTTTTCATCTCGTGAGAAAAAAAAAACGCCTCCGCCTCCCATTCGGAGGCGTTTTCGGCAGTTTTTTAGCACAGTTTCCGACGCGGTTTCTGCATCAAAAAACTCTGTGTGAACAGGGCCTTAGGTCTGTACACGTTTTCAGCTTCTGGATGTAAACGAGAATGTTTGCATTCACTGACAGCAAGCATATCTTGTAACACAAAGTATATTAGAAAGTAACAGAACTTTTCATTATGCAATGATCACGCTTCATTTACATAGACGGATATACTGCCGACATACGGACCGAACACGCCTGTGTGAAGAGTGAGAAATGAGATAGTGACGCAACACTCCGGGTAAAACTAATACACTGCGTTCTGCCTAGTGCCGGCCTGAGGGGGCGGAGCATGACACAGGAAGTCAAAGAACACCACAGAGAGAAGCCGTGTCAGGCTCCGCCCCCTCAGGCCGGCACTAGGCATGGTTGGGCGATCTATTCATGTTCTCTCACCTGACTGATCCTGAGCTTTTAGTACTGCAGCAGGCACCGCAGGTGGAGCGGACTCAGTTGCCCTCACAGATGGAGGAAGCGGAGGACTCTTGATATCCTTTTCCATAAAAAGTTCTCCAGAACTAAAAAAATCAAATGTAAAATGAAATATAATAAATAATAATAATAAAAAAAAAATAAAAAAAAATAATAATAATATAATCGTAAATTGTGTCACTTACCGGGAGAGCGATGGTTGGTCGTAGACCGGAGACGGGAATGACATTTTCACTACAAATCAAAATAACAAAAGATTTAATTCAAGATTATTGATCTATTTATTGTGCGCAGGGATTGATGAAATCCTTAAAGGAAAACCCCAGTAAAATAATAAATAAATAACAGGGGCGGACGGAGATCTTGGGTCTTGGACTGTAAGGACTTGTTCACACTGAGTATATTGGCACTGTTTTTGCCTTGAAACCGTCCGTGAAAAACACGGCAAGTCTTCTGCCGGCAGGTCAAAATCTGCCTGCAAAATTCCTCCGTGTGAACATACCCCAAGGGTCATGGTCCCAGCTTCCTTCTTTTCCGTTTTCATTTAAAGGAGTTTCCTGGGACTTTTGGATGTATACAGAGAGTATTGAGCTCAATGGGTATTGGGTATGTTCACACAGAGTTTTTTGGCACTGTTTTTGACGCGGAAACCGCGCCAAAAAACATCTGAAAATGCCACCCATTGATTTCAATGCCAAGCGGAAGCGTTTTTTCCCCCGTGAGCGAAAAAAAACCACTTACGGGGAAAAGGAGCGTCATGCCCTTTCTTCAGGAGTTTCCGTCTCTGAACTCTGACATCAATGGGAGGCATGGAAAGCGGTTTTCGCTGCGTTTTTTGCCCGCGGTGCTCAATGGCCGCGGCCAAAAAACGCCGCAAAAAATGCGGAAAGACTGTGCAGGCAGGCCAAAATCTCCCTCAAAATTCCTGAAGGAACTTTGAGCCAAACTTTTCCGCTTTCAAAAAACTCTGTGTGAACACGGCCTTAATCTGTATGCAGTGAGCTCCCCCTAGTGGTGGCTACAGGCATACAATAGTCGATTATTCCCCTCTAGAAGCCTTGTTTTAGTGACAATCTAATCTACAACATTGTGGAGTAGGCGGGCTCTACCGGGGTGTGATCTGGGCCAATCAGATATCTCCTCCTCCTCTATTTGAAACACTTATTGGGAAGCTGCAGCTGCATCCCCCTCCTCCACCTTTCTGCACATTTACAGGCAGGGAAAGGGGAACTACCGGCTGCTGGGAGGTGAGGAAGACGCCACTGTCTCCGATTTAGATATATTACAAAGTTTCTGCACATGTAATAATGTAAGCACATGCCCTGTATGGATAACAACGTATTTATTGAACTTTGCGGTACCCACCTGACTTGTGCACTCCGTCCCTAGACCCAACCTCACATTCGTAGTTGGCAGCATTAGGTCTGAAGGAGTCGTTGATGTCTGGGCTGATGTAGTAACAGCACGGCTCTACAATACTGTTGAATGGGCATCGCTGGGAGAGGAGACTCTTAAATAAGGGGAGTGGTCTTTTCCAGTTAAAACCTGGGGGAAATAAAAATGTAACTTTTTTGGATTGCATCAATACTAAATGTCATTTAAAGTAATGTTAAGGAGCGTTTCCCCCTTAAATAGATTTTCCGACGTGCCCGTGTAGCCACGTGATCGCAGTAGCCATTCACTGGCCTCGGTGGGTATAAGCTTTTTCTTATTTATCATTTTTATATTTTGGCCAGTGTAAATAAATAAATGGAAACCATCAACATGTAGGGTGGTTGCTGCTGATGGATCTTTTGTTTTCATTGTATATACTCTGGGCAGCTCAATAACATGTGAATATCTGAAATGTATCAACATATGAATATTCCAGTCTTACCATATGAATACTCAATGCAGGTATTAATAAGTAAAAAATCCAGGCTGCGTGGGGTATTTAGGTGTGAATATGTTAAAAAGACACATAGTCGGTACAATTGTCTATTCAAATTACTAAATATAGACACATAATAAGAAAAACAGATCTATCAACAGCAACTTGTTGACTGTTTCCAAATAGTTGGGTATTTATGAGTTCAAAATCCAGGCTGTGTGGGATATTCAGGTGTTAATTAGTTTAAAAAAAACACACAGTCGGTACTATTGTCTACTCAAACTACTAAATAGGCACATAAGAAAAACAGATCCATCAACAGCAGCTTGTTGACGGTTTTTAAATCGTATCAGATTTCTTTCTACAAAGAAAAGAAAAATATGTGAAAACAGCAAAAAGTGTGATGAAGATCTACTACAAAATGCTGTATAGTAATAAGAGGCGGAGTGTCCCTTTAAGAATATTGCATTAGCATTGGATATACATATATACATCACAAAGTAAAGCGATGTTATATATCATGAGGAGGGGGGATTGTAGTAGTAGCGCATGCAGTCTTGTTACTCACTATTAATGCTTGTAATATCCACAACATCCTGGTTCCTGGCACGGGAGTGGGACTGGGAATAATATATGGAAAAGTAGATCAAATATAATCACAGAAATACAACAAAGAATTGAAATAGAAAAACATTGAGCTCAGGGGTTTCAGCAGAACTGATTGCAAACAGGTGCATAAAATCAAGCACACAGTCATACAATCTCCATAGACAAACATTGCTACATTGCTAGTGATATGGGTCGTACTGTAGAGCTCAGTGACTACACGTGGGACTGTTATAGGATGCCACCTTTTTCACAAGGCAGTTTTTGATATTTCTGAACTGCCAGATATTTCGCCGTCACCTGTAAGTGTTATTATTATCTGCTAGATATGCCCCGGTCACCTGTAAGTGTTATTATTGTGTGCTAGATCTGCCCGGTCACCTGTAAGTGTTATTATTATCTGCTAGATCTGCCCCGGTCACCTGTAAGTGTTATCTGCCCCGGTCACCTGTAAGTATTATTATTATCTGTTAGATCTGCCCCTGTCACCTGTAAGTGCTATTATTATCATCTGCTAGATCTACCCCGGTTACCTGTAAGTGTAATTATTGTCTGCTTGATCTGCCCCAGTCACCTGTAAGTGTTATTATTATCTACTAGATCTGCCCCGGTCGCCTATAAGCGTTATTATTATCTACTAGATCTGCCCCGGTCGCCTGTAAGCTTTATTATTATCTGCTAGATCTGCCCCGGTCGCCTGTAAGTGTTATTATTATCTGCTATATCTGCCCCGGTCACCTGTAAGTGTTATTGTTATCTGCTAGATCTGCCCCGGTCGCCTGCAAGTATTATTATCTGCTAGATCTGCTCCAGTCTCCTGTTAGGGTATGTTCACATGGCCGAAAAACGGCCGAAAAATCAGAATCAGAACGCCTCCAAACATCTGCCCATTGATTTCAATGGGAAAAACTGTGTTTTGTTCCGACGGGCCGTTTTTTACACGGCCATTTTGAAAAACAGGCGCGTAAAAAAAACAGCCGCGAAAAAGAAGTGCAGGTCACTGCTTGGGACGTTTTTAGAGCCGTTTTTCATAGACTCTATTGAAAACAGCTCCAAAAACCGCAGCAAAAAACATCTGAAAATCAGGAGCTGCTTTCCCTTGAAAACAGCTCCGTATTTTCAGACGTTTTTGGTTAAGCGTGTGAACATACTCTAAGTGTTATTATTATCTGCCCCGGTCACCTGTGTTATTATTATTTGCTAGATCTGCCCCGGTCACCTGTAAGTGTTATTATTATCTGCTAGATCTGCCCCAGTCACCTGTAAGTGTTATTATTATCTGCTAGATCTGCCCCGGTCACCTGTGTTATTATTATCTGCTAGATCTGCCCCAGTCACCTGTAAGTGTTATTATTATCTGCTAGATCTGCCCCAGTCACCTGTAAGTGTTATTATTATCTGCTAGATCTGCCCCGGTCACCTGTAAGTGTTATTATTATCTGCTAAATCTCCTCCGTTCACCTGTAAGTGTTATTATTATCTGCTAGATCTGCCCCAGTCACCTGTAAGTATTATTAATTATTATCTGCTAGATCTCCCCCAGTCACCTGTAAGTGTCATTATTATCTGCTAGATCTGCCCCGGTCATCTGTAAGTGTTATTATTATCTGCTAGATCTGCCCCGGTCGCCTGTAAGTGTTATTATTATCATCTGCTAGATCTGCCCCGGTCACCTGTAAGTATTATTATTATCTGCTAGATCTGACCCGGTCACCTGTAAGTGTTATTATTATCTGCTAGATCTGCCCCAGTCACCTGTAATTGCTATCAATGTAAAAAGGAAGCGTCAAGGAGTAACAACAGCTCAGCCATGAACCGGCAGGTCACGCAATCTCAGAGTGGGGCCACTAAGTGGGTGGTGTGTAAAAAATCACCAATCCGCTTGTTTTCCTCACTACATAGATCCACCATGCCCCTGGACAACAACACCAGAACTGTGCGCTAGGAGCTTCATGAAATGGGTTTTCATGGTCGCTGTACACAAGCCTAAGATCTCTGTGCACAATGCCAAGCGGCGGCTGGATTGGTGTAAAGCACGTCGTCACAGGACTCTGGAGTGCAGAAATCACGTCTCACTATCTGGCAGTCTAAAAAGACTCCATGGGCAAAAATTCCCACAGACGCCCCAAGATCACGTGGAAAGGCTTCCCAAAAGAGTGGAAGCTTTTATGTCGCAACAGGGGGCACAACTCCATATTGGCGCTCATGGTTTTGGAATGGGATGTCCAACAAGCTTATATAGGTGTGAGGGTCAGGTGTCCACACACTATTGGCCAGATAGATAATATTCTGCTCTTTTAGGGATCACAACACCTGGTGTCCTATTAATAGGGATCAGTGATCCCTATGGTAAAAATAACTTACTGTATCATTGTAGTCACTGGGGTTACTGTTCCCTGGGTTATGTTAAGCCCTATAGTTGGGGCTTATGGGGTTTTGTTTGTAAACTGTAACCATAAACAACACATAGGTCTGCAGAGGAGCTGTAGACACAAAACGGGAGGGGATTTTTAATCAAGAATATTTAAAAAAATGGCTTCATTTATTATTTTAGATGCACTGGAGGCCCCATTTATGATGTAGAGGGAATCTACTCACCTTAGTTGTAACGACTTCTCCGTTGGCGTTGAACATGAGGTAGATCACAGAGACCTGTCACACAGATGCAGGATTAGAATGGCATCAAACAGATGTTTAGCTCTATCTCTGGAAAATGTATAGGGCAAACCCTAAATAACACGAGTCAGTATATTTTTAGAATAGTTCTGGTCAATTTAAACGTAAATCGTTTTATTCTACCTAAAAATACGCACAAAACCGTCCGAGAAGCAAACAATGGTACTGTGCTGCCCTCTGGTGTCCATACTTAGAACTGCTTGCTTAGTAAACCTGTTTCATGATAACTTATGAGCTTGCTTGGACACTGCTAGGGGGTATGATGTATGAGCTATATGGCAGTATTATTTTGACACTACATGGGAGAATTATTTAGGGATTGTATAGTGGTATGTTTTGGACACTGTATGGGGAATGATTACGGAATTATATGGCGGTATTATTTAAGCATTATATGGCGTTATGATTTGGACACTGTATGGTGCTATGCTTTATGAGACATATGGCGGTATTATTTGGACACTATATTATTACGGCATTATATGGAGGTATTTGGAATCTGTAACAGGGTGTTATTTAGGGATTACATGTTGGAATTATTTGGGTACTATATGGGGGTATGAATTAACAGCTATATATCAGAATTATTTAGACACTATATGGTGGTATTATTAAGGATTGTATGGTGGTAAATGGCAGTTTTCTTTAGGCATTGAATGGCAGTATTGTATGGCTAGCGTATGGAATGGTTATGTTGGCACTGTATGGGGGCATTATTTGGATACTGTATGGAAGTATTATTTTATTTACGCAGTTTTTGAAATTCTGAGAATAACTTTATAAAAATGTTGAGTGCGGGGGCCGTACTGCTCAGGGGGGGGCGCATTTTCTATAAAACAGTCCCTGGCCAGATAGCCTTTATTGTGACCCCAAGCTGCATCCCAATTGCCTCCCTCATAAAGATCAACCATAGATCAGTCTTGCCAGATCAAGTTGTCCACGGCGAGAATGGGGAAGGTAGCGGGTAGGGTAACGCCCATTAGATAAGATCAATAACCCTCTTACACAATACAGACCTTCTTAGCACTTAGATCTTGGAAGAGAGGCGCCCTCTGCTGTTTGGTCATCCTGTTTTTCTTAGACTCTTTTGGAAGGTTGTGAGGCTTTTTGACAGAGCCGAGTTTTTCCTGAAAATATAAAAATGTGTAAATCATCTGCATAAACTAATCTCGTGTCCCCTGCGGCTTTCAGGGGCATGATGGGAGTTATAGTTTAGCCACAGGTTGGGGATCCCTGTCCTAGGTGTCATGTATTCTAAAGAATAGGTACTAAGTGATCCCACCTTTTAAAGGCATATTACATATTAAGACTTTGAGACTCGTCAGTAAAATGTAGATATCAGAGAACCTATTACATAACGAGCGGCCCCCGACCCCTTCCGGGCATAAAGAAAAGGAGGCGGGACTATAGTTACTGAGCGTTTCCTTCTGAAAATGAAAATCCCAAATAAATAAAAAAATCCCATAAATACAAAGTTCTCTTCTTCTACCACACATTTTATTTAACCATCTGTTTCTGGGAAAGCTGACTCTTTCCAAGACCCATCTGCTATTCAGGAGTCTTGGAAAGCTGGGTGAAAACCCCCTATGGGAGCTGTAATGGTGGCCATATTAGTTGCCACTCAGCTTTCCCAGAAACAGATATAAAACTAATATTACATAAAGAGATAATCCCAATTCTGTACGGACTCATTTCTTAATATATCTTTATAGCGGTCAGTGCCCCGTTTTGCTGATACAAAACCCCTTATAAATAAATGATACAATTTTGCAGCCACCACTAGGGGGAGCTGACTGTATAGATTTATACACTGAACTCAATAATAATACAGTATGCAGTAAACTCTTGAGCTCCCTCTAGTGGTGGCTGCCGACAACCAGAATTCTATCATTTACCTCTACGTCTGTGCAGGGGATTTGGAGCTCTGTATCAGCAAAATTGATAATGTAATATACACGTTACATAATTTTTTTGTCAAGATCTCTGATTGCTGTCAGTGATTGGAAACATTCTCATCTAGATTCAGAGGAGGAAAACCTCACCTGATCTAGTTTTGCAAAAGGTTTGTTAGGGTATGTTCACACAGAGTTTTTTCGCGCTGTTTTTGATGTGGAAACCGTGTCAGAATCTGTGCCAAAAAAAACGGCCGAAATCGCCTCCCATTGAAATCCTAACTCGCGAGAAAAAAAAAAGCGTCATGTCCTTTCTTCAGGTGTTTACGTCTCTGACCTTCCATTGACATCAATGGGAGGAAGAGAAAGCGGTTTTCGCCCGTGGCTCTCAATGGCCTCAGCAGAAAAATGCGGCAAAAAACGCGGCAAGTGGTCAGCTGGCATGTCAAAATCTGCAAAAAAACTCAGTGTGAACAGGGCCTTAGGCTATGTTCACACGGAGTATTTTGGGGGAGGAATATCTGCCTCAAAATTCCGTTTGGAACTTTGAGGCAGATATTCCTCTCCCTGCACGCCGATTTTCACGGCAATTATTGCGCCGTTTTTCGCCCGCGGCCATTGAGCGCCGCGGGCATAAAACAGCGAGAAATACCCTTTCTCCTGCCTCCCATTGAAGTCAATGGGAGGTCAGAGGCGGAAGCGCCCGAAGATAGGGCATGTCGCTTCTTTTTCCCGCGAGGCAGTTTTACTGCTCACGGGAAAAAAGACGCCGACGCCTCCCATTGAAATCAATGGGAGGCGTTCTCGGGCCGTTTCTGCCGAGTTTTGCGACGCGGTTTCCGCGTCAAAAAACTCGGCAAAATACCCCGTGTGAACATAGCCTTACAGTGTATTCGCGTCGGCCATCCTCTATAAGCTAAATACACAAGCTTCTAGACTCCAGGCTAATTGCTCTTAGCTACATGGATACATTGCAACGAAACCTCAGCTAGTTTTCAAAAGGTTTTCAGCCTTCGAATGTAAACATTGACATTCACCGACAACAAGCAGAGGAAGAAACATTTAATTTGAAAGATAAAAACATTTCTCAGGACTAAGTTAACTTCAAGTGAAATTTTTCTATTTTTTTAAACATATTTTTTGATCAAGTATAAACACCCCCCGACCCAGCGTTAAAGGGGCCATGTCAAGAGGAGACGCTTGGAAGTGCTCTAACGATGACAACCAAGGGGGCACAATTGCCCCCCCCAATGAATGGCCCACCACAGTATACATAAGGGGGCCGGAAAATAAGCAGGCCACATATGTCCCACAACTTGTGGGACTCCTCTCAGCTCTGCTAAATGGCTAAGAGTGATCACATGACACATCTCACTACAGTCTTTCTTCTATAAGAGTCAGGGAGGCGGAGCTCATTACACCCGACTGCTTGAATGGCCCTTTTGGGGGGCTCATTGTGGATAAAATTGCCTCCATAGTTCCCTAGAGTAAAGGGATCCTGTCCTGGTGATGTCTTCAAGGGATTTCCAAGATTAGAAAAAGGGATCTTCTTTCTTTCCAACAACAGCGCCACTCTTGACCATAGGCTGTGTCTAGTATTGCAGCTCATCCCTATTCAAGTGAATGGAGTTGAGCTGCAATTCCAGACACAGCCTATGGTCAAGAGTGGCGCTGTTTCTGGAAAGAAAGCAGATCCCTTCTTTTTTCTAATCCTGGACAACCCCTTTAAGCTAAGACTTTACAGTAACATCCACCAGCCCGGCATAGGCTTAAAGAGGAGCTGTCCCCTCTCCTGACCTGTCTATTTTAGTCAATACTTGTATTCCCCATGAAATAACAATTGTGAAACATATTTTCGTAGAACTCTGCGTTGTGCCGTTCCTCTGTTATTCCTCCTAGAAACATATGAATAAATTAACAACTGGGTTTTACCATTAACCTTGTCAAAGAGGCGTGTCCCTGCACAGTCTCACTCTGCCAGCACTGATTGGACAGTGTCAGACTGTGTATGGACACGCCCCCAACTGGTAACACCCAGCTGTCAATTTATTCCTACATTTCTAGGAGGAATAACAGAGGAACGTAGAGTTCTAAGAAAAGATCCTCTAGAATTGTTATTTCTTTGGTATATGAGTATTTACTAAAACAGACATGTCAGGAGAGGGGACGGATCCTATGTAGGGTGAAAATGCAATGTAAAACTATGTATAAAACAGAATAAACATAGCAGAAGTGGAGTCACCGATGATCGCCAAGTTCTTGGACGCAGCTCAAGGAGGAACACGCTACACACCCCAAACATCACTCCGCCATCTTGGTTCTGTAGTATAATAACTATACTGAATGTTCCCTGTAGGGGGTGCGTACAAGTGTAGTCGGTCACTACTTTGCTACAAGACCTAATATTATAAGGAACAGGAGGAAGTTTGTAAGGGATATCGATATTACTAAAATTGGCCACTCCCCTATTACCTTGTAGCCAGCTGCAAAGCATTATGGTCTAAAAGTTTAAAGGACACTAAAAACGCATTTAGGGAGGTTTTTTTTTGCAAATTCCTCTTAATGCTGCATTCATACATTTATACTGCTTGCTTACAATAATTAATATCCTTAAAGTGGAAATGCCCTTTAATAGTGACAACCACTATTTTGCATAAATAATGAGCGGTTGTCACAGCTCCACCTCTTTTTACTAACATTACCAAAAAGTGATCAGCTCTTTTTTAAAAGCCTTGAATGGCAAGTAAATCATTAAAGGATTATTTCTAACCCTAACCCTAAAGATTTTTTTCCCCTGGATTCTGTCTAGGATGTTGAGTAATATAGTTATTTTTTTTTTATACTTCTCCAACTGCATATATATTTACCTATATAGTGATTCTATGTGCTGCAGCATAATATTATACACCTTCAATGAGCAGGACCTACAGCTCCGTTCACCTGGTCAGTTTTATGAATAGAATTCCAGAACTACAGTGAAGACTGACACAAGGAGTATAAGGGAGCAGGTGAGAGGAATACGACTTGTCTGGTCTGTAGAAAGCTGGTGACAACCTCTATGGGCACTGTAATAGTGGCCATTACTGGTTGTTAGCTGCGGACCCAATCACTGAACATGAAGAACCAGGAGACCCTCATTCCAGTCACCACATCACACGCCCAATCATCACAGCTCACACAAAACCTAATATTTGAAACACGACTTCAGAGGCTGAAATGCGAATATTCCCCGAAGACCGAGCAAGACGGATTTGTAAAAGCAAAGAATCCGTGACCTATTTATAAACCTCAAGACGTCTGGAGGAGGATGAGGAGCCGATAAAAGATCTCAAGGATCTGAGAGAATCTTCAGACCTTAAAGGGAAACTCCAGTCATGTCATGTGTCACCGCCACCATGTAAAGGATTTGGGCTCGTTGTATTTGAGGTTACAGTAGGGATCCTGGAACTGTTCCCCGGCCTCATTACCCCACACACCCAAAGTGGCCATACAATAGATAGCCCTTAACTAATAGCTACCCCTATTATAGGGGCACTGTGGCTGGCACTATTCCAGAGGCACTGTAACTGGCACTGTTTTAAGGGGCAATGTGGTTGGCACTATTCTTGGGACATTGCAGCTGGCACTACTCTAGGGGCACTGTTCCTGGCACTATTCTAAGGGGCACTGTGGTTGGCACTATTCTAGGGACATTACGGCTGGCACTACTCTAGGGTCACTGTGGCTAACACTATTATAGGGGCACTGTGGCTGGCACGATTACTATTTTAGGGGAATTGTGGCTTGTACTATTTTAAAGTACTGTAGCTGGCAGTATTCTAGGGGCACTGTGGCCGAAACTATTCTAGAGGCACTGTACCTGGAACTATTCTATGGAGCACTGTGGTTGGCATTATTCTAGGGACATTGTGGCTGGCACTATTCTTGGAGCACTCTGGCTGGCACTATTACTATTTTAGGGGCACTGTGGCTGGCAGTATTCCAGAGGCACTGTAACTGGCACTATTCTAATGGGCACTGTGGTTTGAACTATTCTAGGGGGACTGTAACTGGCACTATTCTAAAGGACACTGTGGTTGGCACTATTCTAGAAACATTGCGGCCGGCACTATTCTTGGGGTCCTGCGGCTGGCACTATTCTTGGGGACACTGTCTGTCACTATTCTAGTTTAGCTTGGACTATTTTAGGGACACTGTGTCTTGCAGTACTCTAGAGGCAATGTGGCTGGCACTATTCTTGGGGACCTGTGGCTGGCACTATTCTTGGGGACACTGTGGCTGGCACTATTCTTGGGGACACTGTGGCTGGCACTATTCTTGGGGACACTGTGGCTGGCACTACTCTTGGGGACCTGTGGCTGGCACTATTCTTGGGGACCTGTGGCTGGCACTATTCTTGGGGACCTGTGGCTGGCACTATTCTTGGGGACCTGTGGCTGGCACTATTCTTGGGGACCTGTGGCTGGCACTATTCTTGGGGACACTGTGGCTGGCACTATTCTAGTTTACCTTGGACTATTTTAGGGACACTGTGGCTGGCTCTATTCAAGGGGCATTGCAACTGGCACTTTTCTAGGTATATTGTGGTTGGCATGAAGATTGGCATTATTACTATTCTAGGGGCATTAGACTTGGACTAGTTTAGGGGCACTTTGGCTGACACTATGTTTGGGGCACTGTGGCTGACACTATGTTTGGGGCACTGTGGCTGACACTATGTTTGGGGCACTGTGGCTGGCAGTATACTAGGGGACATTATCTGTCAATATAATACGGGCATTAAGATGTAGTTTACATTGTCACAGACTCCCGTCTTTCTTCCCGTGAAGGTTACATTATGGTTTCTACAATTCAGCAACTTCTGACAATCATCTTCTCGACACACAGAATTTCACCCTCTCAGCAAATATGTGCCAGGCTCCACCCTCTCAGCAAATATGTGCCAGGCTCCACCCTCTCAGCAAATATGTGCCAGGCTCCACCCTCTCAGCAAATATGTGCCAGGCTCCACCCTCTCAGCAAAAGCACACAGTCAGGTGACAATTAGGCTCCGCCTGGCAAAACTAAGAAATGGTGCATCTTGGGAGATGAATAAAATAAAACATCTGGTATGTAAACATCTTTATTCTACTTCTGTCTTGCTTGTTCTTTTAGGTCTCCTACAAGGGGCTGATGTAACACTATGTTATGGCTGGAGTTCCCCTTTAAGCCTCGTTCTTACTTTCCTTCACCCTGGACGCTTCAGAGACCGGATTCATCACAGTGTAGTAACTCCTGAGTCTGTGTTTCAAATATTAAATATCAGAAATTATGTTCACATCAAAGTCCATCAAGAATAAACGTGAGCTTTTGATTTTTTTAAGAAAATAACAAGGAATTTAAAGCCTCAGTTATGCCCCGATATATTTAAAGGGGAAGTCACCTCCCTTCTAAATGCCCTAATAGGAAATATAGAGGTAGTAGAGGTGGGTCCCAGATCAGAAATCACTGTAATTACAGGCTCTCGCTCTGGATAATGCCTTCTAATGTCTTAAACTCCAGTCACATCCAGAGCTGCATTCAAAATGCTGCTGTTTGTAATCAGTGAGTACTGTACTGACGGACAACTCTGATTGGAGATTTTATAATGCGCTGTGCAGTGCCTGGAGTAAAAATGACATCTATCACAATGCACCGCAGCAGAGTATTAATGTGGGAATATGCAAGCTGAGTGGTAGCAGAATTTTGAATGCAGCTCTGGATATGACTAGAGCATAACTTAAAGGGGCTTTCCTAAGATACAGTCCAGGACCAGAAATCTCATCAAAAGCTCTCGGATGTGAACGAGTCGTGCAGGTCGGTCAAGAACATTTACATTCTGGTGATCTGAGTTTGTCCGCTCGGGCCGGGTGTGTATTTCGGCGCCAGATTGGCTGATTCCTTTGTAAGGTGTCACCGCCCCTGCCTTAAAATACGGGAAGAAAATAAAATAAAAAGTAAGGAACAAAAACAAACACATGCCATATATGGTTAATATATTTTCACTTCTTAAAGTGGAAGTACACTTTTAACACTTGGGATCCTGGGCACCTAAAGTGTTAACATTTTATTATTCTATTGTGCTCGTAATTATAGGTCAATGTGCCCCCGAGGAGTCTGGGAAAGATGGGTGCCAATGATTATGGTGACTATTACAGAGACTGTCACACAGCTTTTCCAGACCCCTGCACGGCAAATTGACCCAGGTATTCATAACAAGAAGCTGGGTGACGACCAATATGGCCCCATCACAGCTCTTCTAGAGGTCGTCACCCAGCTTTCCTAGGTCCTGGATAATGATTGTGGTCGGGCTTTATGTGGAGATCGCAGTTATTAATACAATGAATAATTATAATCGGGCGCCGTCGGTGATAATTACCGTCTCTGCGCTCAGCCGCCGCCGCCGCCCTGCAATCACTGCCCTCGCTTTCTCTGTTGCGCCGTCATCTTCATCCTGGACAAAGTAAACGTCATTAATGGAGTCAAATATTATTACACCATCACATGACGTCACAACGATGCCAGCGCGCCAGGAAGACGCCAACTGTAAGAGAACAAACTAAAGTGCTGCCAACTGTGGAGAAACCGCTGACATTGTGTATTTAGTAAGAATTGTTTTGCAGTAGTGGTGCGGATCCATGTACATACACATACCCCATACATGCCCCACACATGCCCCACAAGTGCCCCACACGTGCCCCATACATACACCACACGTGCCCCATACATACACCACACGTGCCCCATACATGCCCCACACGTGCCCCATACATACACCACACGTGCCCCATACATACACCACACGTGCCCCATACATAAACCACACGTGCCCCATACATACACCACACGTGCCCCACACGTGCCCCATACATACACCACACGTGCCCCACACGTGCCCCATACATGCCCCACACATACCCCACACATGCCCACTTCTGAGAACTTCGATCAGCGAGATAACCGCGTGGTCCACAACATTTTTAGACTATTGTCCCACCCCTTAAAATACAGGCCATGCCCCTAACCAAATGCCCATAACAGTGCTTTTATAACAGTGACAGCCACAGTGGCCCCATAACAGTGACAGCCACAGTGGCCCCATAACAGTGACAGCCACAGTGGCCCCATAACACTGACAGCCACAGTGGCCCCGTGACAGTCACAGTGCTCTCCCAATTAGTGCTAGACACAGTGCTCCCATATTAGTCATTGCCATTATATGTTATCCCTAAGATAGTGCCAGGCAAAGTGTCCCCTGTGAAGCGACAGCCACAGTGACAACATAACATACCAGCAATAGTGCCCTGATAACAGTGACAGTCACAGTACCCGCCTAACTAGTGCCAGCCCCAGTACCCCATAATAGTGCCAGACACAGCGCTCACATAGCAGTGACAACATAACAGTGCCAGGCCCAGGTGACCTCAAGCTAGTGCCAGCCACAGTACCCCGATAAGAGTGCGATGCACAGTTTCCCCATAGCAGTGACAGCCACAATTTCCTCAAAATAGCTCCAGGCCCAGGTGACCTCAAATTACTGCCAGCCACAGTGCCCCCATAACAGTACCAGCCACAGAGCCCCTTCCTTTACCTGGAGAGGTCATGACGCTCTCTGCACAGTAGTGGTGATCCCTGCAGCCATCACTGAACCCCCAATGAATCTGGGAGACAAGCCCCCTCCGATGTACGAGAGGTCTCCCCTTTCCCCGAGTCTCCCAGATATTCGGGCAGAGCACACATGTATGACACCCCCTAGTGGCCTGGACCGGGACAGTTTCCAGTCATCTACATAGAAAACAGCCACATGCATAGGATTCAGTCCAGAGCTCCAAGAATGGATCCAGAGGGGAAGATAAAGGCTTAAAGGAGCGGGAGAGGCGATCAGTTTAATATAAATAGCAATATGTAAGGATGAAGGGGTTCCTGTGTGCAGGGGGGTTATTTTAGGGGGTGCACAGGTTTGCTATGATAAGCGTCACCTGGCAGCTGCTTATCCCCCGTTTCTTTGGCCGGGATGAATGTTTGGTCTTCTTACCTGTGGATCTTGGACTAGGATCCTCTCTGCAGGTTCTCTCTGGGAATTCCTTTCTCTCTTTGATTTAAGCAGCTTTCTCCGAGGTCTTACCTGTCATTCAGGGGAAGAATAAAGACAAGACATTAAATACACGGCAAGCAAAAGAACAAAGCCTAAACCTTCACGGGGGGGAGAAGATGATGCAGCGAGTGTCTTCGTGATATCAGTAGTGCCGCTCTATTTTGCATGTAATATTTCAACCCCAGATGAGTAACATGAGAACAATAAGATTTCAATACTCTGGTGCCTCCAGTAGGGGGTGCTGATTTGGGTAAAATATTTAGGGATCAGGCACCTCTCTTATGCACTCTTATTTGAGTGGATATTACAGCGCTGTTCATCCTAATCTTTATGGTTCATGAATAGAATGCAAGAACCACAGTGAAGACTGACACATAGGATTCTATGCATTCTCTGATTTTCTAATCACCCTCTGATAGTATATGGAATATGCTTGTAGCTATGTGATGTATCTTCGGATGTACCTACCTTACCAGCTAGTTCCATCAGATGGGCAGGAGGACCATTGGAGTCTGAGCTGTCCGATCCTCCGGTGCTGAAACCAGAGAACAGTCATATATCCAGACAGTATCCTCATACAAGAGCTGTGAACCTTGACGACCAACACTGGAAAGTTTACATCCATAGCTTTCCATATTTCACATTCAGAGCTGAAATCAAAACTCTGCTGCCCTCTGCTGGTTTAGTGTCTGTACAGAGCGTGCTCCACTTGGGTGCATTTTGGGATTCGTAGTGCTTACACCCTGTGCCGTCCAGTAATCTGATGTTTACTTTTGGATATTTTTTTACTCTCCATGCCACCTGTAGCTGCCCTCAGTATTTGTGCCAATAGGAGCAGTCAGGACTCCCATGAACCAGTAGATCCCATCAGAGATTGAAATCTAGTCTGACAACACTGTTCCCACGCTCTAGCTGAGAAGGAATCTCGGCAGAATAAATTCCTGATACGCTGCATGAAATTTCTAACATGTGACACTTCTAATTACTGAAGACCCAAAACTCACCTGGAATCAAGATCTGATAAGACGTCTTCCAAAACAGATTCAGAGTCCAAGCCGAGATGGTGATTGCAATTCACTTGTTGTTTTACCATTTCCTCCAGTTCTCTTAGACAAGTGTAATACTAGAAACAGATAATCCATTCAGATGTATGACGTTATATCTATATTCTTATACATAGGGGGCAGTATTATAGTAGTTATATTCTTGTATATAGGAGCAGTATTATAGTAGTTATATTCTTGTATATAGGAGCAGTATTATAGTAGTTATATTCTTGTATATAGGAGCAGTATTATAGTAGTTATATTCTTATACATAGGGGGCAGTATTATAGTAGTTATATTCTTGCATATATGGGCAGTATTATAGTAGTTATATTCTTGTATATAGGAGCAGTATTATAGTAGTTATATTCTTGTATATAGGGGCAGTATTATAGTAGTTATATTCTTGTATACAAGGGATGTATTATAGTAGTTATATTCTTGTATATAGGGGCAGTATTATAGTAGTTATATTCTTATACATAGGGGGCAGTATTATAGTAGTTATATTCTTGTATATAGGGGCAGTATTATAGTAGTTATATTCTTGTATATAGGAGGCAGTATAATAGTAGTTATCTTCTTGTATATAGGGAGCAGTATTATAGTAGTTATATTCTTGTATATAGGGGGCAGTATTATAGTAGTTATATTCTTGTATATAGGGGCAGTATTATAGTAGTTATATTCTTGTATATAGGGGGCAGTATTATAGTAGTTATATTCTTGTATATAGGAGCAGTATTATAGTAGTTATATTCTTGTATATAGGGGCAGTATTATAGTAATATATTCTTGTATATAGGGGGCAGTATTATAGTAGTTATATTCTTGTATATAGGGGGCAGTATTATAGTAATATATTCTTGTATATAGGGGGCAGTATTATAGTATTTATATTCTTGTATATAGGGGCAGTATTATAGTAGTTATATTCTTATGTATAGGGGGCAGTATTATAGTAGTTATATACTTATGTATAGGGGGCAGTATTATAGTAGTTATATTCTTATACATAGGGGGCAGTATTATAGTAGTTATATTCTTGTATATAGGGGCAGTATTATAGTAGTTATATTCTTGTATATAGGGGCAGTATTATAGTAGTTATATTCTTGTATATAGGGGGCAGTATTATAGTAGTTATATTCTTGTATATAGGAGGCAGTATTATAGTAGTTATATTCTTGTATATAGGGAGCAGTATTATAGTAGTTATATTCTTGTATATAGGAGCAGTATTATAGTATTTATATTCTTGTATATAGGGGCAGTATTATAGTAGTTATATTCTTGTATATAGGGGGCAGTATTATAGTAGTTATATTCTTGTATATAGGAGAAGTATTATAGTAGTTATATTCTTGTATATAGGGGGCAGTATTATAGTAGTTATATTCTTGTATATAGGGGGCAGTATTATAGTAGTTATATTCTTGTATATAGGGGGCAGTATTATAGTAGTTATATTCTTGTATATAGGGGGCAGTATTATAGTAGTTATATTCTTGTATATAGGGGGCAGTATTATAGTAGTTATATTCTTGTATATAGGGGCAGTATTATAGTAGTTATATTCTTGTATATAGGGGCAGTATTATAGTAGTTATATTCTTGTATATAGGGGGCAGTATTATAGTAGTTATATTCTTGTATATAGGAGGCAGTATTATAGTAGTTATATTCTTGTATATAGGGAGCAGTATTATAGTAGTTATATTCTTGTATATAGGAGCAGTATTATAGTATTTATATTCTTGTATATAGGGGCAGTATTATAGTAGTTATATTCTTGTATATAGGGGGCAGTATTATAGTAGTTATATTCTTGTATATAGGAGAAGTATTATAGTAGTTATATTCTTGTATATAGGGGGCAGTATTATAGTAGTTATATTCTTGTATATAGGGGGCAGTATTATAGTAGTTATATTCTTGTATATAGGGGACAGTATTATAGTAGTTATATTCTTGTATATAGGAGCAGTATTATAGTAGTTATATTCTTGTATATAGGGGACAGTATTATAGTAGTTATATTCTTGTATATAGGGGGCAGTATTATAGTAGTTATATTCTTGTATATAGGAGGCAGTATTATAGTAGTTATATTCTTGTATATAGGGGCAGTATTATAGTAGTTATATTCTTGTATATAGGGGCAGTATTATAGTAGTTATATTCTTGTATATAGGGGCAGTATTATAGTAGTTATATTCTTGTATATAGGGGCAGTATTATAGTAGTTATATTCTTGTATATAGGAGCAGTATTATAGTAGTTATATTCTTGTATATAGGGGGCAGTATTATAGTAGTTATATTCTTGTATATAGGAGGCAGTATTATAGTAGTTATATTCTTGTACATAGGGGGCAGTATTGTAGTAGTTATATTCTTATACATAGGGGGCAGTATTATAGTAGTTATATTCTTGTATATAGGGGCAGTATTATAGTAGTTATATTCTTGTATATAGGGGCAGTATTATAGTAGTTATATTCTTGTATATAGGGGGCAGTATTATAGTAGTTATATTCTTGTATATAGGGGCAGTATTATAGTAGTTATATTCTTGTATATAGGGGGCAGTATTATAGTAGTTATATTCTTGTATATAGGAGGCAGTATTATAGCAGTTATATTCTTGTATATAGGGGACAGTATTATAGTAGTTATATTCTTGTATATAGGAGGCAGTATTATAGTAGTTATATTCTTGTATATAGGGAGCAGTATTATAGTAGTTATATTCTTGTATATAGGAGCAGTATTATAGTATTTATATTCTTGTATATGGGGCAGTATTATAGTAGTTATATTCTTGTATATAGGGGGCAGTATTATAGTAGTTATATTCTTGTATATAGGGGCAGTATTATAGTAGTTATATTCTTGTATATAGGAGCAGTATTATAGTAGTTATATTCTTGTATATAGGGGGCAGTATTATAGTAGTTATATTCTTGTATATAGGGGCAGTATTATAGTAGTTATATTCTTGTATATAGGGGGCAGTATTATAGTAGTTATATTCTTGTATATAGGGGGCAGTATTATAGTAGTTATATTATTGTATATAGGGGCAGTATTATAGTAGTTATATTCTTGTACATAGGGGCAGTATTATAGTAGTTATATTCTTGTATATAGGGGGCAGTATTATAGTAGTTATATTCTTGTATATAGGGGGCAGTATTATAGTAGTTATATTCTTGTATATAGGGAGCAGTATTATAGTAGTTATATTCTTGTATATAGGGAGCAGTATTATAGTAGTTATATTCTTGTATATAGGAGGCAGTATTATAGTAGTTATATTCTTGTATATAGGGGCAGTATTATAGTAGTTATATTCTTGTATATAGGGGCAGTATTATAGTAGTTATATCCTTGTATATAGGGGCAGTATTATAGTAGTTATATTCTTGTATATAGGGGCAGTATTATAGTAGTTATATTCTTGTATATAGGGGCAGTATTATAGTAGTTATATTCTTGTATATAGGGGCAGTATTATAGTAGTTATATTCTTGTATATAGGAGGCAGTATTATAGTAGTTATATTCTTGTATATAGGTGGGCAGTATTATAGTAGTTATATTCTTGTATATAGGGGCAGTATTATAGTAGTTATATTCTTGTATATAGGGGCAGTATTATAGTAGTTATATTCTTGTATATAGGAGGCAGTATTATAGTAGTTATATTCTTGTATATAGGGGCAGTATTATAGTAGTTATATCCTTGTATATAGGGGCAGTATTATAGTAGTTATATTCTTGTATATAGGGGCAGTATTATAGTAGTTATATTCTTGTATATAGGGGCAGTATTATAGTAGTTATATTCTTGTATATAGGGGGCAGTAATATAGTAGTTATATTCTTGTATATAGGGGCAGTATTATAGTAGTTATATTCTTGTATATAGGAAGCAGTATTATAGTAGTTATATTCTTGTACATAGGGGGCAGTATTATAGTAGTTATATTCTTGTATATAGGAGCAGTATTATAGTAGTTATATTCTTGTATATAGGGGCAGTATTATAGTAGTTATATTCTTGTACATAGGAGGCAGTATTATAGTAGTTATATTCTTGTATATAGGAGCAGTATTATAGTAGTTATATTCTTGTATATAGGGGCAGTATTATAGTAGTTATATTATTGTATATAGGAGCAGTATTATAGTAGTTATATTCTTGTATATAGGAGCAGTATTATAGTAGTTATATTCTTGTATATAGGGGGCAGTATTATAGTAGTTATATTCTTGTATATAGGAGCAGTATTATAGTAGTTATATTCTTGTATATAGGGGCAGTATTATAGTAATATATTCTTGTATATAGGGGGCAGTATTATAGTAGTTATATTCTTGTATATAGGGGGCAGTATTATAGTAATATATTCTTGTATATAGGGGGCAGTATTATAGTATTTATATTCTTGTATATAGGGGCAGTATTATAGTAGTTATATTCTTATGTATAGGGGGCAGTATTATAGTAGTTATATTCTTATGTATAGGGGGCAGTATTATAGTAGTTATATTCTTATACATAGGGGGCAGTATTATAGTAGTTATATTCTTGTATATAGGGGCAGTATTATAGTAGTTATATTCTTGTATATAGGGGCAGTATTATAGTAGTTATATTCTTGTATATAGGGGGCAGTATTATAGTAGTTATATTCTTGTATATAGGAGGCAGTATTATAGTAGTTATATTCTTGTATATAGGGAGCAGTATTATAGTAGTTATATTCTTGTATATAGGAGCAGTATTATAGTATTTATATTCTTGTATATAGGGGCAGTATTATAGTAGTTATATTCTTGTATATAGGGGGCAGTATTATAGTAGTTATATTCTTGTATATAGGAGAAGTATTATAGTAGTTATATTCTTGTATATAGGGGGCAGTATTATAGTAGTTATATTCTTGTATATAGGGGGCAGTATTATAGTAGTTATATTCTTGTATATAGGGGGCAGTATTATAGTAGTTATATTCTTGTATATAGGGGGCAGTATTATAGTAGTTATATTCTTGTATATAGGGGCAGTATTATAGTAGTTATATTCTTGTATATAGGGGCAGTATTATAGTAGTTATATTCTTGTATATAGGGGGCAGTATTATAGTAGTTATATTCTTGTATATAGGAGGCAGTATTATAGTAGTTATATTCTTGTATATAGGGGCAGTATTATAGTAGTTATATTCTTGTATATAGGAGCAGTATTATAGTAGTTATATTCTTGTATATAGGGGGCAGTATTATAGTAGTTATATTCTTGTATATAGGAGGCAGTATTATAGTAGTTATATTCTTGTACATAGGGGGCAGTATTGTAGTAGTTATATTCTTATACATAGGGGGCAGTATTATAGTAGTTATATTCTTGTATATAGGGGCAGTATTATAGTAGTTATATTCTTGTATATAGGAGGCAGTATTATAGCAGTTATATTCTTGTATATAGGGGACAGTATTATAGTAGTTATATTCTTGTATATAGGAGGCAGTATTATAGTAGTTATATTCTTGTATATAGGGAGCAGTATTATAGTAGTTATATTCTTGTATATAGGAGCAGTATTATAGTATTTATATTCTTGTATATGGGGCAGTATTATAGTAGTTATATTCTTGTATATAGGGGGCAGTATTATAGTAGTTATATTCTTGTATATAGGGGCAGTATTATAGTAGTTATATTCTTGTATATAGGAGCAGTATTATAGTAGTTATATTCTTGTATATAGGGAGCAGTATTATAGTAGTTATATTCTTGTATATAGGAGCAGTATTATAGTAGTTATATTCTTGTATATAGGAGCAGTATTATAGTAGTTATATTCTTGTATATAGGAGCAGTATTATAGTAGTTATATTCTTGTATATAGGGGGCAGTATTATAGTAGTTATATTCTTGTATATAGGGGCAGTATTATAGTAGTTATATTCTTGTATATAGGGGGCAGTATTATAGTAGTTATATTCTTGTATATAGGGGGCAGTATTATAGTAGTTATATTATTGTATATAGGGGCAGTATTATAGTAGTTATATTCTTGTATATAGGGGGCAGTATTATAGTAGTTATATTCTTGTATATAGGGAGCAGTATTATAGTAGTTATATTCTTGTATATAGGAGGCAGTATTATAGTAGTTATATTCTTGTATATAGGGGCAGTATTATAGTAGTTATATTCTTGTATATAGGGGCAGTATTATAGTAGTTATATCCTTGTATATAGGGGCAGTATTATAGTAGTTATATTCTTGTATATAGGGGCAGTATTATAGTAGTTATATTCTTGTATATAGGGGCAGTATTATAGTAGTTATATTCTTGTATATAGGGGCAGTATTATAGTAGTTATATTCTTGTATATAGGAGGCAGTATTATAGTAGTTATATTCTTGTATATAGGTGGGCAGTATTATAGTAGTTATATTCTTGTATATAGGGGCAGTATTATAGTAGTTATATTCTTGTATATAGGGGCAGTATTATAGTAGTTATATTCTTGTATATAGGAGGCAGTATTATAGTAGTTATATTCTTGTATATAGGGGCAGTATTATAGTAGTTATATCCTTGTATATAGGGGCAGTATTATAGTAGTTATATTCTTGTATATAGGGGCAGTATTATAGTAGTTATATTCTTGTATATAGGGGCAGTATTATAGTAGTTATATTCTTGTATATAGGGGGCAGTAATATAGTAGTTATATTCTTGTATATAGGGGCAGTATTATAGTAGTTATATTCTTGTATATAGGAAGCAGTATTATAGTAGTTATATTCTTGTACATAGGGGGCAGTATTATAGTAGTTATATTCTTGTATATAGGAGCAGTATTATAGTAGTTATATTCTTGTATATAGGGGCAGTATTATAGTAGTTATATTCTTGTACATAGGAGGCAGTATTATAGTAGTTATATTCTTGTATATAGGAGCAGTATTATAGTAGTTATATTCTTGTATATAGGGGCAGTATTATAGTAGTTATATTATTGTATATAGGGAGCAGTATTATAGTAGTTATATTCTTGTATATAGTGGCAGTATTATAGTAGTTATATTCTTGTATATAGAGGGCAGTATTATAGTAGTTATATTCTTGTATATAGGAGCAGTATTATAGTAGTTATATTCTTGTATATAGGAGCAGTATTATAGTAGTTATATTCTTGTATATAGGAGCAGTATTATAGTAGTTATATTCTTATGTATAGGGGGCAGTATTATAGTAGTTATATTCTTGTATATAGGAGGCAGTATTATAGTAGTTATAGTCTTGTATATAGGGGCAGTATTATAGTAGTTATATTCTTGTATATAGGGGGCAGTATTATAGTAGTTATATTTTTGTATATAGGGGCAGTATTATAGTAGTTATATTCTTGTATATAGGGGCAGTATTATAGTAGTTATATTCTTGTATATAGGAGCAGTATTATAGTAGTTATATTCTTGTATATAGGGGGCAGTATTATAGTAGTTATATTCTTGTATATAGGGGCAGTATTATAGTAGTTATATTCTTATGTATAGGGGGCAGTATTATAGTAGTTATATTCTTATGTATAGGGGGCAGTATTATAGTAGTTATATTCTTGTATATAGGAGGCAGTATTATAGTAGTTATAGTCTTGTATATAGGGGCAGTATTATAGTAGTTATATTCTTGTATATAGGGGGCAGTATTATAGTAGTTATATTTTTGTATATAGGGGCAGTATTATAGTAGTTATATTCTTGTATATAGGGGCAGTATTATAGTAGTTATATTCTTGTATATAGGAGCAGTATTATAGTAGTTATATTCTTGTATATAGGGGGCAGTATTATAGTAGTTATATTCTTGTATATAGGGGCAGTATTATAGTAGTTATATTCTTATGTATAGGGGGCAGTATTATAGTAGTTGTTTCCTTGTACATAGAGGCACGTATTCGGTGTTAAATCCTAAACTTCATGGACCAAGCTATATTTGATAAAATCTCTTCAGTATAGGAATGTTTACTACATCAATGAATATAGTAATTTGCCGCACACGTCGGTTGTGAGTTGGGATATTGTATTCTTATATATGGTGTATCACTGCTGAGCCTATATTTCCCCAGAGCTGTGCAGCCACTAGTAATGGGATCAAGGTCACCTCCGGCAAGTTTATACTGTAACCTGCCAATGGCGACCTGTTCCAGGTTGTGAGTGTTCACAGCACACATGTTGTCACAGATCACCCTTAGAGATCATCGTGACTCAGACTTCTCCTCCCTCCCAGTGCTAGGGACTTGCTTGTATTTCCCATAGGAAGCAGCGCACTTACTTTAGTTTGGTCCGGGTCACAATACTCTAAAAGTGCATCGCAGAAATGGTAACCCAGCGACTCCAGATCCTTTGTGCAGAAATGAGTTCCACGTCGCTTTCCTGTAATTTACAGAGAACAGCAGAGCTCAAAAGGTATCAAAAATGTAAGGGGTTTGTCAGCTTTGTGTACAGGGCGCTCATTCATGGTATAACAAAATAAAAGTTTTGCAACTTTCTTATATACTTTGTTTGAGTTCCTCACTATTTTCAAGATCTTCGCCTGCTCTCATGGTCGGGAAAAATTCTTGTTTATATCCAGAGGGTGAAAATGAACCCTGATAAAATCCAAAACGACACAGCTGCAGGGCTCGTTACAGTGTATCAGCGCTCACTCTTGTAACAAGCCATGTGCATGTGACCACTCAATATGATCAGGGCAGGTTTTCAGCCTATGGATGTAAACAAAAATATTCCAAAACACGAGGAGGCCTGAGGGGGCGGAGCATGACACCAGGATTTAAAGAATCGAGAGAGAATTTCTCTGTGTCAGGCTCCGCCTCCTCAGCCTCTACACTAGGTGTAACACAGTGTATCAGATTTGCCTGGAGCGTTCCCTTAAACTCTGGCAACTAATCTTAAAGAAACACACACATATATAGAAGTAGATGCCGAGTCCCAGATCTCATCTGAGTTTGCCACTTAAAGTGTAACTCCACTTTTAATAAATTTCTGCAATATAAAATTATATATAATGCCGAACAACTGCTTTACTTATCCTGAGTTACCTCCAGAGCTGCATTCACAATTCTGATAATTTTCCATTACCAGAGAACAACTTAACGTGGGAGAATAAGTGACTCTGCTTTGCTTTACTATACAGACTTTTTAGTTATATCTCTTATATTCCTTTTTTGCAATTCTCCTGGTTTCACAGATTGCCGAGAGTTTGCCATCAATGGACGTGATCAGAATGCACCAATGTTGGGATGACGTACGGTACTTATGGTGCAGATGAGGATTCTGGGTAATTGACAATATACTATGTAATAAGCTAGGAAATACCAGAGGGCCTGCTGAGTCTAGATATAGGAAATTACATAAAGTCACAAATGAGAAACATCTTAATATAGAAGAAGAAATGGAATTTCCACTCTGGCATCGTATGGAAAATGAATTCTTTCTGCATTTAAAGTGACAGTACCACTAAAATTTGTTTTCTAAGAATCCAGCTCCTATTCATGTCAACAGGTTCCATGTACAGTTGTATACAGATCGCCCTCTAGTGGAGGCAACAAGCAGTTGAGAATGTTACTGGTACGTATGTGTGGTAAAATATCCTATGTAATATATTTTGTTCACCCGTACAATTAAAGGGATTCTCCAGGAGTTTTACTGTATATAAATGGATTTTAATAACTTATTCTGTACTGATCACTGCTAATGTTTACACTGCTGAGCAGCTCATTGTGGGCGGGGCTACAGTGTGATTGACAGTTCTGCTCTCAGATCCTGTTTACACCCAAAGATGTGCTGCCGACAACGATAATATTTTAGGCTGCGTAAATGATACAGGCATCCGATGAACGGGCGTTTGCTTGTTCATTGGCTGATCGTTGCCTTGTTTACATAGGGCAATTATCGTAAACGAGCGCTCTGTGAACCCTCGTTTGCTCGATAATTGGCTGGCGCAAAAGGGCCTTAAATAGTCATCGTGTCCTGGTGGTGACTGATAACAAGACGTTCTATGTAAAGTACAAAATGTAATAAGAAAGATGAGCTCACCCAGTGATGACCCGCAGAACGTGGCCTCCAGTGTATAGCTGTTCCGAATGCCCATTTTCCACATGACTACACGGCCCGTCCCTTCCTTATTCCTCTGCACCTTGAACTTGCATCCTGAAAATGAGAACTGAATGGGACATTTGGTAAGAAGCCAAGGACAAGAGAAGAAATAAAAAATGCGTGAAAATGAGACGTACAGTACAGAAATACAGTAGTTCTAGGGACATTTCCACAGCCATAGAGTTAAATAACAAAATTCTGGCTGCCTGCAGCCATCACTAGGGGGAGCTCAGGAGCTTACTGCATACAGTTTTATTATAGAGTTCAATGTATAAACAGTCTTCAGTAAGCTATTAAGCTCCCTCTGGTGGTTCCTGCAGGTTGTTAGAATGTTATCATGTAATTCTATATTTGTGTGATGAGAAGCAGGGAATTTAAAGCTCTGTATCAGAAAAACAGCGCTCCATCCCACACAAAGAAGCTCAAAACCTGTCTAAACTTAATACTTCTCACAGCTGATGAGTTGTTACAATTGTATCTAGACTAGACAATCCTCTGTGAGAAGTATTAATCAAGACTTATTTAATTCACTGACAGCAAGCAGTGATCTTGAATTGAGAGACAGAATATTAGAAAATGACTGAACTTTGATTAAGCTGTTTATATAAAAGTGGAAAATTCCTTCAAAGAGCAATTGCTTGACAAGGTGTTTCGCTCTTCGCGGATTATTACAGAACTTCGAGAGCCGCTCAGCAAATGCAGCTGCCCTAATGCCATAATTTAAAGGAGTGTGTCATCGAAATAGATTGTCCTCCTCTCAGGACACTCCCTACTTGTTAGAAGGCTCCCTTGACAATAAGCTGATCACAAAGTGTCCCATTGCTGGGGTATCCGGCGATCAGCTGTGATCTGTGGGGAAACCTTACAGTAAGTGTTTAATTTCCCTGCAGCACCACCACAGGAGAAATGAAGTATTACATCTTACCCATTCACATCAATGTGTTGTCTGTGTAATGCAGGACAGGACATGTCCTCCAGAGAGAGAGAGAGAGAGAGAGACGATCTATGTAATCGCTCTCCACTCTGACCAAGAGATGAGGATCCTGAATAGAGGACCCCCCTCTAGTAACTCAGAATTCCCTAATAGGATGTATGGAAATGGGTTTTCTAAACTGGACAATTCCTTTATTCCACTCCTTGATATATTCTTAGGAACTCGTGATTAATTACCTTGTCGGGGGAGATCTTGCCGAGCATAAACGGGAAGATGCGTTCACACAAGCGACTGTTGCGACCGTTCTGGGCACCTCTGCCTTTACACCCGTACATAAAGATGTTCTGCTTCCTGCTGTGTCCATGCAGGTCGCAATACAGCAAGATCTCCCGCTCTTCCATCACCCTGTGAGAGAGGAAAGGACAGGAACCAAGTTACCAGAGACGGATGTCACCGGAGGGCGCCATCTTTAAGACCTCTGACTGCAGAGATGAATGGCATTTCTATCAATCACGCTCATTGCCCCTCATCCATCACCTGTCATCTAGTGCTCTATGCGCTGAATAATACAAGAGGGGGGTCCCAATAAGGGGTCTTTATTACCTCGGACACATGCAAAGGCGCTACTTAAAGCAGACAAACCCCTTTAAAGCTGTCCCACAGGGATTGTCAATGACACATTAGCCTTGTCATGCAAAAAATCAGAGGTAGGGCTGCGACAAAGACTAAATAAGAAGAATTGACATTGAGGAGACCGGGAAAGCTGGGTGTCTACTCTTATAAGGAGCAGCAAAGTTTACCATATTGGTTGTCAGCTTTCCAAGCATAATAGCCAAATACAGACATTACACCCTAGAGGTTGTCGTTGCCCCGCCCCTTTTACGGTTTTCCCCCAAACATAATAAATTCCCATTGTTAATATAAAATGCTGCAGACCTGGCTGCAATGTATAGGAGCCGCGTAGAACATGGAGGGGAGGTCTAACAATAGTAATAATATATATTAAGAAGACGATATATAAGATATCCCCCGACATATTCTGCAAAGTAGGTTGAAGAGCTATGGAGTGTAATCTAGGTCATTTTCTTAAAGGGGTTGTCCACTACTGGAGAACTGAGATAGGTCATCAGTACATGATCTGTGGGGGTCTGACTCCCAGACCCCGCACCATTATGCCGCTCCGGCAGAGCTGCAGTTCGGCCGCTATGCAATGTACAGCGCCAACTGGTTCCGGCTCCGTTTATAGCATAATGGGCCACAACATCCGGTGCCCAGAGATAGCCGGAGCGGCTTAACGGTGCGGGGTCCGGGTGTCAGACCCGCACCGAAGATATATTGATGACCTATGCGGTGGATAGTTCATCAGTTGTCAACCCCTTTAAGATCCCATCCAGTGACTTGCAGTCATTGCTTTGTATTTACACTTCAAGCTGAAACTTGGACCCCAGACTCCCGAGCTTAACATGACAAATAAACTGATGGTATAAATGTAAGGAGCACCAAGAGGAGATTTATTCCAGTCATCCCAATTTGTCTGTTCACCATTTACAGCCCTAAATATTATCAGATCAGTGGAAGGGAAGACATTGCAGAAGGAAAGGAAAGAAGAAATAGATATGAGATAGATAGATAGATAGATAGATATGAGATAGATAGATATGAGATAGATAGATAGATAGATACGAGATAGATAGATAGATAGATAGATAGATAGATAGATAGATAGATAGATATGAGATAGATAGATAGATAGATAGATAGATAGATAGATAGATAGATAGATAGATAGATAGATAGATAGATAGATAGATAGATATGAGATAGATAGATAGATATGAGATAGATAGATAGATATGAGATAGATAGATAGATATGAGATAGATAGATAGATATGAGATAGATAGATAGATATGAGATAGATAGATAGATATGAGATAGATAGATAGATATGAGATAGATAGATAGATATGAGATAGATAGATAGATATGAGATAGATAGATAGATATGAGATAGATATGAGATAGATATGAGATAGATAGATAGATAGATAGATAGATAGAGATAGATAGATAGATATGAGATAGATAGATAGATAGATAGATAGATAGATAGATAGATATGAGATAGATAGATAGATAGATATGAGATAGATATGAGATAGATGGATAGATAGATATGAGATAGATAGATATGAGATAGATAGATATGAGATAGATGGATAGATAGATAGATAGATATGAGATAGATAGATAGATAGATAGATAGATAAACCACCACTCTTACCGTTTGATCATGTTACGGGTGAACCATATAGATGGAAACGAGTCCTTCAGTCTAGACTTATAATTGCGATTTAGATCTCGCCCGGCAAGAGAACATCGATAGTTCCCCACAATCACGCCATCCGGGTTTAACATGGGCACCACCTTGAAGACAAAGTTGTCTCTTAGCAGCTGGGCATCGCTCCGTGAGCTTAAAATGTAGTCCAGGAAACCTTTCATCATCCAGGAGCTGTTGGCCTCACCTGGGTGAACCCTGGCCGTCAGTATCACGGCCTTCTTCTTCTTTGGTTCTTCGGTGGCCGGGGAGAGGTTGGTGATCGTCAATACGTATACAATGTTACCAGCCAAGGAGTGGCACAGGACCCGGATCTTACAATACTTGGACCGCTCCGGGTCATTGGCTATCCCGGCTAAGTAGTCCTGGAGGTTAGAATATGTATATGGATAACAGTGGGCAAAGTAACAGGTGTCTCCATTGTGTGGGAACCCGAAGGTCCAAGACAGGGAGTAATAGGATTGTCCTCCTCTGCCGGAATTGTTCTTGTAATACTTGATCTCATCTCCGATCCTCTTCCAACCAATGTGTTGTCTGTTGGCCTCCATCTCGGAGTACATGAGGGGGCGCATGCCGTAGTTGTACAGACTGGTCGGTTTCATGAAGTTCGTGATGGTAAATCGGTAAGGGATGCCGGCTCTTGTGTTCTTCACCTGGAAATAGAACCACTGGGTGTGCCGGTCGGTGTACAGATCAGTGCGTAGGGTTAACTGGTAGTCGTAGTCACCACTGTAAGAAGACATAAGACCAGTCAGCTCGACAGTCACTGATGGGATATTTAACCATTTAATATCTGGAGCTATTTCAGGATTTAAAGGGGATGTCTCCCCATCCCTAACCACGAATGATGTCCAAGGGAAGCCACGGCCTGCCACACATTTCCCTACAGCGGCCGTAGTGAAGACAACCCCTTTGATAACCAGTTAGCTTTTTCCCCGCATGTATTGGGTAAATGTGACCATATTTGCCAACAGTCCCGATTTTCCTAAGACTTTCCCGAAACCGGTATATCAAAGGGGCGTTTCAGTGGACATATCAGAGCGGAACGGGGCAGGGCTTAAAACCTTATTAGCTTTTCTAGTTTTCCGAACGGCAAGTCTTCGCAGCAGTACAGGAAAGCAGTGTGAGAACAACCTGGCCGTCTTTACAGCTTCCACAGGGGTTTCTACCCAACTTTCTTAAAGTGTCCCGAACAGCAAAAGCACACAGGAACATAGAACAAAACCTACGCTGTAGGGTAACATGAACCACTGAGCCACCATAGTGCCCTGCTCGCTGCCTAGACCAGTGGTCACCAACCTGCGGCTCTCCAGCTGCTGCAAAACTACAACTCCCAGCATGCCCTGACACCCGGGAGCTGTAGATTAACCACAGGTGTAGAGCCACAGGTTGGCATCGGCTGGCTTTTCGTGCTCACCTATATGTATGGGATTGTAAGGGGACAAATATAAGTTCCTATTGAACTCAGTCCCTGTCCGCAAGTTTCCGTTCTCCTCTGATGATATACAATGTGGAGCGCGCCGCCGCCGCACGGCCGGCAGTGAACATAACTTGGGTATCCTGAAACGCCGCGCTCACACCGACACGCAAGAGTCCTGTCAGCTTCCAGAGTGAAGCGTGTGAGTTATACCATTATTATGCACAGCTACTAACTGAATTTATGGCAATTTATTCTGTAAAAAGCAGACAGCAGCTCGACTGACTGGGGAAAAAAGCTTTCCCGCTGAGAAAATAAAAATGCTAATGTGGGTAATAGATTTCTGAAATGGACCCGACTGGCTCGGATACATGTGCATGGAATTAACAGCCGTCTGTAACGGGAAAAAAAAAAAAAACGCTGGTGATTGACTTGTTGCAGTTCTGTATTCTGGATGGACAAAGACAACCTCACGTTCGTTCTGAACCCCAGGACGCTCCTCGCTGCTGCTGAACTTAATTTTTGCAAAAGTTTAAGAAAAGTTCCTATTTTTATAAAAAAAAATAAAAATAATTGCTTCCAAAACCAACCACCGGGTGGCGCCGCAGCCCATTGAATTTTGCTCTTGTTCCGATGATCTACATTTATATTCATTCTTCTCAATAATCAGCTGCCAAATGATGTACAACGTCTAATACATTAAACAACTGCTCGGTGGCTGAACTTTCACTAGACTCTTGCGGAGAATATTTTTGTAAATGATGGTGGAGGATGCTTAAAGGGCAACCGAAACAAGTGTTAAAGGAAATCTGCTCACGGAGCACGTACAATAGATGGTCTGGGCCTGATCATAGTCATAAAATAACATTTGGCCAAAACGCCTGCATTTCCCTCAACCTCGGATTAGTCGTCCATCTGTCTGCCGCTTTAAATCTCATGTGCCTGCCCCTCCTGAAGGTGGCGCCATGAATGGCCTGGTAACTGGGGGTCTGTGACCCCCCATGAATCTTAATTGTATAGCAGTATTAGTTAGACAATGTACAGCACTGTTGTTATATTACTTCATGTATGGATCGGTAGTCATTTATAGTCATCCGTAAATCATCCGTCACTACGGATGAAAAATACGATCGCGTGCATGAGGCCTGAGGCTATGCTCACACAGCGGATCCCGCTGCAAAATCCGCCACAGAATTATTCCTGCCGTCGGCAGGAAGTTTCCTCCTCCCATTCACTTCAATGAGATGTTTGGCCGGAATCCGCCCGAAGATCGGGCAGGGCGCTTCTTTTGTCCGCTATCTGAAAACATCAGCTAATGGGAAAAAGAAGCGTCCGCCGCCCAATGAAATGAATGGGAGGCGGAATTTTGCAGTGGAATCCGCCCCAAGAATTCCTCCGTGTGAACATAGCCGTATGAGCATTGAACTTATGCAAGAAGCCCAAGAACAGGACAGGCTTTAAAAAAAAAGATTTCTCATTCAGAGACTGCAAGCAGAGATCTTGAAAACACTAAGGAATTGACACGCCGTGTATTAGAAAGTTATTAGTAGAAAAAGCTTTGGTTTACATAAAACCAGGAAAATCCCTTCAAATTTGAGGAAATCTCAAATTTGGTCAAAGGGTTGAAGGTTCAGTGAGACTTTCCTCAGCCTGAAATGGCTGATAACAGGGAATATTAGCTTGTATCCAGATACGTACCAAACAAAGAATTCCAATAAAGCGAGCTACCGCAGACTGGTGCAGTGGCTAGTATTGTGGCTTTTTCTATAAGAGGTCTCGGTTTTACTATATCCTATATTGTAAAATTACAGGGAAGTGACATAAATACATATTTCAGGACATGGTTTCTTACACCTGGAGCACTTTCTGCAAATTTCCGCTCTCGAATCGAGACTCAAACACCAGCGTGTTGTCAGATTCTTTGCAGCTGTGCGGAGTCACGGGCTTGAGGGGGCTGCCACTGCCACCCACACGGGAACACATGAAGTAAGATTCCTTCCAACCTAAGAAAATACAGAGAATAACAATACAATTCAGTCTCTAAAATGGGAAGAGGAAAATAATGATGAAGGATTGTGGGAGAGAGAGTGGAGAGGGCGGAAGAGACGGAAGATGGGAGGAAGGGAAGAGACAGAAGATGGGAGTGGGGGGGGGGGGTATGGAAAAAAGGATAAAAAATAAATAAAAAAATAGAACAGAAATCGGAAGATGAAAGCAAATAAAACACAAAGGAAAAAGCAAAGAGAAATAGTATGATAAGATATGGAGATGCAGGAAAGTTAGAGAAGCTAGAGGATGAAGAAGGACAAAGAAGAAGAGGAAACTGGATAAAAGATAGGAAGAGGCAGCAGAAAGAAAGAAGTAAGAGGAAGCTGGGGAAACTGGGAAATAAGAGAAAGCAGAAAATGTAAAGAGGAAAGTAAGAGGAAGCTGGGGAAACTGGGAAATAAGAGGAAACAGAAAATGTAAAGAGGAAAGTAAGAGGAAGCTGGGGAAACTGGGAAATAAGAGAAAGCAGAAAATGTAAAGAGGAAAGTAAGAGGAAGCTGGGGAAACTGGGAAATAAGAGGAAACAGAAAATGTAAAGAGGAAAGTAAGAGGAAGCTGGGGAAACTGGGAAATAAGAGGAAACAGAAAATGTAAAGAGGAAAGTAAGAGGAAGCTGGGGAAACTGGGAAATAAGAGAAAACAGAAAATGTAAAGAGGAAAGTAAGAGGAAGCTGGGGAAACTGGGAAATAAGAGAAAGCAGAAAATGTAAAGAGGAAAGTAAGAGGAAGCTGGGGAAACTGGGAAATAAGAGAAAGCAGAAAATGTAAAGAGGAAAGTAAGAGGAAGCTGGGGAAACTGGGAAATAAGAGGAAACAGAAAATGTAAAGAGGAAAGTAAGAGGAAGCTGGGGAAACTGGGAAATAAGAGAAAGCAGAAAATGTAAAGAGGAAAGTAAGAGGAAGCTGGGGAAACTGGGAAATAAGAGGAAACAGAAAATGTAAAGAGGAAAGTAAGAGGAAGCTGGGGAAACTGGGAAATAAGAGAAAGCAGAAGGCAAAAAATGTAAAGAGGAAGAGTAAGAGGAAACAGAAGGCAAATAAAAGTTGAAAGAGGAAGTAGAAAGACAAAGGAAAGAAAGAGGAAGCAAGAGGACACAGGAAATATAAGAAAAAGTGTGACCCATGAAAGTAAGAGGAAGATAGAAGATGTAGGAAGTTAAGGTCTTGTTCACACAGCACTTCAAACAAAAAAAAAAAATCACGTGTCTTTTTAAAATACAGGCGTTTTTGTCGCATTTTTTGACGTGTTCTGTGCACATTTTCTGGAGCGTTTTTTGGCACGTAATTAGGACTTCACGCGCCAAGTATTGACCCGACGCTTCTTTTTTTACACAACGCGTTTTTTAAACATGCGGGCGTAAAAAACTGCGTCGTATGCTTTACAATGCGTTATCCCATTGATATCAATGGGAAGCTTAAAGCATGCGTTTTAAAACATGCCAAAAACACGTCAAATACACGCCTTATGAACAAGGCCTAAGAGAAAGCAGAAGGAAGGAGGCGCTGAGGAAACTGGAGAGTAAGAGGAAGCAGAAGGGCACAGGAAAGTAAGAGAAAGGGCATAGGAATGTAAGAAACGGTGACAAACCCCCCCCCCCCCAAAAAAACCTGACAAATAAGAAAAAGTAAAAGGGCACAGGGGAGGAAGAGGAAGTAGTAGGGCACAGGGGAGGAAGCAGAATAACACTAAAAAGAAAGGAGGCAGGAGGACACATAACTAAGAATAAGCTGAGAACTCTAAAAATTAAAGGAAAGAAGGGGGACACAGGAAAGTAAGAGGAAATAAAAGGACAAAAAAGAGTAAACAAAAAAGACGTACAGACAAAAAAGAAAATGCAAAGGGGAGGAAGAGGAAGTAGAAGGGCACAGGGGAGCAAAAGGAAGTAGTGGGGGCACAGGGGAGGAAGAAGAAGTAGTGGGGCACAGTTATGGAATAGGAAGTAAAAGGGCACAGGGGAAGAAGAAGAAGTAGTGGGGCACAGGGGAGGAAGAGGAAGCAAAAGGGCACAGGGGAAGAAGACTAAGTAGTAGGGCACAGGGGAAGAAGAGGAAGTAAAAGGGCACAGGGGAGGAAGACTAAGTAGTAGGGCACAGGGGAGGAAGAGGAAGCAGAACAACACTAAAAAGAAAGAGGAAGCAGAAGGACACATAACTAAGAAGAAGCTGAGAACACTAAAAATTAAAGGAAAGCAGGGGGATACAGAAGGGATAGAAAGGCAGAAGGACACAGGAAAGTAAGAGGAAATAGAAGAACAAAATTTTTAAAAAAAAGTAGACATCCAGACAAATAAGAGAAAGCAGAAGGATGCAAGAAAGTTAAATAAAACAAAAGGACAAAAAGGTAAAACAAAAAATATAAAGGAGTAGTACAGAGACAAGTAAGAGGAAGCAGAAGGAAACAGGAAAGTAAGAATCAGAGGGGCAAAAACAGTATAAGAAAGAAAAAAAAAAAAACAACAGAAAACTAAAGGAAAGCAGAAAGAGAAAAGAGGATGGACAAACAAGAGTAAAAGGAAGGGGCAAAAACAGTATAATACAATACAAAAATATAAGATGGATGAACAAGGGAGACAAAACAAAAAGCATAAGGCTTGGAAGGAAAAAATGAGGCTTCTTATAATAACATTTTGGCTACTTTATGAAACCATGAAGGTGAAACACAATATCCTTGGGACAGAAAATCAGTAGGACACAGATAAACTGATACATAAAACTGAAGAGGTGGTAAAGAGATTGGATTAAGATATGAGAATAAGAACAGGCTGACAATATAGAAAGACAAGAAAACAGATAAAAGGAAAAAGAAAAGTCAGCACGTAACAAAGCCGAATTCATGTAAGTTACAGATGGCAGATAATTCCCAAGAGAAGGAACTAATTATAAAGAAGGGGGAGAGATAAGACCGACTAGAATTAGGGACACGGGTGGAAATAGATTGGCAGCCCGTTAATGAAATGCTGGAGAAAGCAGACAGGAAATTAAATCCGCGAATCACCAGAGAAGTAGAAAATGTAGATCAGCGGAGAAAGCAATTGGTTAAAAAAAAGAAAGGTTTTGTTGAGAGCCAAAGGCAAAACTGAAACTGAGGAGATAAGGAAAAAAAAAAAGTCTAAATCATTAATATTCCTGTCACAGGTTATCTACAGGATCAACATATTTCACAGCGTTTTAGGATAAAATGGCTAATATCGTGGATGACCCAAATTCCGGGGGTTTCTGTAAGTACTCAAGCTACTCAATTGTGTGACCGTGTGACAACAAGACGCATGGTTCAAAGTTCTTGCAGGGACAGGAAAGTTAGGTTAATTAGATGGAAACAGGAAAGTAAGATAAAGGAAAAGTAAATAGAAGAGGAAGTAAGAGAAAGGAAAACACAGAAGAGTAAGAGGGGGCAGAAGGACATAGGAGGAAGAGGCAGAAAGAAGACATGAGAGAGTAAGGGAAGGAAGGAGATAAGAGAGGAAGAGAAAAAAGAAAAGTAAGAGGAAGCAGAAGGACATAAGAGGAAGAGGAAAAGTAGAAACAGGAGAGTAGAAAAAGCAGAAAGACACAAGAGAGGAAGAGGAAAAAGAAGAGTAAGAAGAAACAGAAGGACATAGGAGAGGAATAGAAAGCAGAAGGACACAGGAGAGAAAGATCAAAAAGGAGGATATGGCAAGTATGAGAAAACAGGTGCACAAAGTAGAGGAAGAAGGAGGAACCAGAGAGTAAGGCCCCATGCACACGACCCTGCCCGTAATCACGCTCCGCGATTACGGGCAGGGACGGACGCGGACAGCCGCATTTGCGGGACGTGCTCCCATTATAAATTATAGGAGCACGGTCCGTAAAATAGGACACGTCCCATTTTGTACGGAAGGTTTCTACGGCACGGACACCATCCCACAAAAATAAGGGAAGGTGTCTGTCGACCATAGAAATTAATGGGTCCATGATTATCTACTGTCATGTGCATGGGCCCTAAGGAGTAGCAGGATTAGTAAGGAGAGGAATAGGAAGAAAAGAGGAAGGGGCAAGAGAAATCAGGTAAACAGAGGAAGATAGAAAACAAAATGAATAGGAAAAAGAAGGACACAAGGGGAAGTAGAAGAAAGAGAATATAGGAGAGAAACTAGAATCAGGACACAGGAAAGTAGGAGAAAGCAGAAAGACAATGGGGAGACACAGGAGAGGAAGCAGGACAGAGGTAAGTAAGAAAAGGGGGAAGATGCAGGAAGAAAAGAGAAGGGAAGAGGAAGAGAGAGGAAAAATGAGAAAATGCAAATAAGAGAAAAGGACACAGGCGGGAAGAGGAATAAAGAGCATAAAGGATAGACAGCAGGACTTCGGAAAGTAAAAGAAAGCAGGAAGACAAAGTAAAGTGGAAGAAAGTAGGAGGACACTGGGTAGGAGATGAAGAAAGAGGAAATAGGAAAGGAAAAGGAATAAACGGACACAGAAAGTGAGTAGACAAAGGAAAGGAAAAGGAAAGAGAAAGAAAAAGGACAAAGGGGAGAAAGCAAAAGAGGGGAAAGTAAGAGAAAAGCAGAAGGTCACGTGAGGGGAGAGGATAAAGGAGAGGAAGCAGAAGGATACAGGAACGTAAAAGAAAGCAGAAAGACATAGGATTGTTGTAAAGGCGGGGTAGGGAGACAGACAGGTGAGCCCTAATCTACCCGCCACTCAGTCCCTGCCTACTTGCAACGGCCCGTCCTAGGTGACGGCGTACAACTGGGCGATGGTCCCTTCTCTCACTATGTGCACGACAGACAAACAGACAAGGGTACATAGAAGCTAAGGGAAAAGGGGCAGATGCCCACGGCAACACCGTGAGCTACAAGAGTAGTGAACGAGCTGAGTCAAACCAGGAGTGTACGAGGTACCAAAACGCAGAGCAGGAGAGTAGTCAGTAAAGCCAGGGTCAGTATGAAGCAGAGGACAAATAGTACAAGCAGCAGCAGCAGAGCCAGGAAACAAGCAGAATCACAGGCAAAGGAGAAGCAGGAAATGAAGGTATAAATAGACAGAGGGCGGGAGCTAGCTCCGTCTGGCCAGGCTGTGATAGGCTCTCCCACTCCTCAGCCTCCCACCCTGAGTGGTAGAGGAAGGAGTCACTCTATCAGACTTAGGAGCAGGTGCAGACTGACTAACCACGGGCGTCGACACAGAAGCTGTGTCTGGCAGATCCATTACAATTGTGAGAAAAAGCAGAGGAAAAAAAAAAGAGGCCAAAGGAAAGTAAGAGGAAGCAGAAGGACACAGGAAAGTAAGAGGAGGCAGAAGGACACAGAAAAGTAGGAGTAAGAGGAAGCAAAAGGACAGAGGAAAGTAAGAGGAAGCAGAAGGACAGAGGAAAGTAAGAGGATGCAGAAGGACACAAGAAAGTAAGAGGAAGCAGAAGGACACAAGAAATTAAGAGGCAGCAGAAGGACACAGGAAAGTAAGAGGAAGCAGAAGGACACAGGAAAGTAAGAAGAAGCAGAAGGACACAGGAAAGTAAGAGGAAGCAGAAGGACACAGGAAAGTAAGAAGAAGAAGAACTCAAGAAATATTTGAAAGGGAGAGGACACAGGAAAGTAAGTGTAAGCTGGCAGGAAAGCATCGATCTGCGGAGAGAACAGCCGGTAATAAAAATAAAATATTTATTTAGTGCTAAAGGCACAACTGAGACGAGCAATACAAGTAAAAAATGGAAACGTCATTATTAATCCCATCACTGGTTCTCTATAGGATCGACATAATTCAAAGCGGCTCAGCAAAAAACGGCTGACATTCACGGCTGTCCCAAATTGTGAGGGTTTCCGTTGTTAGTCATGGACTTGTATGATTGTGTGACACCGAAACACGAGGTTCAGTTATCGTGGGATTAATTGCCACAAAAATAAACATTTCCAGCCCAGAGATGCAATTAACTTTTACATCTACTCTCTTTCCGAGCGATCTCTCCACAGTCCTGTCTTGCTTCGAGCAGGTTAAATTATGTTTATTCATTTCGGTAGCAAAAAAATGGAAAACGCCACAAACCAGCCTCAGCGTGACAGTGGGGGGGGGGGGGGGGGGGGTTGTGAGAAAATGAGAGAATTCGACAGAATTTCACAATATTAGCAATTAACGCGCAGTTCTGAAAGGGAGACGGTGAATCTTACCATCCGGTGACATTTTCAAAGAGCATTTTATAGCGCAATTATCCCCCCCCCCCCCAAAAAAAGTAAAAGTGATTTGATTAAAAATAGAACATAGGACGGGGTGGAAGGCAAAAATAGAGTTTGGGAGAAACAATGATGTGAGTCACACGTCTTGTGCTAATAAGGAACTGTAGAGAATTTAATCAGTTTAGGTACGGAACGGGACCATTAGGTCTCTATGGAGATGGAAGTTCTCGGCGTCTCATCTACATATTATGGAGATGAAATTAAGTGGAAATTAGTAAACATACTTTTATGAGGTTGGTTCATGCCGTCAACAGATTGAATTCAAGAAATAATATTAATAGGGAAATGCTGTGTTCCCAAAATAGCTGGTCATAAAATACTGAGCTTAAAGGGGTTTTCCATTTCAGTACACATATGTACCCCCCCCCCCCTCATTCAAGGGATTGGTGGCGGTCTCAGTGGTTAGACCACAACCACTCACAATTTTAAGTTTTATAAAAAAAAAAAAAACCTGATTTAAAGCTCCTAGAGGGCGCTAATGTCATTACTTGGCTTTCTCAAAGAGGCTATGTCGTGTCTATCTGGATAGAGGGGGAGATGCTGAGCTCGGGGATATATAGTTTACTTTGATTTGATTCCGTTTTTCCATGTTAAAAAATTGTCAGGACTTAGGGAGAGCCTGTGAGTCCTGCTTCAGCCGCCCACTCATAAAGAGCCTGAATCCGGCTTCTCCCGTCCACTCATAGGGAAAGCCTGTGAGTCCTGCTTTACCCACCCACTCAGAGAAAGCCCGTTAGTCCTGCTTCCCCCACCCATAGGGAAAGCCTGTGAGTCCTGCTTCACCCACCCACTCATAGAGAGCCTGAGTTCCGCTTCTCCCGTCCACTCATAGGGAAAACCTGTGAGTCCTGCTTTCTCCACCCACTTATTTAGAGAAAGCCTGTGACTCCTGCTTCTCCCACCCACTCATAGAGAGAGCCTGAGTCCTGCTTCACCCGTCTACTCATAGAGAAAGCCTGTGAGTCCTGCTGCCCCCACCCACTCATAGGGAAAACCTGTGAGTCCTGCTTCCCCCACCCAAACATAGAGAAAGCCTGTGAGTCCTGCTTTCCCCGCCCACTCAGAGAAAGCCTGTGACTCCTGCTTCTCCCGCCCACTCATAGAGAGAGCCTGAGTCCTGCTTCACCCGCCCACTCATAGAAAAAGCCTGTGAGCCCTGCTTCCCCCGCCCACTAATAGAAAAAAAAATTGTACCCACCTTCATTGAGTTGGTAGACCACCTTGCTTTCTGTAGGGTTAACACATGTAGACTCCTGCTCTAAACCTGAAGACTTGTACAATGCTTCAGGTACAGGCGGGTCCCACTCTGAAAAACAGACAGATTAATTAAACCAATGTGAACCTACACAGGATCTCCATCTAAATTTATGTTTGAAAAAATCTGATTAATACAGCAGACTGAGGAAGGCAATGGAATGGTGTAAGACAGACTGGTTGCTAAGAAAACCGCTCCAGCTTTTTATTTGGGGTTGTCAGGCAGAGCGTCCCCACTGTTTTCAATTAGTCAGGTCTTCATCTCAATATTTAATTCGGCACTAAGCTGAGAATAGACAGGACTCAAACCGAGAATTTCTACAACTACTTTTGCCTTATTAATCAGATTTTTGTCAATGTTTTGGGAGGAGAACCTCTTGAAATGGATGTTATATAATATCTGTATATATGCAGTACTATATATTTTTTGATGAAGACTTTTATAGTGTTATCTGACTCCTCACCTATGTGCTCAATTTTTTCCGTGAGAACCTGGCACTCATATGGCCACCGCGGTAGTTGCAAGAAGCTGTTTGAAGATACACCATAAAGGTCTCGTGGCTCCCGAAGCCGTACCACTTTCCTTCCAGAGTGGTATTCATATACAATCTGATTGGTCTTCTGGATGTCGGGGTATAAAGGTGAACTACCTGTCGGGAAAGGTTACATTAACGCAAAATGTCCAGAGAATTATCTACAGACCTGTCCAGCATCATATCGGAGCAGACCAATGGGAGGCTTCTTGTCAAAATGAGTACCGTATTTTCCAGAATATAAGGTGAAAAAACGTTGATGTATCTTATATTCTGGGGAATATGGTAATATTTACTGTGACTGGTTTGAATAGACAAAACTGGATTGTGTGCCACGTGATCCCTTTCTCGCTACTAAATGGCTCAAACCCCTCTCAGAGTGAAGGTAAATATGTGGCAAGCTAGTTTCCAACCTTCGAGTCTGCTTAGTGGGTGCAGAAACAATGAAGGCATTTCTAAAGGTGTAACAAGGCCTATTCTGGGGACAGGTTCCCTTTAAAGTTTCCCAGTCATTAACATTTATCACCTATCCACAGATCGGAGGGGGTCCAAACTCCTCGCTAGAATGGGTAGTCACCAGTCCTTCCCCAACAGCAAGTTTGCAGTGAGGAGGACTCCCATTCTAATGATTGATGTGGGTTTGAGCGGTTGGACCCACACCAATCCAATATTTATGACCCACCCCGTGGATAGGTAAGACATGTTATATGTGTTCTCCGGAACTTAAACATTGACTGGCTAACCATAGGATCGATTTTTGATCGATGAGGGTCTGACCTTCAGGACACTGAAGGAGGAACCGCACTCCCCAAGGCTGTGCTTGGTACTGCAGCTCATCCTATTAATTTGAGTCTAACTGATTGAGACTGAACTGCAGTACCAGGCGCAGCCACAATAGTATGTAGAGAGCTATACCTGTGTAAATAATGAAGGGGACCCTTGACTTGTGCTGATCAGCGTGGGTCCTGCAGGTCAGTCTGCCAATGATAAACATTGATAGGCTATGAATGTTTTAAGTCCTGGAGAACCCCTTAAACAGATGGAATGCTCTTTTAAATGTCTTATTGACTCTGCATAGAACCATTACCTGTTCTGAGTCAGTAACCTATATTTGTTAAGGGGGTTCTCCAGGACTTAAACATTATTAGGATATTATTATTTGATCGGTAGGGGTCCGTCTTCCAGGACTCGCCGATCAACACACTAAAGGGTCCACTTTATTATTTACACAGGCACAGCCCCGTACATACAAACTGGTACTGCAGCTCAGACCAATTCAAATAAATGGGACGAACTGCAATACCAAGCACAGCCTGGGGAGAGTCATGCCCCCTACAATGTGTGAATCAGCGGATGTTTTGATAGGACGGACCCCCACCAAATCAAAGATTAACAGCCTATCAATGTTGAAAGGAGTATACCCAGAATTGCCTATTATCACCAATCCACAGGATAGGGCATCATTGAATGATCACTGGGGGCACCACTGCTGGTACCCACGCCGATAGCGAGAACGGGGTCCTGAAATCCCCATTCTTCCTCACTGCTCGACCGCAGTGGACATGCACGCTGCCACTCCATTCAAAGTCTACGGGAATGACGGATTCAGCCAAGTACACTGCTCGACGGTTACCGTCAGACCCATAGACATTGAATGGAGCGGCAGGTGCATGCTAGACCGCCGCTCCATTCAATCTCCTGCTCACTGTGAGCGATGCAGTGAGGAGGATCTGGGTGTTTGTGGTGGGTGGGGGTACCCGTGGTGGGGGCTCCAACGATCAGACAATTATGACCGATCCTGGGAAAATCCTTTTAAGTCCTGGAGACCCGTTTTAACAAAAGAAATACCCCTTTAAATGTGTTACTGACTCAGGGCAGGTAACGGGTCTATGTAAAGTGTTTCCATTAATTTTCTGGGCAGGAGAGCACAGTATTGACCCTTCTCCTGTCCTTCTGTACCTCTGTTGGCTTTCCGCCTGTTCTGCAGCCCATCAATATGCTGACTTACTGTAAAGACTGGAAGCCACTTTGCTACTGAACATTTCCATTAACCTGTTTCCATTTTGAAATGGCAGAACATTACTTTGCGTCTCATTGAATTCTGAAGGGTCCGGACTCCGCAGCCATTAACGTGTCACTTTGTGATATTTCAAAGCTCCGTTTTAGTAGCTATAACAGGAAAACGACAAAACTCGCTGAGAAGCCGAATAATTTGTCTTTTGACACTTGGGGGAAAACACGCAGAGCGCTGTCGCTAGGTGCACGGTGTTAGCTGCCGATGCTATCATGAATTAGAGATACGGTCGTCCTTCTGCCTGGTGCTTGTAATTAAAGTGAATTCATTATTTAAAGGTTTGTATTTTTATTCACAATCAAATTAAAGGAGGACGGCAGCAGGAGAGAGGGGTGCATCGGGTATTGTAGCTTAGATGGTGTGTATACTTTTGCAAACTTTTGTAGATATTGATACGATGCACGTATCAATAAAAAAAACAACAAAAGCAACTTTGCAAATAGATTAAAAATGTTCTACCGTTTTGTGTATACAGCTACTATGCAGACTTCTGTCTCCATGGTTACATACTAGAAAAAATGGCTAAATCCTAGTAAATCATAGTAAAGAACGTTCGTCCCCATATATAGTTCCTTGTGAAAGGAGAAAACGAGCGCCGATCAACGAGCTGGCTCGTTGATCGGCGCTCGCTTACACAGCCCACATTGGGCAGTGTAAGAGGACCCTTACTCTCTTCCAACTGCCTCCTCTCAGGTGAGCAAGAAGAGTGGCTAGAGGGAGTGGTGTAATACAGGACTACAATACCAGACTACACACAGATTTGTAGTCTGTAACCATGGAGATACACAGTAGGATTTTTTTTTTACATTAAGATTATTTGCAAAGTTAAATGATATTTTACTTTAGGTGTAGTGGAGCAAGAAATAAAATGTTTGCAAAGGTGTATGTACTCTTTAAAAGAAGAATTCCAGTTGAGGTCTGAAAATTTTTATTTGAAGGCTTTATAATTTTTGCCGAATTTAAAAATAAATACGTTTTTAAATACCTTGTTAGAGAATTGTGCGTTAACAAAGGGGGGTTCCTCCAGTTAGGACCTTCATATATGAGTCAAAAGCGGAGAGCAGCTCCAAAGAAAGTCTCTTACTCTGGAGGACCCAGCATGTCCATGCACTACACAGACAGCCTATTCATTTTAATGAGAACAGTGTAATGCTTTGTTTGTCCTGTGGTGTCACTGCAGGGAAATTGAACAGTTCCTCCACATATTACAGATGACTCTAAGGCCCCATGCACACGACCGTACGGACCGTAATTACGGACCCATTAATTTCTATGGCCGACGGACACCTTCCCGTATATTCACGGGAAGGTGTTCGTGCCGTAGAAACTTGCCGAAAAAAATAGGACATGTCCTATTTATTTATTTTACGGACTCTGCGCCCATACTTTATAATGGGAGCACGACCCATAAATACGGACGGCTGTCCACGGCGGCCGTGCCCGTAATTACGGGTCGTAATTACGGGCACGGTCATGTGCATGGAGCCTAAGTTATGAACTTATATGTGATCGATTACAGGTGGATCCTCCGTGTCAGAGACGCACAGGACCCTCCGACACTGAACCCGTCGGGTGAGTGGGACTGACGGATTCAGTGTAAAGCGAACGATACTACAGAACAACTGTATCTCCAAAAGTAAAACAAATTTTTAATAAAAACTATTTACAAAGTTACACCAAACACACCGACTGATCTATTTAATGCCCTCAGAGGGTTAACATAACCTTTAAAAGAGGACCGCTCACCTCTCCTGACATTTCTTGTTTTAGTAAACACTTGTATTACCAAGGAAATAACAATTCTGGAGCATCTTTTCTTAGAACTCTATGTTGTGCCGTTCCTCTGTTATTCCTCCTGGAAATTCATGAATAAAATGACAACAGGGTGTAACCAGTTGGGGGTGTGTCCCTTCACAGGCTGACACTGTCCAATCAGTGCTAAACTTACTAAACCAGACATGTCAAGAGAGGTGACCGATCCTCTTTAACAAAAAGTGATTGTCTAAAGTGAACAACCCCTTTAAGTGGAGGATTTAAAGAGAAAGTACAATGAATGACGAGAAAAACACTTCAAGAGGGGAGTCTCACTGCCATAATATATCAGATGGAAACGGTTTTGGTTACCATAGAGAATTCTGCATCCCTCTGTAAATGAATATGAGAGCCGTCACAGCCGATTAATAATCAGATAATGAGATAACGATTTTACTTGTGACACGGCTACTTGTTCTGTGCAGAGGACACTCAAGAGATTTAGCAACGCAAACACTCACATGGTGAGAGCCCCAAACATGACGCCGATCCGGGAGGGCTCCGTTACCAAACCGAACAGAAGTCAATTGTTCCAGGAAGGAAAGAAATATCTCTGTATATCTACTAAGGTTCCCGAGAATTAGTTTCATTATACACAGGGAGGTCTTAAAGGGGAAATCACTCTTAAAGTGATCGGGTCAGGTCAGAGAGCATCTTTCCAACTTTTCAATCCCGCAAAAAAACGGGACGATTCAGAGGCGCGATAGAGACATATCATTAGATATCATTGGAGAAGTCCAAAACCTTGGGCCTTAAACAGCTTCCAAAACTACAGAGCATCCAAGCCCCTATAGCTGGAAAATACATGAGATGTATGTAGGCCGAACACGAGGATTTCAGCGGGACTGCCCGACCATCGGACGTGTATGGCGGAATCCCGGCTTTTCCCAAACGGCAGATGTAGGGCGAGAGATAGGTCAGCCATGTTGAATTTCAACATGCCCGATCCTTTTGTTCCTTTGGAGTCTGGCAACGGTTTTATCCCTGAGAACACATGCACGCTCAGCCGAGCCGAGTGTGCACGTGCATGGAGTAGTCGATCGGAAAAGCTTACGGCCCAACGACAGCTATCTAAAGGGTGTGGCCAGCCTTATGTGCTGCTTGGAGATTCCTGTTTCTTGACACCTCCAACACCACATTATAAACAAGGGGTCAGTGAAATCAATGGTGATCGAGTCACAGAAATCATTGAGTGGTGCAAAAGGGACCACAACTATTTGTCTTCGTTCACGGTATCACAGCTATAAAGAAATATTATGAGATTGACAAGAACAGAATTTGGGACCTAATAACGACAAAGTCTATTCTAGCTATGAGCTGGAGTAAATTTAGGCTATAACTGGTGAAAATTAAAGTAAATTTGTCGGGCAGAATAAGGCTCTGCCACTTATCCTGAGCTCTGCCCACTTTTTTGTAAAATAGTATACACATATGCCCTAAAAGTCTATATATTACACCAAACAACAGAACTGACAGATCCTCTATACTACACCACACAGGAGAGCTGACAGCTCCTCTATACTACACCACACAGGAGAACTGACAGCTCCTCTATACTACACCACACAGGAGAACTGACAGCTCCTCTATACTACACCACACAGGAGAGCTGACAGATCCTCTATACTACACCACACAGGAGAGCTGACATCTCCTCTATACTACACCACACAGGGGAGCTGACAGCTCCTCTATACTACACCACACAGGAGAGCTGACAGCTCCTCTATACTACACCACACAGGAGAGCTGACAGATCCTCTATACTACACCACACAGGAGAGCTGACAGATCCTCTATACTACACCACACAGGAGAGCTGACAGATCCTCTATACTACACCACACAGGAGAGCTGACAGATCCTCTATACTACACCACACAGGAGAGCTGACAGCTCCTCTATACTACACCACACAGGAGAGCTGAGAGCTCCTCTATACTACACCACACAGGAGAGATGACAGATCCTCTATACTACACCACACAGGATAGCTGACAGCTCCTCTATACTACACCACACAGGAGAGCTGATGGCTCCTCTATACTACACCACACAGGAGAGCTGACAGCTCCTCTATACTACACCACACAGGAGAGCTGACAGCTCCTCTATACCACACCACACAGGAGAGCTGACAGATCCCCTATACCACACCACACAGGAGAGCTGACAGATCCCCTATACTACACCACACAGGAGAGCTGACAGATCCTCTATACCACACCACACAGGAGAGCTGACAGATCCTCTATACTACACCACACAGGAGAGCTGACAGCTCCTCTATACTACACCACACAGGAGCTGACAGATCCTCTATACTACACCACACAGGAGAGCTGACAAATCCTCTATACTACACCACACAGGAGAACTGACAGATCCTCTATACTACACCACACAGGAGAGCTGACAGATCCTCTATACTACACCACACAGGAGAACTGACAGATCCTCTATACCACACCACACCACACAGGAGAGCTGACAGATCCTCTATACTACACCACACAGGAGAGCTGACAGCTCCTCTATACTACACCACACAGGAGCTGACAGATCCTCTATACTACACCACACAGGAGCTGACAGATCCTCTATACTACACCACACAGGAGAGCTGACAAATCCTCTATACTACACCACACAGGAGAACTGACAGATCCTCTATACTACACCACACACAGGAGAACTGACAGATCCTCTATACTACACCACACAGGAGAACTGACAGATCCTCTATACTACACCACACAGGAGAGCTGACAGATCCTCTATACTACACCACACAGGAGAACTGACAGATCCTCTATACTACACCACACAGGAGAACTGACAGATCCTCTATACTACACCACACAGGAGAACTGACAGATCCTCTATACTACACCACACAGGAGAACTGACAGATCCTCTATACTACACCACACAGGAGAGCTGACAGATCCTCTATACTACACCACACAGGAGAGCTGACAGATCCTCTATACTACACCACACAGGAGAGCTGACAGATCCTCTATACTACACCACACAGCAGAGCCGACAGCTCCTCTATACTGCACCGCACAGGAGAGCTGACAGCTCCTCTGTACTACACCGCACAGGAGAGCTGACAGATCCTCTGTACTACACCACACAGGAGAGCTGACAGCTCCTCTATACTACACCGCACAGGAGAGCTGACCGCTCCTCTATACTACACCACACAGGAGAGCTGACAGATCCTCTATACTACACCACACAGGAGAGCTGACAGCTCCTCTATACTACACCACACCGGAGAACTGACAGATCCTCTATACTACACCACACCGGAGAACTGACAGATCCTCTATACTACACCACACCGGAGAACTGACAGATCCTCTATACTACACCACACAGGAGAACTGACAGATCCCCTATACTACACCACACAGGAGAACTGACAGATCCCCTATACTACACCACACAGGAGAGCTGACAGCTCCTCTATACTACACCACACAGGAGAGCTGACATGTCCTCTATACTACACCACACATGAGAACTGACAGCTCCTCTACTCTACACCACACAGGAGAGCTGACAGATCCTCTATACTACACCACACAGGAGAGCTGACAGCTCCTCTATACTACACCACACAGGAGAACTGACAGCTCCTCTATACTACACCACACAGGAGAGCTGACATCTCCTCTATACTACACCACACAGGAGAGCTGACCGTTCCTCTATACTACACCAAACAACAGAACTGACAGATCCTCTATACTACACCACACAGGAGAACTGACAGCTCCTCTATACTACACCACACAGGAGAGCTGACATCTCCTCTATACTACACCACACAGGAGAGGTGACAGCTCCTTTATACTACACCACACAGGAGAACTGACAGCTCCTCTATACTACACCACACAGGAGGGCTGACATCTCCTCTATACTACACCACACAGGAGAGCTGACGGCTCCTCTATACTACACCACACAGGAGAACTGACAGCTCCTCTATACTACACCACACAGGAGAGCGGACATCTCCTCTATACTACACCACACAGGAGAGCTGACAGATCCTCTATACTACACCCCACAGGAGAGCTGACAGCTCCTCTATACTACACCACACAGGAGAGCTGACAGCTCCTCTATACTACACTAAACAACAGAACTGACAGATCCTCTATACTACACCACACAGGAGAGCTGACAGATCCTCTATACTACACCCCACAGGAGAGCTGACAGCTCCTCTATACTACACCACACAGGAGAGCTGACAGCTCCTCTATACTACACCACACAGGAGAGCTGACAGCTCCTCTATACTACACCACACAGGAGAGCTGACAGCTCCTCTATACTACACCACACAGGAGAGCTGACAGCTCCTCTATACTACACCACACAGGAGAGCTGACAGCTCCTCTATACTACACCACACAGGAGAGCTGACAGCTCCTCTATACTACACAGGAGAGCTGACAGATCCTCTATACTACACCACACCACACAGGAGAGCTGACAGATCCTCTATACTACACCACACAGGAGAGCTGACATGTCCTCTATACTACACCCCACAGGAGAGCTGACAGCTCCTCTATACTACACCACACAGGAGAGCTGACAGCTCCTCTATACTACACCACACAGGAGAGCTGACAGCTCCTCTATACTACACAGGAGAGCTGACAGATCCTCTATACTACACCACACCACACAGGAGAGCTGATAGGTCCTCTATACTACACCACACCACACCGGAGAGCTTACATGTCCTCTATACTACACCCCACAGGAGAGCTGACAGCTCCTCTATACTACACCACACAGGAGAGCTGACAGATCCTCTATACTACACTACACAGGAGAGCTGACAGATCCTCTATACTACACCACACAGGAGAGCTGACAGATCCTCTATACTACACCACACAGGAGAACTGACAGATCCTCTATACTACACCACACAGGAGAGCTGACATGTCCTCTATACTACACCACACAGGGGAGCTGACAGCTCCTCTATACTACACCACACAGGAGAGCTGACAGATCCTCTATACTACACCACACAGGAGAGCTGACGGCTCCTCTATACTACACCACACAGGAGAGCTGACAGCTCCTCTATACTACACCACACAGGAGAGCGGACATCTCCTCTATACTACACCACACAGGAGAGCTGACAGCTCCTCTATACTACACCACACAGGAGAGCTGACAGCTCCTCTATACTACACTAAACAACAGAACTGACAGATCCTCTATACTACACCACACAGGAGAGCTGACAGATCCTCTATACTACACCCCACAGGAGAGCTGACAGCTCCTCTATACTACACCACACAGGAGAGCTGACAGCTCCTCTATACTACACCACACAGGAGAGCTGACAGCTCCTCTATACTACACCACACAGGAGAGCTGACAGCTCCTCTATACTACACAGGAGAGCTGACAGATCCTCTATACTACACCACACAGGAGAGCTGACATGTCCTCTATACTACACCCCACAGGAGAGCTGACAGCTCCTCTATACTACACCACACAGGAGAGCTGACAGCTCCTCTATACTACACCACATCACACAGGAGAGCTGACAGCTCCTCTATACTACACCACATCACACAGGAGAGCTGATAGGTCCTCTATACTACACCACACCACACAGGAGAGCTTACATGTCCTCTATACTACACCCCACAGGAGAGCTGACAGCTCCTCTATACTACACCACACAGGAGAGCTGACAGCTCCTCTATACTACACCACACAGGAGAGCTGACAGCTCCTCTATACTACACCACACAGGAGAGCTGACAGCTCCTCTATACTACACCACACAGGAGAGCTGACAGCTCCTCTATACTACACCACACAGGAGAGCTGACAGCTCCTCTATACTACACCACGCAGGAGAGCTGACAGATCCTCTATACTACACCACGCAGGAGAGCTGACAGCTCCTCTATACTACACCACGCAGGAGAGCTGACAGCTCCTCTATACTACACCACACAGGAGAGCTGACAGCTCCTCTATACTACACCACACAGGAGAGCTGACAGATCCTCTATACTACACCACGCAGGAGAACTGACAGATCCTCTATACTACACCACGCAGGAGAGCTGACAGATCCTCTATACTACACCACGCAGGAGAGCTGACAGCTCCTCTATACTACACCACACAGGAGAGCTGACAGCTCCTCTATACTACACCACACAGGAGAGCTGACAGCTCCTCTATACTACACCACACAGGAGAGCTGACAGATCCTCTATACTACACCCCACAGGAGAGCTGACAGATCCTCTATACTACACCACACAGGAGAGCTGACAGATCCTCTATACTACACCACACAGGAGTGCTGACAGATCCTCTATACTACACTACACAGGAGAGCTGACAGATCCTCTATACTACACCACACAGGAGAGCTGACAGATCCTCTATACTACACCACACAGGAGAACTGACAGATCCTCTATACTACACCACACAGGAGAGCTGACATGTCCTCTATACTACACCACACAGGGGAGCTGACAGCTCCTCTATACTACACCACACAGGAGAGCTGACAGATCCTCTATACTACACCACACAGGAGAGCTGACAGATCCTCTATACTACACCACACAGGAGAACTGACAGATCCTCTATACTACACCACACAGGAGAGCTGACAGATCCTCTATACTACACCACACAGGAGAGCTGACATGTTCTCTATACTACACCACACAGGGGAGCTGACAGATCCTCTATACTACACCACACAGGAGAACTGACAGCTCCTCTATACTACACCACACAGGAGAGCTGACAGCTCCTCTATACTACACCACACAGGAGAGCTGACAGCTCCTCTATACTACACCACACAGGAGAGCTGACAGATCCTCTATACTACACCACACAGGAGAGCTGACAGATTCTCTATACTACACCACACAGGAGAGCTGACAGATCCTCTATACTACACCACAAAGGAGAGCTGACATGTCCTCTATACTACACCACACAGGAGAACTGACAGCTCCTCTATACTACACCACACAGGAGAGCTGACAGCTCCTCTATACTACACAGGAGAGCTGACAGATCCTCTATACTACACCACACCACACAGGAGAGCTGACAGATCCTCTATACTACACCACACAGGAGAACTGACAGATCCTCTATACTACACCACACAGGAGAGCTGACAGATCCTCTATACTACACCACACAGGAGAGCTGACCGCTCCTCTATACTACACCACACAGGAGAGCTGACCGCTCCTCTATACTACACCACACAGGAGAGCTGACAGCTCCTCTATACTACATTACACAGGAGAGCTGACAGATCCTCTATACTACACCACACAGGAGAGCTGACCGCTCCTCTATACTACACCACACAGGAGAGCTGACAGATCCTCTATATTACACCACACTGGAGAGCCGACAGATCCTCTATACTACACCACACAGGAGAGCTGACAGCTCCTCTTTAAGCTATATGAAATATATTATATTAAGTATGACTTCTCCTTAAGTGTACATATTTGCCATTTCAGCTCCACTGGTAAGAAAATTCCCATGAACGTCCCATGGGAGACATAATTCTTCAACAGCTGTAGTGCTGTAGGTCGCCAGGAGGGCTTTATATCTATGTGGCAAATGTGATCATTTTACGGCATTTATTCACAGATGTGCGTCTTACAAATCCGTAATAATAAGTAGAAGCCCTCATCTAATTAACATAACAGGCTTTTTAATTAAATGCATTTTCATTTATTTTGTTGTTTTTTTTAAGATTCGGGAAGTTTTTAATCAGATGGCTTTTATATCCTGCTTTATATCCTACTGATTTAGACACCACAAGGAGATGGCGGCTCGGATGGATGTAAATGGAGCGTATCAGCATCTGTTTACTCTGCTGTCTCCCTCTTCTCATAATTGTGATGTATTTACAGAAAACTTCCGCATGAGATGCAATGGATCCTTTTTAAAGATCATTCCCCCCATACAAACAATTCCTCAGTAGATAGAAGTCTTTGAGTCTTGAGTTTTCTTGGCAACTGTACCGCCTGCACTTTCTTTCTTCACGTCAAACTTTAGGTGGGAAGAGAAGATGAAATGATACCTTTAAGGAGGAATACCTCTTTATAGTAGCATGATATGTTGTAAGCTCCTCACCTGCCCTGGTGGGAGTTGTAGTTTCGCAACAGCTGGAGAGCCGCAGTTTGGAGACCGCTACTGCAAGCGCTCATATTCCCGGGAGGCAGTTCCTATTCTTGGACCTTACGGGTTTCAGCTGTGCTCCAAAGTATGCGTGGCTGCCAAGGGGGCCGATGATGAAGGGGACTCAAATCAGTTTCCCCCATAATAGGAAAATTTATATGGACTATTTAGGCATTTTATTTAAAATGCCCCCAAGGACTCATGTTATGGCCCCCCGATACTGTGCCTCCGTCTGCCCTACATTTTATATACAGGCACACGGAGGTTATTTCTTATGGATCGTAAGCAATATTCCTAGAAGCATTGCACGGCGGCACATGGGTGCAGGGCGTGACAAGGAACCAAGAGTCCCATAGCAAAACATGGATGAAGCGTCCACTCCACCACCACCATCTTTTTTTTTTTATGTCCGCTTAGTCGCATGCGTCTCTTCCTCCTTTCCTTGGTCAGTGATCAGCATTTAATTGCCCCTGCCCCTTTCACACTCTCCTCTAGTATTCACACTAATGGAGGTGGCCCCCCATTATGCTTGCTCCCATGAGCGCCTACACCTCTGTAATACAGCCCCAGAGCGCCGTACAGGGTTCGTGCAGGCGGTTTTGCCACGTACATGATCCTTCATGCTCATATCTTTGTATTTTATATCCAGACCTCCTAACTTTTGAATACCCATTCACGGGACATTATTAAGTCCCACACCCTTTAACCAGGGACGCCAACATAACCGCCGAGAAATACCCTCTTTGGGGCACGTTTGAATAATTTCCGACCATTCTAGGTCCGTTTCATGTGACAATCCCGTGGAAAACTGGATGGATGGGAGATATGCATATCTATCAATCTTATATCCATCTTGGGCGTTGGTACCTAACCGCTGTTATGGGGCCAATAGTAATAGGAGATCCATTCCATGTTGGTCACGTCCCCATTTTATTTGGTGGGAGATGTGAACTCCTCATGTGCCACAATGTTAGCAAACAAGGATGTGGTAAATCTACTAGAAATGGCACGGGGACGCCAGGACTTGCAGTTGTGGGCAGATAGGTGTGTGCTAGTGTCAGGCAGCTCCTGAAAGCAGCCTCATTTTTGTATTTGTCCTCTATGTACGACGTTGTCACTATGGCGCAGGATTTTACTAGCTGGCTTGACAAATAGCTGGAAATATGCAATAATATAATTTGTACATCACATTGGGAAGGGGGGAGGAGTAATTACCATTTTAAGTGAATTCTGTATATATTTTTTTTCCGCTCATCTTTCGGACCTTTTTTTCTAATGCCTATAAAATGCATTCGATGATAAAAAAAAAAAGTAATTATGAGAAAATCACAGTAATTTTCTTTCCCTTTGTGATAATCCATTTCAAATTACCGTCACATAATGTCTAATAGTTTCTAGATGTGCACCTTGAAGACTCTGGCGCGTACAGTAGAGAACAGGTGTTTGCTCACCCTGCGCCGCCATAAATAATGTAGATGCACATTTAATCAGCCGAGCACCAATACCAGGATTTTAAACCCGTCCACCCTCACTAAATCTTGCATTCAGGTCGTCAATTCCGCTGGAGTACGCGGCTCTCTTAGATTTGTACCTAATTGATAGTCTGTGTGGATATAATGTTATCACTGTCAAAGCTATTGAAATGCAACACCTATGCCGAGACAAATAAATCACCCGATCCTTTAACGGAGAGGCAAATGAGTACTACATTACAGACCGGCAAAGACCATTAATCACCGCGCGCCAAACAATAAATAAGACCAGTGCATCCATCAATCACCGCTGCCATCTCTACGATCCTATTACACATATGTACACACTGTCGGCTGCAAAATCATGCTACAAAAAAAATAAAATAAAAAAAACGTAAAAAATATATTTTTCACGATTTTACAGCAATTCCATTATTTATTTTTTTTGTCCTAAAATTCTTAAATTATTTTTTGTGCTGCCAATATAATACAATGCAGCCTCTGAGTAAGTAGTTACATATAGAAATATAGTAAAAAAAACAAACATACAAACGCACTCTGAGAATACTCAGCAGTTTTCAACACTCCCATTCATCTCTATGGAGAAGACGCATGCCCATCCTGCTCTCCGACCGAGAACGGGGACTTGGGGCCCCTCGTTCTCTACACAGAATCCCATGTGTCTGAGTAGCTATTCACAATAGGGTAACAATTTTCTGTATTCCATGATTTTATCTGCCTTGGCAGCAGCTACCTGGCACTGATTGCTAAAGTTCTGTTTGTTGATACGGATATAGCTGGCTATGTGGCACGGAAAAGACCTGTACCACTTCGAAATGTGCGCCATTTAACCTGTCGCTGTACTGGTTTTTTACGTCGGGAAAGGGTATTTAAAAATGGTGCCAACTCAGAAGTCGTGTGGGCACCATAGCCGCCGGGTTTCAGTTGTGTTACGTAGCAGGGACCCAGCGGCAATGCTTGCTATCACAGACATCTCTCATCGCAAGCATTTAACCCCTTAGATGCCGGTGTCACTTTCATTTTCGGTTTGGGGCTGGTCATCGGCTCCCGCGCAGCGAGATCGCAGCAGCCGGGGGCCTTCTGAACCCGCCCAGCCCTGCTATAGGAAGATTGCTATTGAGACCTGCTTGTGGCAGGTCTCAATAGCAATGCACTGATTTTGCCATAGACTGCTATACTGTGATATTGCAGTCTATGGCATAAGCGATCTAATGATCGCAGGTTCAAGACCCCTAGGGGGGGGGGGCTAAAAAAATTGTAATTAAAAAAATGTAAAAAAATATATAAAAATTAAAATCAATATATCAAATACATAAAAATTCAAATCTAAATTCTTTAGATCACATATAAAAATAAATAAATAAAAATAAACACATTAAAAATCCTCACGTCTGAAAATGCCCGAACTATATACGGTGAACGCCATAGCGGGAAAAAAATATCAAAATGGCCGAATAGAATTTTTCTTATAAAAAGTGTTTGAATGCCAGACATTCCCCAAAATTGTATCAATAAAAACGACATCTTTCCCCGTACAAAAAGACGCCATACACTGAAATATAAAGTAGTTACGGGGCCCACGATATGGCGATGCAAGTAAACGTTTGTTTCTTACAAACTTTGACATCGTCTTTTAAAGGTACTCAAACATAACAAATGGTGTCGCCGTGATCGTACTGACCCGCAGAATAAAGGTAACGTGTAATTTTCACCGTACAATGAACACCGCAAAAAAGAAGCCCATAAGAATAATGACTTTTTGAAGGCAGGGGGGGGGGGATTAACAAAAAGCATAAAAACGAAAACTAGTTTGGTCCTGAAAGGGTTAAAGAGGTTTACCTAAAAATGTCGATGGGACATGTCAAAAAGCGTTGATCGGAGGGAGTCTGCCCGCTAGGTTCCCTATAAGATCAGAGGATGAGCTCTAACATACACAGGAAAGCTGGAACGAAAACCACGAAAACCACTTTGGTGGCCAAAAAGTTTCGTGCACGGACCACAAGGTCGAAAACTCAGGGACTTTCAAGGATTTGTAGGAATTATTTTTTTATGGAGAATGTCCCCTTAAACCCAGTAGAGCGACTACATAAAATACTATGAAAGCTTTTTTATAATTCTAACTTTGTGGTGGAACGGAGCGTCCTGCCTCCATCCACACAATGACAACTTCTGATGCATGTCGAGAAGTTTTTGTGCCCTCGAAGTTACCAGAGAAATCTCTATATAAAGACCGACCCTCCAGGTGACAGGATGGATAATTGCCTTAGTGACCATGTGGCTTTAGAGGATTGATCAGACGCTGACACATCTGACGGCAGAATGAACTCGGAGGATTGAAGATTCCATGTGGGGGTTTTCTTCCAGTTCTAGATATTGAGGGATCACACAGCTTAGTCATTATATATCGGTTACAAAGCGTCGCGTGATATAAAGCAACGAGAAGGAACGACTGTTATACAGGACGTCCCCGCAGTGATGTGATTACTGAAATATATACCTGGCGTAAAGAGTCACCGACAGCTGTGAACGACCCTGCGGGACTATCTGCAGCACAAAAACATTCAAATAACTCAACAAAAAAAAAACATTTATTCAAGGATAAAAAGAGGCCAACTCCTGGAGAATGTACTTCAGCTATATTCTAGACCAGGGGTCAGGAACCTTTTTGGCTAAGAGAGCCGTAAACGCCACATATTTTGAAATATAATTTCGCGAGAGCCGTACAATATGTTTAAAGGGCCATTGACAGATCAATCGCTCCAATGTTCACTTAGTACAGCAAGGAATGCTCCTCCCTGCTGTATAAAGCCACAACTGGACTGAAACAATGGTAATTAGCAGTAAAAAATTAAATAAATAACTTACATTGTGAGCTTGCGATGCATGACATCAGTCCAGCAGTCTGGCTTCTTCTTTTTCCTGCGCATGACTGGAAGCTGGCATTCTTCCCACCTGATGTTGAGAGAATGCCAGCTTTGAGGCATTCGCAGAAGAAAGAAGCTGGAATGTTGGACATGTCACACAACGCATTGTCAGTTATGTCAATTATCTATTTTATTATTTTACAGCGAATTATTGTTTAGGTCCAGCGGTGGCTTAGTGCAGCAGAGAGGAACACTCCTTTGTGTACTAAGTGACCGCTGGAGCAATTGTATCTGTCAGTGGCCCTTTTAAAAGTGTTGGTCTTACAGAAAATGAACAAAAAAGAGAGGCTCAGACCCATCTGGGAGACCTCCAGAGCTGTAATAAAGCGCTCAGAACAGATTTTTGCCCTGATAGTGGTCCTTTAAATCAGTTTCTTATGCCCACAAGAGATTAATTTAAAGCCCCCAAGAGTGTAATATGGGTGGCAGATGTTTTTTAAGGCCATATTTTTATTTTTTTGGGGGGGGGGGGGGGCTATATTATGGATTATGTGGGATTATTTTCAGGGGTGAAGTGGGAAGGGGGGGTTGGTGGGACACACTGTATTACACAGCCCCTTTATTGATGCAGCTCACTGCTGCTGACCATGAGGCTGTGTAACAATTTCCATGTTATAATGTTCACCTTCAAAGCAGCAGCACAGCCAGGGGTTTCTGGAACGTCCAAGGGAGACACAAGGGAGGAGGCAGATGCCGCTTCACTAGGGGACGCAGGTGCGTGCTTGCAGATGGCGCGGCTATGCAGGGAGTTATGGGAAATGTAGTCCATGCTCCCTGCCGCTCACCACTGCCGCCAATGCTTATCAGGCCATCAAAGAACTACCGTATATGTCGGCGTATAAGACGACTGGGCGTATAAGACGACCCCCAACTTTTACCCTTAAAATATAGAATTTAAGATATACTCACCATTTCGTGCAGGAGCGCTTCACTATGGCCATCGGCGGCAGGACCCAGGACTCTGTCTCTTTGAACTCGCGCATGCGCAGATAGGCGAGGTACATGATGGGGTTAATTACTATTAATGTGAGGAACATGGAGGGTAAATTCATCGCACCTCGCGCCTCACATTAATAAGTGAATGAAAGCCGTGTTTATTTCATTTTTTTACAGCGTACACATCATAAATGATGCAAAAACATTGTTGTCCGCGCCATTACTGAATGTGTGTATTTTATGTATTGAGACTTATTTTAATGTTTATTGTAAAAAAGGTGAAGGTGTATATTTTTTTAAAAATGTAACCATACTTTGTTTTTACTTTATTTTTAAACTTTAATGTACTGACATATATCAGATATGTGCCAGCACATTAGCCTGTGGACAGATAGCACACAGGCTGTTGTTAGGACATACTTGGGTATATCCTAACAACAAGAGATATGGTCAGACAGCCCTGGGGTCCGTCAATAGACCCTGGGCTGTCTGCCCATATATGGTATGGCCCTCGATCGCGTCACAGGAATTCCCTGTGATGCGATCCAGGGGCATCCCCCCTTCTCACTTTCCCCTGAATGCTGCAGTCAGCTGTGATCGCAGCATTCACGGGAATAACGGCGGAGATGAGAGGTTCTCTGATCTCCGGCGTTATAGAGCGGGGCTGCGGCTGTGTAATACAGCCATTGCCCCGCTCCTGACAGGAAGTGCGCGCGCGGTCAGCATGAGGAGATGCGGCCGGCGCTGCACTAATGAGCGGCAGTTCAGGCACTGAAAACAACATGGGGGTGCTTTGTAGCGCGCCCGCCATGTTCTGTCTTCAATGCCGCAGATCATTAGTGCAGCGCCGGCCGCATCACATGATGCTGACCCCGCGCGCATATGTCAGGACTCAGGAGCGGGGCTGTGGCTGAATTACACAGCCGCAGCCCCGCTCTCATAGTCATGTGTACTATACTGAGCTGTGCGGCTGCAACGTGCATCCCTCCCATAGACAGGTAGGAGCCCTGTCTGCGAGCCAGATACGGCCATCAAAAGAGCCATATCTGGCTCGCGAGCCATAGGTTCCCGACCCCTGTTCTAGACCATAGGGGGCAGTATTATAGTAGTTATATTCTTGTATATAGGGGTCAGTATTATAGTAGTTATATTCTTGTATATAGGAGCAGTATTATAGTAGTTATATTCTTGTATATAGGAGCAGTATTATAGTAGTTATATTCTTGTATATAGGGGGCAGTATTATAGTAGTTATATTCTTGTATATAGGGGGAGTATTATAGTAGTTATATTCTTGTATATAGGAGGCAGTATTATAGTAGTTATATTCTTGTATATAGGAGGCAGTATTATAGTAGTTATATTCTTGTATATAGGAGGCAGTATTATAGTAGTTATATTCTTGTATATAGGAGGCAGTATTATAGTAGTTATATTCTTGTATATAGGAGGCAGTATTATAGTAGTTATATTCTTGTATATAGGAGGCAGTATTATAGTAGTTATATTCTTGTATATAGGAGGCAGTATTATAGTAGTTATATTCTTGTATATAGGAGGCAGTATTATAGTAGTTATATTCTTGTATATAGGAGGCAGTATTATAGTAGTTATATTCTTGTATATAGGGGCAGTATTATAGTAGTTATATTCTTGTATATAGGAGCAGTATTATAGAAGTTATATTCTTGTATATAGGGGACAGTATTATACTAGTTATATTCTTGTATATAGGGAGCAGTATTATAGTAGTTATATTCTTGTATATAGGGGCAGTATTCTAGTGGTTATATTCTTGTATATAGGGGGCAGTATTATAGTAGTTATATTCTTGTATATAGGGGCAGTATTATAGTAGTTATATTCTTGTATATAGGAGCAGTATTATAGTAGTTATATTCTTGTACATAGGGGCAGTATTATAGTAGTTATTTTCTTGTACATAGGGGCAGTATTATAGTAGTTATTTTCTTGTACATAGGGGCAGTATTATAGTAGTTATATTCTTGTATATAGGGGGCAGTATTATAGTAGTTATATTCTTGTATATAGGAGGCAGTATTATAGTAGTTATATTCTTGTATATAGGGGCAGTATTCTAGTAGTTATATTCTTGTATATAGGGGCAGTATTATAGTAGTTATATTCTTGTATATAGGGGTCAGTATTATAGTAGTTATATTCTTGTATATAGGAGCAGTATTATAGTAGTTATATTCTTGTATATAGGAGCAGTATTATAGTAGTTATATTCTTGTATATAGGAGCAGTATTATAGTAGTTATATTCTTGTATATAGGAGCAGTATTATAGTAGTTATATTCTTGTATATAGGGGCAGTATTATAGTAGTTATATTCTTGTATATAGGAGGCAGTATTATAGTAGTTATATTCTTGTATATAGGAGGCAGTATTATAGTAGTTATATTCTTGTATATAGGAGGCAGTATTATAGTAGTTATATTCTTGTATATAGGAGGCAGTATTATAGTAGTTATATTCTTGTATATAGGAGCAGTATTATAGTAGTTATATTGTATATAGGGACAGTATTATACTAGTTATATTCTTGTATATAGGGAGCAGTATTATAGTAGTTATATTCTTGTATATAGGGGCAGTATTCTAGTGGTTATATTCTTGTATATAGGGGGCAGTATTATAGTAGTTATATTCTTGTATATAGGGGCAGTATTATAGTAGTTATATTCTTGTATATAGGAGCAGTATTATAGTAGTTATATTCTTGTACATAGGGGCAGTATTATAGTAGTTATTTTCTTGTACATAGGGGCAGTATTATAGTAGTTATTTTCTTGTACATAGGGGCAGTATTATAGTAGTTATATTCTTGTATATAGGGGGCAGTATTATAGTAGTTATATTCTTGTATATAGGAGGCAGTATTATAGTAGTTATATTCTTGTATATAGGGGCAGTATTATAGTAGTTATATTCTTGTATATAGGGGCAGTATTATAGTAGTTATATTCTTGTATATAGGGGGCAGTATTATAGTAGTTATATTCTTGTATATAGGAGGCAGTATTATAGTAGTTATATTCTTGTATATAGGAGGCAGTATTATAGTAGTTATATTCTTGTATATAGGGGCAGTATTCTAGTGGTTATATTCTTGTATATAGGGGGCAGTATTATAGTAGTTATATTCTTGTATATAGGGGCAGTATTATAGTAGTTATATTCTTGTATATAGGAGCAGTATTATAGTAGTTATATTCTTGTACATAGGGGCAGTATTATAGTAGTTATTTTCTTGTACATAGGGGCAGTATTATAGTAGTTATTTTCTTGTACATAGGGGCAGTATTATAGTAGTTATATTCTTGTATATAGGAGGCAGTATTATAGTAGTTATATTCTTGTATATAGGGGCAGTATTATAGTAGTTATATTCTTGTATATAGGGGCAGTATTATAGTAGTTATATTCTTGTATATAGGGGGCAGTATTATAGTAGTTATATTCTTGTATATAGGAGGCAGTATTATAGTAGTTATATTCTTGTATATAGGAGGCAGTATTATAGTAGTTATATTCTTGTATATAGGGGCAGTATTCTAGTGGTTATATTCTTGTATATAGGGGGCAGTATTATAGTAGTTATATTCTTGTATATAGGGGCAGTATTATAGTAGTTATATTCTTGTATATAGGAGCAGTATTATAGTAGTTATATTCTTGTACATAGGGGCAGTATTATAGTAGTTATTTTCTTGTACATAGGGGCAGTATTATAGTAGTTATTTTCTTGTACATAGGGGCAGTATTATAGTAGTTATATTCTTGTATATAGGGGGCAGTATTATAGTAGTTATATTCTTGTACATAGGGGCAGTATTATAGTAGTTATATTCTTGTATATAGGAGCAGTATTTTAGTAGTTATATTCTTGTATATAGGAGCAGTATTATAGTAGTTATATTCTTGTATATAGAGGGCAGTATTATAGTAGTTATGTTCTTGTATATAGGAGCAGTATTATAGTAGTTATATTCTTGTATATAGGAGCAGTATTATAGTAGTTATATTCTTGTATATAGAGGGCAGTATTATAGTAGTTATATTCTTGTATATAGGGGGCAGTATTATAGTAGTTATATTCTTGTATATAGGGGCAGTATTATAGTAGTTATATTCTTGTATATAGGAGCAGTATTATAGTAGTTATATTCTTGTATATAGGAGCAGTATTATAGTAGTTATATTCTTGTATATAGGGGCAGTATTATAGTAGTTATATTCTTGTATATAGGAGGCAGTAGTATAGTAGTTATATTCTTGTATATAGGGGCAGTATTATAGTAGTTATATTCTTGTATATAGGGGCAGTATTATAGTAGTTATATTCTTGTATATAGGGGCAGTATTATAGTAGTTATATTCTTGTATATAGGGGCAGTATTATAGTAGTTATATTCCTGTATATAAGGGCAGTATTATAGTGTCACTCTTGTCCACAGGCTATAACAGTTATTGAATGGGGCTGAGCTGCAGTACCAGACACAGCCATAAGACAAGAGTGGCACTATTTAAGAAAACAAGAACAAACAGATTCAGCAGTGCTTGACTCTTTCTGTAGCTCCATTAGACTTCAATGTAGAGGGTCATATGCAAGTGCGACCACCTCTCTATTGTACTCTATAGAGACTGTGGTGGCTGTGGTCGTTCTCCTGAGGTGGCTATCAGTCATTTATAGCATATCCAGTGGAGAGTGTACCTAACCTTCTTAGAATAAGCTGTCATGTGTGTGTACATGAGGAATTACACTATTTCTGGCTATTACATGACCTGTATATGGCATTTTTTTTTTAGCAGTTTTCTCCTCTGCAGGCTTCTCTCTCAAATGCTCAGATTTCTCTGAGCTAGTGGGCCGAGCCTACGTGCTATCATATCTCCTATACACTACACACAGAGTACATAATTTTTCCCAATATCATATATATGTAGAAGCAGCAACAACATGGAGGAAATTATAAAGCAGTAATGAGCAGTGTAGCTGAGAATCCAGCACTGGGGTAAGATAAAACACTTACTAGAAGCTGCAGCAACATGAAGGACATTATACAGCAGTACTAAGCGGCGTAGCTGTGAATCCAGCACTGGGGTGAGATATAAAACTTACTAGAAGCAGCAGCAGCAGCATGGAGGACATTATACAACAGTAATGAGCAGTGTAACTGTGAAACCAGCACTGGGGTGAGATATAACATGTACTGAAAGCTATAGCAGGATGGGCAATCAACATCTGATCGGTGAGATCCAACTCTCGGCACCCGTGCTGATTAGCCGTTTTGACAGGGCCGCGGCGCTCTGGTTTCTCTTCACTGCTCCGTACTGTGAAACGCCGACGCACTTCAAAACAGTTGATTTGCAGGGGTGCCGAGAGTTGGACCCCCATCAATCACATATTCAAGGCCTATCTCCGGATAGGCCATCAAATTTTTCTCCCTGTAAAATACCCTTTAAGGCATTTCGAGATGTGAAGTGCAGATTCAGTATATAACAGATTTCTTTTAGTGAGTTTCCAGCCTTGACTCTGAAATATGTGAAATCCGAAACGGATTCTACACAGTAATGAATCTGCCTGGCACGCAATGTTCAGAGTCGGATAATAATCCTGGAGAGAAGCGTGCGTTGCGTTTGTGCATTGCGTGCAGGAGGGGTCAAGGCCGCAGGTTTGTGTTCGTATTTGTCAAGCATTTTCATTGAATTACATACAGAGGATGTAGCGCTTCTATGAAGGGGGCACGTCGTGAGAGGAGGGAATGACGATGTACGGTTCTTACTTTCTTTACAAGTTGTTTGGAAAAGGGTAAAATAGGGACAATGTTCATAAAATATTCACGCTAGTAATATGATGGGCCATTACCGCTGCTCGATAGAAAACGGGAAGCAGCTGCATCTGTCCAGGATCAGAAAACCGTGGTTGCTTTTTTTCAAAAACAGGCGGTGTGCGGTATTGCAGCTTAACTCCATACACTTCAATGAAGCTGGGCTGCAGTACCAGAAACAACCCATGGGAAGGTGTGGCAGTGTTTTAACCCTGTGCAACCCCTTTAAAAGCGGCTGTCAGAGAGAAGATCAATTTTCTTAAATGTGAAGTCTTACAGACGATCTTTCGGGGGGCTGCGGCCAGCTAGCTGAATGGCCCCCCATGTAATACATAGACAACCTGAGTCCACCAGACCGAGACCCTCTGCTTGTTGGCGGCTCTTGACACTGGCTCATAGTGGGGGGGTCCCAAGTAAATTTCTACAGCGCGTCCTAAAATGTGCACAAGAGACAGGGGAACTATACAGAAGAAATACCAATTATATGGAGATGTACCTGAGTAAAAATCATAGGGATGAGCGTCCTCTGACTCATAGGTGTCTTCATCCTGTAGAAAAAGCAAAGGCACATAATGAGGAAACAAGGGGACTATTAAAAGGACCGGTAAACTTAGGTCTGTCCGTCTATAGGTTTTCTGCAGCTCCTGAAACAGTCTTGAAGACATTTTATAGGGAACACAGGGTTTAATTTTCTCCAAATACCTTCTATTTTTGGCTGGCAGTAGACTGAAAATGAGGGCTAAGATAAGGGGCAGGGCTTAAAATGCCTGGTCTCCTCTAGCAGTCAGAGCATTGGGGTAGGGCTCCTGCTGCAGCCAGTTGCCTGACAGCCAGAGACAGGTCAGATGTGAAGTTGATAAAAATAAAAAAAATAAAAATAAAATGGCTCAAGATAGTCCTGCTCCATGACTCTCTTCCAGACTCGACCCATATCAGGTATACTTAGGCCTTATTGAACCCACGACAGGTACCCTTAGGCCTCATTGAACCTATGACAGGTTCCTTGCCCTAGGGGGGAGTTCACACAGAGTTTTTTGGCACATTTTTTGACGCCAAAAACGCCTCCCCTTGATTTCAAAGGGAGGCGGAGGCGGTTTTTTCCCATGAGCGCTAAAAACTGCTTGCAGGAAAAAGAAGCGACCTGCTTTATCTTTGGGTATTTACGTCTCTAACCTCCCACTGACCTCAATGGGAGGCAGAGAAAGCGTTTTTCGCTGCGTTTGTTGACTGCGGCACTCAATGGTGAAAAACGCGGCAAACGGCGTGCAGTCAAAATCTGCCTCAAAATTCCAGACGGAATTTTGAGGCAGATTTTTCTGTGTGAACAGGGCCTTACAGATCCATTGATAATACGGCGGCCATACCTCCGATTTTATACCTACTACGGAGGGACCAGGAATGCCTTTGGGTCCGAAATACGCTGTGCCGCCATGTGCATAAACCCCGTCTAAAAGCTGCTTGAAACCTTTTGCTAACCCGAAATGTCTTCTTACGCATTTGTAGTCAGCGAGCGACTACCTCGGAGGCGTCCCACTGAGCTCTCTTAAGTTAGTCACTGCGGATAAATTGTCTCATTGCGACAGTCAGACTATTTGTAATCCTGATCTGACAGATCCTTCCAGGGTAACGCTCCGTGTATATTAAACCTTCAGCCCTAAAGCCAACAGAAGTAAAGCCAGGATGAAGCTGAGCCGTCTGGTAGTGTCTCCGCCCTACTGACCGCATTATGAATTCATGAAGAGAAGGAAGACGATGCGGCTCCTGATGTGACAGGTCGGGGGGGAGGATATATTTTACTGCCAGATACATTTCCATCGAGTCCTCCCTGCCAGACGAGAGCTTTGTGCAACAGGCATTAACTTATTTACGGATGATTTTCTATAGACTTGCAGGGAAATATTTCAAGTCAATAACGTTATGAGGTTGTCACCGACAATAGGATTTAAAGGAGCAGTCTCCCTCACTTTGATGTTAGCGGCGATGTGGCCGCAAACCTTCCGAAATGAGATCGTGAAGACGTCTAAAAACAAAAAGTTTTTCGAAATGCCTTAATTTCATATTGAATTTCACTCCCATCATGCTCCAGGGTGGAATAGAGATATCAGATTCTCTTTACTGTGGGAGGAGCTTTCTCCTGTGCTCTTTGTCGCCACCTGCTGGGCAAATAATTTTGTGTGAGAATTGCCGGAAGGCAAATTAGATCAGTTTTCAACAAATTCCTGGGAGACAAAAGTGGTTTTCACTTTTCTAGTCTTGAATTTTTTGGACAGGAAACATACCCTGTGGCCCCTGCACAATAGTACGGAAATTCTGCAGATTTTCCATCCGGATTTGCGGACAGAAAATCCTCAGCCATGTAGATGAGATTTTTATCTGTTGCAGATTGTCGCTGCGAATTTCACCTCTTTTAATGAGAGGAGTGCAAAAAATTCTGCAGCAAAATACGTGTTTTTCCGCTACATGTGCAGGTAGCCTAAGGGTACGTTCAGAAGCAGCGAATTTTTGAGAACCGTTCCCACTAATCCGCTGCTGATCTGCTGCGAAATCTGCAAGTTTTACCTGCAGATTTGCCTCAACAGAAAACCCACAACATTATGAGAATTTGACAATCCGCAGCATTCCCTGAATTCTAATTGTTTCTGCTACGTGTTGATGGGGTTTTGAAAACTTTGCGCAGCTGCCACTAGGGGGAGCTCATTGCTAATGGATTTATACAGCTCCTCTTGAACTCAATAACAAATCTGTCTGTAGTGAGCTCCTAAGCTCCCTCTAGTGGTGGCTGCAGGCAGCAAAATGTTATATTTAACTTTATGGCTTTTTAAATCCGCACAGAATTTTGGAGCCAAAAACAAAATGTTGTTCGAAGTTGGAGTCACACTCTTGTATGTCTGTGAATATCCATGTGCGCTGTTAAGGCCGACAAATCATCTTCTGCCGATTTCCAAGATGGCGAATACTTAATTCAAGGGATGAATAGACCAGAGTTTGGTGCCTTTGTTATTCGATATCTTCTATGTTGTACAACAAGCGCAGGCAAGCCGGCAGGACGCTGTCGCTTTCACACTCGGCGCGGTGGTTTCTGACAGAGGTTGCCCACAGTTCAGTGATTCTTCATTCACAGCTTGTTAAACTATCCCGTACCTGCCGCTATTGTGCTGCGCAGGGAATTATATGGAAACATGTAACAGACACCACTGTGTGTGCGCGCGCCGTATTTCTGAAAGGAGACAAATACGGGAGGAATGGAAACAGCAGAGAGGGAGGCAAAATTTCTGCTAATGGGACATCTGATGATCTGGAACTTCCGGTAGTCCGGCATCTCCTATATAAGGTCCTTAACTACTCCAGAATCTGGAATTCCATCATGATAAAAAGATAAAATCCAAAACCAGATTTTGTTTTTAGCTCCCTTACAATTGATGTTTTTCGATTTTTAAAGACTGCTTGATAATCTGGCACCTCTCAGGTCACAACGATGCCATGTATTTTACTAATACCCTGTCATGTCCGTGGCTGCGGGCCGTCAGGTTCACTCTCCCCGACGGCCGCATCCATGGGTCGGAGAGTGCTGGCCCCAGTCTCCTCCTCAGGAGACGCCAGCGCTCGCTTCGACTCACCTCGGCCGGATCCCGTATGGTGCGCGCGCACGCTCGTGCCGGCTCTTAAAGGGGCAGTGCGCACACCGGACTTTAATGATCTATCAGCCCATGAGTGCCCTGGACTATAAGAGGGGTTCAGCCCCCTGCTTTGATGCCTGAGCGTTGTTGTCGTACCCCAAGTTTGTCTATGTGATGGTCTCCTAGTGTTTTCCAGTGTTCCTGATCCTCTTACCTGTATCCCGTGCTATCCTGGTCGAGTGCCGTGCTGAGCCAAAGTCGTGCTGTGCTGTATACCACGCCTGTCCTGCTTCACCACGCCTGATGTCTACCTGCTGCCTAGTCCCAGCCGAGCCTGCCTTGCTACTGTCCGAGCTGCCACAGGTACCCTATACGAACTATAGACTTTAACCTACGCCCTGTTGGCCAGCTGCCATACTGCCAAGGTGGTACGGCCCAGTGGGTCCACGAACCCTACGTGACATACCCCAACTAAAGAGGACTCATCCTACCCCAACATGTCTGTTTAATTAATAATTGTATTCCCCATGAAATAACAATTCTCGAGCCTTTTTTCTCAAAACTCTGCATAGAACCGTTCCTCTATTATTCCTCCTGGAAATGTATGAATAAATTGACGACTGGGCGATACCATTCCCCTTGTCATTAGTGGGTGTCCCTACACAGTCTGACAATGCCAGCGCTGATTGGACAGTGTTATACTGTGTAGGGACAGGCCCCAATGATAAGGGGAATGGTAACACCCAGTTATCAATTTATTCATACATTTCCAGGAGGAGTAACCGAGGAACATCACAATGAAAAGATGCTACAGAATGGTTATTTTATATGGAATGCAAGTATTTACTCAAGCAAGACGTGTCGATAAAGCGGACGGGTTCTCAGCAAATACAAACATTTATTTCTTGGGATCAGACAAGTTCCAGAAGCTTTTTTTATTACAAGCACATACCGATTCTGAATCGCTGCTGCTCGTCTGCTCGGACGCAATCTCCCGGGTTTCTCTATCATCAGACATGACGCTTCAGTAAATAGTACCAGGACGGACGTTCTGCAGCTCTAGAGAAAATATAAAATTCATAAAGTCCACAACGGCACAGAAAACAGTGCAGCAAAAAATCCTCAAAAACACATGGCCCTGTCTGTGTACAACCAGAGCAAAAAATAACTGATGTGTGAACACGCCTTTAATTCTCTTAAATTGATGACTTCGATTCCAGTCACATCCAAAGCTGCATTCAGAATTTTGCTGGTTCCCTGTTAGCGCTCAGGCTGCATGGTCTCCATAAGGCTCTGATAAAGCAAGATGTGGATTTCAGACTACTCTCAACTGACAATGTATCTAACCTGGAGTCTCTAACCATAGCTGCGTCCTAACGGAGCAGAGACGATGTAGCGCTTAGACCTCAACGGGAATTCCACTTATAGTATATTACCAGAAACCAGCATAATTGTGAATGCAGCTCTGGATGTTACTGGAGCAAAAGGCATGATGTCACTCAAGATCCTGGGAAGATTATTTCCCCGCCGAATTATATAGGACACACCCCAAAAACTACGGCATTTAAGTCACAAAAAAATACAGGACATCAGACCCCCTAAACAAATACAGAATGCAGACAAGACCCCCTAAATAAATACAGACCCCGACCAGACTCCCTAAACTAATACAGACCCCTAAACTATAGACCCCAGACCAGACCCCTAAACTAATAGACCCCAGACCATACCCCTAAACTAAACCAGATCCCAGACCAGACCCCTAAACTAATACAGACCCCAGACCAGACCCCTAAACTAATACAGACCCCAGACCAGACCCCTAAACTAATAGACCCCAGACCATACCCCTAAACTAAACCAGATCCCAGACCAGACCCCTAAACTAATAGACCCCAGACCAGACCCCTAAACCAATAGACCCCAGACCATACCCCTAAACTAAACCAGATCCCAGACCAGACCCCTAAACTAATACAGACCCCAGACCACACCCCTAAACTAATACAGACCCCAGACCAGACCCCTAAACTAATAGACCCCAGACCAGACCCCTAAACTAAACCAGATCCCAGACCAGACCCCTAAACTAATACAGACCCCAGACCAGACCCCTAAACTAATACAGACCCCAGACCAGACTCCCTAAACTAATACAGACCCCAGACCAGACTCCCTAAACTAATACAGACCACAGACCCGACACTCTAAACGAATCCAGACTATAGACCCCCTAAACACCGACCTTAGATCAGACAGACCAGTAGATACACCCCTCTCCCCGTTCCTGCAGTCGTGTTCACTCCCCGCTGCTGCGGCAGACAATGTCCAGGTCTGCAGGTACGGGGAGAGGGGAGCATGTTGTGAGGGCATGAGGCACCCAGGAGATTTGCTGCCCTTCCAGGAGTCTGGGAGCAGGGTTGCCAATCGTCCATAAATTTACAGATAGTCCGCAAAAAACAGGTGTTTTTTTCTGCCGTCCCTCGTGTCCAGCAGAGAAAAACACAGTCCGGGATTTATTCTCTATCTCCCAAAACGAACATGCGCAGTGCAAACAAGACCGTGGCCAAATGAATAAGGAGTGGACCAGTCCAGTCACCTGACATGGGTGACCTGACTTCACTATTTACTATTTAGTTGGCTCCGTCCAACCTCCGCCTCCTTCTGCTCCTAAATGTGATTATGTGAGTGATGTCAGGCAGAGCGAAGAGCAGTAGGCTACCGCTCTCCGCTTTGGGGGCCATGTGGCACTCTGTACAAGGGTAGGGGGCTGTGTGGCACTCTGTACAAGGGTAGGGGGCTGTGTGGCACTCTGTACAAGGGTAGGGGGCTGTGTGGCACTCTGTACAAGGGTAGGGGGCTGTGTGGCACTCTGTACAAGGGTAGGGGGCTGTGTGGCACTACGTACAAGAGGGGGTGTGTGGCGCTATCTACAGGAGGGCTGTGTGTGGCGCAATCTACAGGCGGCTGTGTGTATGGCACTATCTACAGGGGGCTGTGTCTGTGGCACTATCTACAGGGGTTACTGATGGGGCAATTTTATTGTGTTGAGCACTGAGGGATCATTATTACCATCCGGGGCACAGTGGATTACGTGTTTGTTTAGAGGATATAGGTGTGGAGGGTGCTGGAAAAGTGAGAAACCAACATGTCTGTCTGTCAAATTCTGCAGAGACAAGTTGTGGCTGGAATAAGTCGTCACAGTGGTGAGGCTGAAAAAAAGTCATCATGTGGTTATGGTGGGTGGTATTATTCAGTAAGTGTATGGCGGTGTTATTCCGTCACTATGTGGTGGTATTATTCAGTAACAGTATGGGGGTATTATTCAGTTACTATGTGGTTATGGTGTTGCAGTGTTATTCAGTAACAGTATGGGGGTATTATTCAGTAACAGTATGGGGGTATTATTCAGTAACAGTATGGGGGTATTATTCAGTAACAGTATGGGGGTATTATTCAGTAACAGTATGGGGGTATTATTCAGTAATAGTATGGGGGTATTATTCAGTATTAGTATGGGGTATTATTCAGTATCAGTGTAAAGGATCTGCCAGGTACAGCTTCGGGGTTAACTCCCATAGGTAATCAGTCTGCACCTGAATCTACGTCTCTGAGACTGACTCCATCTTCCACCACTCAGGATGGCAGGCTTAGGAGTGGGAGAGCCTATCGCAGCCTGGCCAGACGGAGCTATCTCCCGCCCTCTGTCTATTTATACCTGCCTTTCCTGTTCCTTCAGTGCTTGTGATTCTTCTCGTGTGGTTTCCTGGCCCAGCTACAGCTCCTAACTATTTGATCCTGCTCCATACTGACCCTGGCTTTCTGACTACTCTTCTGCTCTGCGTTTGGTACCTCGTGCTCTCCTGGTTTGACTTGGCTCGTTCACCACTCTGGTTGCTCACGGTGTTGCCGTGGGCAACTGCCCCTTTCCCTTTGCTTTGTGTTCCCTTGTATGTTTGTCTCGTGCACTTACTGAGCGTAGGGACCGCCGCCCAGTTGTACCCCGTCTCCTAGGGCGGGTCGTTGCAAGTAGGCAGGGACAGAGTGGCGGGTAGATTAGGGCTCACTTGTCTGTTTCCCTACCCCCGTCATTACAATCAGTATGGGGGTATTATTCAAGATCAGTATGGAGGTATTATTCAGTAACAGTATGGGGGTATTATTCAGTAACAGTATGGGGGTATTATTCAGTAACAGTATGGGGGTATTATTCAGTAACAGGATAGGGGTATTATTCAGTAACAGGATAGGGGTATTATTCAGTAACAGGATGGGGGTATTATTCAGTAACAGGATGGGGGTATTATTCAGTAACAGGATGGCGGTATTATTCAGTATCAGTATGGGGGTATTATTCAGTCACTATGTGGTTATGGTGTGGCGGTATTATTCAGTGACAATATGGGGGTATTATTCAGTCACTATGTGGTTATGGTGTGGAGGTATTATTCAGTGACAATATGGGGGTATTATTCAGTCACTATGTGGTTATGGTGTGGAGGTATTATTCAGTAATAGTATGGGGGTATTATTCAGTCACTATGAGGTTATGGTGTGGAGGTATTATTCAGTAACAGTATGTGGGTATTATTCAGTCACTATGTGGTTATGGTGTGGCTGTATTATTCAGTAACAGTATGGAGGTATTATTCAGGAATAGTATGGGGGTATTATTCAGTAACAGTATGGGGGTATTATTCAGTAACAGTATGGGGGTATTATTCAGTAACAGTATGGAGGTATTATTCAGTAACAGTATGGGGGTATTATTCAGTAACAGTATGGGGGTATTATTCAGTAACAGTATGGGGGTATTATTCAGTAACAGTATGGGGGTATTATTCAGTAACAGGATGGAGGTATTATTCAGTAACAGTATGGGGGTATTATTCAGTAACAGGATGGAGGTATTATTCAGTAACAGTATGGGGGTATTATTCAGTAACAGTATGGGGGTATTATTCAGTATTAGTATGGGGTATTATTCAGTAACAGTATGGGGGTATTATTCAGTAACAGTATGGGGGTATTATTCAGTAACAGTATGGGGGTATTATTCAGTAACAGTATGGGGGTATTATTCAGTATCAGTATGGGGGTATTATTCAGTAACAGTATGGAGGTATTATTCAGTAACAGTATGGCGGTGCTATTCAGTAACAGTATGGGGGTATTATTCAGTAACAGTATGGGGGTATTATTCAGTCACTATGTAGTTATGGTGTGGCGGTGTTATTCAGTAACAGTATGGGGGTATTATTCAGTATCAGTATGGGGGTATTATTCAGTAACAGTATGGGGGTATTATTCAGTAACTGTATGGGGGTATTATTCAGTCACTATGTGGTTATGGTGTGGAGGCATTATTCAGTAACAGTATGGGGGTATTATTCAGTCACTATGTGGTTATGGTGTGGCGGTATTATTCAGTGACAATATTGGGGTATTATTCAGTCACTATGTGGTTATGGTGTGGAGGTATTATTCAGTAATAGTATGGGGGTATTATTCAGTCACTATGAGGTTATGGTGTGGAGGTATTATTCAGTAACAGTATGTGGGTATTATTCAGTCACTATGTGGTTATGGTGTGGCGGTATTATTCAGTGACAATATGGGGGTATTATTCAGTCACTATGTGGTTATGGTGTGGCGGTATTATTCAGTAATAGTATGGGGGTATTATTCAGTCACTATGAGGTTATGGTGTGGAGGTATTATTCAGTAACAGTATGGGGGTATTATTCAGTCACTATGTGGTTATGGTGTGGCGGTATTATTCAGTGACAATATGGGGGTATTATTCAGTCACTATGTGGTTATGGTGTGGAGGTATTATTCAGTAACAGTATGGGGGTATTATTCAGTCACTGTGGTTATGGTGTGGGGGTATTGTTTAGTAACATTATGGGGATATTATTCAGTCACTATGTGGTTATGGTGTGGTGGTATTATTCAGTAACAGTATGGGGGTATTTTTCAGTCACTGTGTGGTTATGGTGTGGCGGTATTATTCAGTAACAGTATGGGGGTATTATTCAGTCACTATGTGGTTATGGTGTGGCGGTATTATTCAGTAACAGTATAGGGTATTATTCAGTCACTATGTGGTTATGGTGTGGCGGTGTTATTCAGTGACAATATGGGGGTATTATTCAGTCACTATGTGGTTATGGTGTGGATGCATTATTCAGTAACAGTATGGGGGTATTATTCAGTCACTATGTGGCTATGGTGTGGTGGTATTATTCAGTAACAGTATAGGGTATTATTCAGTCACTATGTGGTTATGGTGTGGCGGTATTATTCAGTAACAGTATAGGGTATTATTCAGTCACTATGTGGTTATGGTGTGGCGGTATTATTCAGTGACAATATGGGGGTATTATTCAGTCACTATGTGGTTATGGTGTGGTGGTATTATTCAGTAATAGTATGGGGGTATTATTCAGTCACTGTGGTTATGGTGTGGGGGTATTGTTTAGTAACATTATGGGGGTATTATTCAGTCACTATGTGGTTATGGTGTGGCGGTATTATTCAGTAACAGTATGTGGGTATTATTCAGTCACTATGTGGTTATGGTGTGGAGGTATTATTCAGTAACAGTATGGGGGTATTATTCAGTCACTATGTGGTTATGGTGTGGAGGTATTATTCAGTAACAGTATGGGGGTATTATTCAGTCACTATGTGGTTATGGTGTGGAGGTATTATTCAGTAACAGTATGGGGGTATTATTCAGTCACTATGTGGTTATGGTGTGGAGGTATTATTCAGTAACAGTATGGGGGTATTATTCAGTCACTATGTGGTTATGGTGTGGAGGTATTATTCAGTAACAGTATGGGGGTATTATTCAGTCACTATGTGGTTATGGTGTGGCGGTATTATTCAGTAACAGTATAGGGTATTATTCAGTCACTATGTGGTTATGGTGTGGTGGTATTATTCAGTAACACTATGGGGGTATTATTCAGTCACTATGTGGTTATGGTGTGGCGGTATTATTCAGTAACAGTATGGGGGTATTATTCAGTCACTATGTGGTTATGGTGTGGAGGTATTATTCAGTAACAGTATGGGGGTATTATTCAGTCACTATGTGGTTATGGTGTGGAGGTATTATTCAGTAACAGTATGGGGGTATTATTCAGTCACTATGTGGTTATGGTGTGGCGGTATTATTCAGTAACAGTATAGGGTATTATTCAGTCACTATGTGGTTATGGTGTGGCGGTATTATTCAGTAACAGTATAGGGTATTATTCAGTCACTATGTGGTTATGGTGTGGCGGTATTATTCAGTAACACTATGGGGGTATTATTCAGTCACTATGTGGTTATGGTGTGGCGGTATTATTCAGTAACAGTATGGGGGTATTATTCAGTCACTATGTGGTTATGGTGTGGCGGTATTATTCAGTAACAGTATAGGGTATTATTCAGTCACTATGTGGTTATGGTGTGGTGGTATTATTCAGTAACAGTATGTGGGTATTATTCAGTCACTATGTGGTTATGGTGTGGCGGTATTATTCAGTAACAGTATAGGGTATTATTCAGTCACTATGTGGTTATGGTGTGGCGGTATTATTCAGTACCAGTACTAGGTATTATTCAGTCACTATGTGGTTATGGTGTGGCGGTATTATTCAGTAACACTATGGGGGTATTATTCAGTCACTATGTGGTTATGGTGTGGCGGTATTATTCAGTAACAGTATGGGGGTATTATTCAGTCACTATGTGGTTATGGTGTGGAGGTATTATTCAGTAACAGTTTGGGGGTATTATTCAGTCACTATGTGGTTATGGTGTGGCGGTATTATTCAGTAACAGTATAGGGTATTATTCAGTCACTATGTGGTTATGGTGTGGCGGTATTATTTGGACCTTAATATGTATTACTGGTAATGTTGGTCTTATAGTGAGTTGTGATCAGTAACAGTATGCAGGTAAGGCTGGATTCACACGAGAATGTTCGGTCCGTAAAGGACGGAACGTATTTCGGCCGCAAGTCCCGGACCGAACACAGTGCAGGGAGCCGGGCTCCTAGCATCATAGTTATGTACGATGCTAGGAGTCCCTGCCTCTCTGCAGGACAACTGTCCCGTACTGTTATCATGTTTTCAGTACGGGACAGTAGTTCCACGCAGAGGCAGGGACTCCTAGCATCGTACATAACTATGATGCCAGGAGCCCGGCTCCCTGCACTGTGCTCGGTCCGGGACTTGCGGCCGAAATACGTTCCGTCCTTTACGGACCGAACATGCTCGTGAGAATCCAGCCTAATATTTCATCTGGTATAGTGGTATGATATAATAACTGTATCTGTATAATAGATAATTTTTCTGTGTGAGAGGGGGACCTAGGCTTTGGGGCTTGCAACACTCCTTGAGGCGCTAGAAATCAGTGATGCAATTCTCTACACATTGCCTTCTGAATTGACTGTATTATTGATACAGTAATTCAGCATTTAGGGCCCCACTTTTAACCTTGCCCAGGGCCACACTTTGTCTATAACCGGCCCTGGCAGTAGCGGTGGTGAGGGTAGGGGGGGGTGGAGTGAGAAGTGAGTGAGTCGGACTCACCAATCACAGCTCCGCTTGCAGCTTTCACGCGCTAAGAGTGGTAAAGCTACAAGAAGGGCTGTGATTGGTCAGTCACTCCTAGCACAGTACACAATGATTTTGTAATGTGTCCGTAAAAATGTTGGTGTGTCCGTGATTTTTAGCTCAGTCGTCCAGAAATGACTGAAGCGGAGGTCGGAGGCCGGGTCCGGGAGGTCTCTTTAATGACTTACCTCAGTCTTAGTAACTAGCAGGACTGAGACTCGGAGACCTTCACATTATTACTCATCCACACCCTGGTATCTCGTGAATCGGCAGGGAGGATTAGTGATATCTAATGTGTTTCCTGCTCCGGGTACTTAACGGTAACCAGGCAATTACAGTAATTACTAGATCTACATGTGCTGCACACAAACCACCCCACGTGCTGCCAGAGCTATGACAAATCAGGTTCCCCCTGCACCCCCTAACCTTAAAGAGTGCCCATCGTCACATAAAACAGCCGTCTTCTATCCCCTTTATTCAGACTGCAGCAAAACTAAAGCTGGACATGTTCGTTCAGCTCCGCCGTGTTATTTCAGTAAACGGAGATAAGCGGCCGCCAGACACGTCCAGTGCCGCTTATCTCATGGAGAAACGAGGGCTCGAACAGGTTAAAAACCAACCTGTACAACCCTTGCTCCCCCGACATGTTCCTCTCGTGCGTCTGTAGCTTTAGGGAGAGTCTTTTGAGGATTCAGACTACTGAGGTGACCACTGCCACGACCCATAGATCAAAGAGCCGCGGCGGTGGTCACCTGATTGTCCCCTCCCCCAGAGAAGGCCAATTATAAGTATGTACAAATGTTTATATATTTTTGGCAATTAGTGGGGGCAAATTATAAGTAAATGGGGGGAACGTTCTATGGGAGTGTCCGTATGTCTCGCCTCCTAATACCTTCATAATCTTCTCTTTGTTCTGCACAATCCTTTTATTTGCCCACGGGTTTACAATTTAACCGCAGCCGTGCCCTCCCATTCATAGTGGCCGCCCTGGAATGTCCACGCCGCAGAACTGCACAGATCACTGACCGCGTGGTGTGTACGGGGCGGGGGTGTTTATATTTCTCATCAGTCCTCAGTTGCATTAACCATTTCAGGCTTGTGTAGCCAGGATCGGAAGGGCCCTCCGCACGGCAACCCCTCCTCTATTACCTGATGTGATGGATTACAATGGACAACGTGTTCTGCTTTTCTGACCGCACCCAAATAACGCAGCTATATACATATACATTACAGTATAATTCCATTGGTTTGGACATCCTGCTAATCCAGAATGTGACAAAAAGTCCCGGATAGCCAGGCATTTACCTAATTGACTCTGCAGGGGGGATGAGGCGGCTCACCATAGAGACAGGGTAAGCGACTGCTATGGGGTCCGGCACTGAACTGTGACACTATGATAGCTGCTACCTAAAGCCGTCACTAGGGGGAGCTACTGTATACATTTATACACCTCCCATTGAGTTCAGTACTAACTGTATACATCCATATGTAGTGAGCTCCCCCTAGTGGTGGCTGTAGGAAGCCTAAATTATATTATTTACTGTCAGAAAACCAGATAAAGTATGAAAAATGGAAATCTAAAACTAAACATAGAAGGGTGGACAGTAACTTTAATAAAGGAGTAGAATGTTAGATGAAACTATCAGCCGCTCATTCTAAGCTTTTGCTATGGGGCCCTATGATTTCTGTGTACGCCCCTACTTCAGAGTTTTCACTTTGGCGCCTCAATATTAGGACATCAACATCATCATCAGCAGCTCTTCATCTTCAACCAGAGAGCAACGAGAGATAATGTTGGAGGTAAGTAATACAGATAGAGATGAGATAGATAGATAGATAGAGATGAGATAGATAGATAGATAGATATGAGATAGATAGATAGATAGATAGATAGAGATGAGATAGATAGATAGATATGAGATAGATAGATAGATAGATATGAGATAGATAGATATGAGATAGATAGATAGATATGAGATAGATAGATATGAGATAGATAGATAGATAGATAGATAGATATGAGATAGATAGATAGATAGATAGATATGAGATAGATAGATAGATAGATATGAGATAGATAGATAGATATGAGATAGATAGATAGATATGAGATAGATAGATATGAGATAGATAGATAGATAGATAGAAAGATATGAGATAGATATGAGATAGATAGATATGAGATAGATAGATATGAGATAGATAGATATGAGAGATAGATATGAGAGATAGATATGAGATAGATAGATATGAGATAGATAGATAGATAGATAGATAGATAGATAGATAGATAGATAGATAGATAGAAAGATATGAGATAGATATGAGATAGATAGATATGAGATAGATAGATATGAGAGATAGATATGAGAGATAGATATGAGATAGATAGATATGAGATAGATAGATATGAGATAGATAGATATGAGATAGATAGATAGATAGATAGATATGACCCTGTTTAACCCCTTGCCACGGCCAATAGCGTATAGCATTGCGGACTGCTAATAGACGGCTGTCAGTTTTACCACAGCATTATATCAGAGATCAAATGATCACATAGTGAAGTGATAAACGACGGTGAAATTGCTCCCCCCAGAAAAAATAAAATAAAAGTTAATCAATAAGTTCCATGAACCCCAAAATAGTAACAATAAAAACGACACCTCGTCCCGCAAAATTTGAAGATGAAAAAAACGAAAATGATTCCGGCCACAATAGGTCTGATCGTTAAAGGGTTCAGCAGATTCTCGCACCTGGATGGCGACTTTTAAGTCACACAACTTTGTCGCTCTCTCTCCATAGAAGTGAATGAAGACTTTGATCATTAGTCGAAACACAAATTTCCGCTGATGTCTACGGCGCTCGGGTGTCGTGCAGCAGCGTCAGCAGCGATTTTGTGACTCCATGTTGGTCTATGAACAGCGACCATACAAAAACAGATCCCAATAACCGCCAAAAGTCGTCGACTGGAGCTAAACTGATAAGCAATGGCGGCATGTGGATAAGATCGTCCATTAGTGGTAGTCTTGAATGGGGATAAGTCGCAGTTCCCGTCGCGGCACATGATCAGCGGCGCCGGCGCGGCCCCTTCATTCATGGTATATCAGGTATATCATCACGGTTTATTTATATATCGTCTGCTTATTATTTAAAAACAATATAAACAGTATAGAAACTTTATCAGTCTCCTCTTAATTATTGACCCCCATAGGACCCAGTATCTACCCCCCTCCATGTTTATTACCACCCCCCTCATACTCTCTCACCTTCTCCCCTTCGGGCTTTCCTGTGCATCCTCTCTGTCCAACACGTAGTAATGAACGCTGCTCATCCTCCCGGTCCTCCTCCCGGTCCTCCCCCAGGGCCATGTGCCAGCTCCGGAGAGCCCGTGTTTACCTGTCTCCATGACAACAGAATACTAAGTCTGCGTTCCGAGCCTCGTTCTGAAGTCGTGCTGTGATTGGTTAGAATGGTATAACTACGCCCACCATATGTTGCTGGCAGTATTGCCGGTTGATGTCTGAGGGGCAGCGATGTGGAGACTTCAGAACGGCATTGGAGGAACAATTACCCATAGCAACCAATGAGGTTGCTGCTTTCATTTCTCAAAGGGGCACTGAAAAATGAGAGCTGGAATCTGATTGCTTGCTATAAGCAATGCTTCTAATCTTCATTGCCACCAGTTTTAATAAATTTTTCCCAAAATGGAGATTTATCGATGCAATGAATGAATTTTCTGACATTTCTTCGTTAAAAAAATAAATAATTTTTTTTAAAAAATGGTGTTCAACGCAAACGATATGATATTTAGGAGTCCCCAAACATTTTATCATATTCAAATGTCTACACCCAAAAAAAGGGGTGTGGCCTACATGTCAGAAAAAGGGGGTGTGACCAATTTACTAACTTTTTCCATGACTTGTGGAAACACCGCCATTTATTAGAGTATGTTCACACGCAGTGACCAAAAACGTCTGAAAATACGGAGCTGTTTTCAGGCGAAAACAGCTCCTGATTTTCAGACGTTTTTGTAGCAACTCGTGTTTTTCGCGGGGTATTTTAAGGATGTTATTGGAGCGTTTTTTTCAATGGAGTCAATGAAAAACGGCTCCAAAAACGTCCCAAGAAGTGACATGCACGTCTTTTTTGTGGGCGTCTTTTTACGTGCAGTATTTTGACAGCGACGCGTAAAATTACACCTCGTGGGAACAGAACACCGTAAAACCCATTGCAAGGAATGGGCAGATGTTTGTAGGCGTAATGGAGCCGTTATTTCAGGCGTAATTCGAGGCGTAAAATGCCCGAATTACGTCTGAAAACTGTGCGTGGCAGATTTGTTCGCCACAGAATCACCACAGAAAATCAACGACAAATCCGCAACGTGTGAACTGTGAGCCATATAGAGCGGCCCCCGCCCCCCTCTATAACGTCCATATGCCCTTTAATGATACACTACTATACTATACATTATTAAATGTGCTCCAGTGGATATAATGTAACCTCTTAAGGACAGTCAATACGCATTTTTTAAGATCGTCATTAATGGGTCTTATTCTACACCACCGTCTGTAGATTTTTGCAAGTCTCTGTAACATCCGATTCTGCCCTGAAAAAAACGGCAAAAATACCACCAAAACCTGCAAAGAACCGGAATGGGATGTGCAACCTGTGCGGTCACACTGAGTGCATCCCGTGTCACTACTAAAGGGAGCTACCCCCCCCCCCCCCACTTCCCACACTTTGTGCCTGACCCTACACAGAGTTCTTTTAAACGTTTTTTGACGCGGAAACCGTGTCAGAAAACGCGCAAAAAAACTTCTGAAAGTGCCTCCCAATGATTTCAATGGGAGGTGGAGGTGTTTTTTTCCCGTGAGCGGTAAAAAGCGTTTGCGGGAAAAAGAAGTGACTTGCCCTTTCTTCGGGCGTTTACGCCTCTGACCTCCCATTGACATCAATGGGAGGCAGAGAAAGCGTTTTTGCCCGTGGTGCTCAATGGGCGCGAGCAAAAAACGCAGTGAAAATCGCGGCAAGCGGCGTGCAGGCAGATCAAAATCTACCTCAAAATTCCAAACGGAATTTTGAGGCAGAATTTTCTGCCTGCAAAAAGCTCAGTGTGAACCCAGCCTAAGATGGCAGAATGTAGCTTCATTGGGTTAATCATACCTCCCAACTTTTGAATTCGGAAAAGAGGGAAATTTTAAGCCACGCCCCTAACCACTCCCAATATCCGGCATAAACACATCAAATCACAGCCAGATCCTTCTGCAAATAATGCGCGCACATTGTCACTGCGGATCTCTGGACTGTCTGGATATCACAGATATTATGGATCCGGTTATGTCGTCTTTGTCTTACTTTTCCTATCTTGGGTCTATTTATTTATTTCAGTGACTTATATAGCGCCAACATATTACGCAGTGCTGTACAGAGGTCCTCTTTACCTGTCCCTATTGGGGCTCACAATCTAAATTCCCTATTGGTATATTTTCAAGGCGTGGGAGGAAACCGGAGTACCCGGAGGAAACCCACGCAAACACAGGGAGAACATACAAACTCCATGCAGATGTTGTCCTTGGTTGGATTTGAACCCAGGACCCCGGCCCTACTGCTGCCACTCTCCGCTCTGCTTTCACTCACTGGCCCGGGAGTGGACCAGTCCAGTCACCTGACCTGTGACCTGACCGATCAGCTGTTTTGATACACATTTTGCAGACCGCCCGGGACGGTGGGACAGCGGTGAGAAACCGGGACTGTCCCGCCGGATCCGGGACGGTTGGGAGGTATGGGTTAATTATAAAGTGTGGGAATGAGTATGTAGATTGCGTGTTGTTGTTTGGGCGCTAAATGGTGAACCATAAGGAAGGACAACAGCAAAGGATACAACACAGGGCGCCAACCAACTTAAGGCCGGTCCAGCATATCAAAAGTCACATTTTCTTTTGTCCTGATACTCTGATCAGGATCCTCATCAGAGTGGAGAGCAGTTACAAAGAGCGTCTCCTTATCTGGAGGACCTGCCCTGATCTGCATTATACAGACAACCCATTGATATGTAATTCTTAATTTCCCCTGTGGGGGCACTGCAGGACAATTGATCCAACTGATGGATGCAGGTCCAGCTCCTGAAACCGCCAACAATCAGCGGATATCGTGAAGGGAAGATGCGGCCAGCCATACCTTCCCCCTGCCGCGGCCACTAGGGGGACATTAGGTATTACAAGCCACTCATTCAAACGAATGACCAAACTGAATAATACATGGACGGCCGCATTCACCATAGTGGGTTTTTAATCGTCTGATAGAGGGGGACCTACACCGTATCACTAGGCTGTCCTTATGCCTACTAGGGTATATAGACAGGAGTTGTTGTCATTGGAGCAACGAGCGCTGATCAATGAGTTAGTATGGGCATGAGAGCTCGTTACTCCGATCGCTCGACCCCATACATTACTATCGTGTCGGCAACACATCTCCCTGTTTACGCACCAATAGGTGCTGCCGACATCGATAATAGTTTAGACATTTAAAACAATACGATCAGCAGATGATCGAGCGTTTGATCGTTTCTTCTGGCGATCGCTGCCCTGTTTGCACAGGGCAATTATTGGGAACGATCGTGTTATGATCGCTCGTTTGCCCAATAATTGGTCGGTGTAAAAGGGCCTTTACAACATTTATTTTTCTGGTAAATGTTCTTCTCTGATTCGGAAGGTAAGTCGATTAACTTGCATTACTGCCACAAAGCATGACTTGTTTACAGAGCAGATGGTGCAGATTTTTTACTGCATCTGAACAAATTGAATCACTCCAAATCTTCTGAAGGAAATCTGTCAGCCTAAACTTGTTATAATATGATTTAGAAACATTTCCCCTTGTGTATATTTTGGTGACTGCACTGCGACGTTTACAGAAAGTGCAAAGGAATTTTTTTTTTGCCAGTGGATTTAAAACATATTTCTTTTAAAATTTAATTTAATGTGTTGGATATGATAAGACTACTCAGTTTTAATGAGGCAATACTATATACAGGGCAACTCCAGTCACCATTGGTATTGACATCATAGCTTAAGGAATAGAGATGGGGATAACAGAATGAGATACTGAATACTTTTTTTGTTTCCTGAATTTAATTGACATCATACATCAGGATGGAGCACAGATTTTTAGGAGCAGCTTTCTCACCTGCCCTCTGAGTAATGTAGCGGTATAAGCTGGATTTGGAGTAGGCGAATGGAGGTGACCCTATGTACAAGACTATAACTACTATAATACTGCTCCCTATGTACAAGAATATAACTGCTATAATACTGCTCCCTATGTACAAGAATATAACTACTATAATACTGCCCCCTATATACAAGAATATAACTACTAGAATACTGCCACCTATATACAAGAATATAACTACTATAATACTGCTCCCTATGTACAAGAATATAACTACTATAATACTGCCACCTATATACAAGAATATAACTGCTATAATACTGCTCCCTATGTACAAGAATATAACTACTATAATACTGCTCCTATATACAAGAATATAACTACTATAATACTGCCCCTATGTACAAGACTATAACTACTATAATACTGCTCCCTATGTACAAGAATATAACTGCTATAATACTGCTCCCTATGTACAAGACTATAACTGCTATAATACTGCCCCCTATATACAAGAATATAACAACTATAATACTGCCTCCTATATACAAGAATATAACTACTATAATACTGCCCTATATACAAGAATATAACTACTATAATACTGCCCCCTATATACAAGAATATAACTAATATAATACTGCCCCTATATACAAGAATATAACTACTATAATACTGCCTCCTATATACAAGAATATAACTACTATAATACTGCTCCTATATATAAGAATATAACTACTATAATACTGTCCCTATATACAAGAATATAACTACTATAATACTGCCCCTATATACAAGAATATAACTACTATAATACTGCCCTCTATTTACAAGAATATAACTACTATAATACTCCCTCCTATATACAAGAATATAACTACTATAATACTGCCTCCTATATACAAGAATATAACTACTATAATACTGCCCCCTATATACAAGAATATAACTACTATAATACTGCTCCTATATACAAGAATATAACTACTATAATACTGCCTCTATATACAGGAATATAACTACTATAATACTGCTCCTATATACAAGAATATAACTACTATAATACTGCCCTATATACAAGAATATAACTACTATAATACAGCCCCTATATACAAGAATATAACTACTATAAGGGCATGCCCACACGTGGCGGATTTCCTCCGCAACTGTCCGCATCAATGGCGCACAGAATCTGCGTTGCAGATTCTGCGGCGGATCTGCCCAAAATGTGCAGTAAATTGATGCGGACTAGCTGCTGCGGACTGCGGTAAAAGTGCTTCCCTTCTCTCTATCAGTGCAGGATAGAGAGAAGGGCCAGCACTTTCCCTAGTGAAAGTAAACGAATTTCATACTTACCGGCCGTTGTCTTGGTGACGCGTCCCTCTTTCGGCATCCAGCCCGACCTCCCTGGATGACGCGGCAGTCCATGTGACCGCTGCAGCCTGTGATTGGCTGCAGCCGTCACTTAGACTGAAACGTCATCCTGGGAAGCCGGACTGGAGACAGAAGCAGGGAGTTCTCGGTAAGTATGAACTTCTATTTTTTTTACAGGTTGCTGTATATTGTGATCGGTAGTCACTGTCCAGGGTGCAGAAACAGTTACTGCCAATCGCTTAACTCTTTCAGCACCCTGGACAGTGACTATTTACTGACGTCTCCTAGCAACGCTCCCGTAATTACGGGAGCCCCATTGACTTCCTCAGTCTGGCTGTAGACCTAGAAATACATGGGTCCAGCCAGAATGAAGAAATGTCATGTCAAAAAAGCAAGACGCATCCGCAGCACACATAACATGTGCATGACAGCTGCGGACTTCATTGCGGAAATTAGAATCTCCATTGAGTCCGCAACCAGTCCGCCACAACTCCGCAACATCCATTGCATGCTGCGGACACCAAATTCCGCACCGCAGCCTATGCTCCACAGCGGAATTTTCAGCCTCGTCTAAACGAACCCTACTAAATAGAAGTGGAAGTCAATGGAGAAACGGCTCCGCTGCGGATTAACGCTGCGGAGTGTCCGCAGCGGAATTCAATAGCAATTCCGCCACGTGTGGCTTTGCCCTAATACTGCTCCTATATACAAGAATATAACTACTATAATACTGTCCCTATATACAAGAATATAACTACTATAATACTGCCCCCTATATACAAGAATATAACTACTATAATACTGCCCCTATATACAAGAATATAACTACTATAATACTGCTCCTATATACAAGAATATAACTACTATAATACTGCTCCTATATACAGAATATAACTACTATAATACTGCCCCTATATACAAGAATATAACTACTATAATACTGCCCCTATACACAAGAATATAACTACTATAATACTGCTCCTATATACAAGAATATAACTACTATAATACTGCCTCCTATATACAAGAATATAACTACTATAATACTGCCCCCAATATACAAGAATATAACTACTATAATACTGCCCCCTATATACAATAATATAACTACTATAATACTGCCTCCTATATACAAGAATATAACTACTATAATACTGCTCCTATATACAAGAATATAACTACTATAATACTGCCCCCTATATACAAGAATATAACTACTATAATACTGCTCCTATATACAAGAATATAACTACTATAATACTGCTCCTATATACAAGAATATAACTACTATAATATTGCCCCCTATATACAAGAATATAACTACTATAATACTGCCCCCTATATACAAGAATATAACTACTATAATACTGCCCCTATATACAAGAATATAACTACTATAATACTGCTCCTATATACAAGAATTTAACTACTATAATACTGCTCCTATATACAAGAATATAACTACTATAATACTGCCCGCTATATACAAGAATATAACTACTATAATACTGCCTCCTATATACAAGAATATAACTACTATAATACTGCCCCTATATACAAGAATATAACTACTATAATACTGCCTCCTATATACAAGAATATAACTACTATAATACTGCTCCTATATACAAGAATATAATTACTATAATACTACCTCCTATATACAAGAATATAACTACTATAATACTGCATCCTATATACAAGAATATAACTACTATAATACTGCTCCTATATACAAGAATATAACTACTATAGTACTGCCCCCTATATACAAGATTATAACTACTATAATACTGCCCCTATACACAAGAATATTACTACTATAATACTGCTCCTATATACAAGAATATAACTACTATAATACTGCCTCCTATATACAAGAATATAACTACTATAATACTGTCCCCTATATACAAGAATATAACTACTATAATACTACCCCCTATATACAAGAATATAACTACTATAATACTGCCCCTATGTACAAGAATATAACTACTATAATACTGCCTCCTATATACAAGAATATAACTACTATAATACTGCCCTATATACAAGAATAAAACTACTATAATACTGCCCCTATATACAAGAATATAACTACTATAATAGTGACCCCCTATATACAAGAATATAACTACTATAATACTGCCCCTATATACAAGAATATAACTACTATAATACTGCTCCTATATACAAGAATATAACTACTATAATACTGCCCGCTATATGCAAGAATATAACTACTATAATACTGCCTCCTATATACAAGAATATAACTACTATAATACTGCTCCTATATACAAGAATATAACTACTATAATACTGCTCCTATATACAAGAATATAACTACTATAATACTGCCCCCAATATACAAGAATATAACTACTATAATACTGCCCCCTATATACAATAATATAACTACTATAATACTGCCCCTATATACAAGAATATAACTACTATAATACTGCTCCTATATACAAGAATATAACTGCTATAATACTACCCCCTATATACAAGAATATAACTACTATAACACTGCCCCCTATATACAAGAATATAACTACTATAATACTGCCCTTATATACAAGATTATAACTACTATAATACTGCCCCAATACACAAGAATAACTAATATAATACTGCCCCTATATACAAGAATATAACTACTATAATACTGCTCCTATATACAAGAATATAACTACTATAATACTGCCCTTATATACAAGATTATAACTACTGTAATACTGCCCCTATACACAAGAATATTACTACTATAATACTGCTCCTATATACAAGAATATAACTACTATAATACTGCCTCCTATATACAAGAATATAACTACTATAATACTGTCCCCTATATACAAGAATATAACTACTATAATACTACCCCCTATATACAAGAATATAACTACTATAATACTGCCCCTATGTACAAGAATATAACTACTATAATACTGCCTCCTATATACAAGAATATAACTACTATAATACTGCCCTATATACAAGAATAAAACTACTATAATACTGCCCCTATATACAAGAATATAACTACTATAATAGTGACCCCCTATATACAAGAATATAACTACTATAATACTGCCCCTATATACAAGTATATAACTACTATAATACTGCTCCTATATACAAGAATATAACTACTATAATACTGCCCGCTATATGCAAGAATATAACTACTATAATACTGCCTCCTATATACAAGAATATAACTACTATAATACTGCTCCTATATACAAGAATATAACTACTATAATACTGCTCCTATATACAAGAATATAACTACTATAATACTGCTCCTATATACAAGAATATAACTACTATAATATTGCCCCCTATATACAAGAATATAACTACTATAATACTGCCCCTATATACAAGAATATAACTACTATAATACTGCCCCTATATACAAGAATATAACTACTATAATACTGCTCCTATATACAAGAATTTAACTACTATAATACTGCTCCTATATACAAGAATATAACTACTATAATACTGCCCGCTATATACAAGAATATAACTACTATAATACTGCCTCCTATATACAAGAATATAACTACTATAATACTGCCCCTATATACAAGAATATAACTACTATAATACTGCCTCCTATATACAAGAATATAACTACTATAATACTGCTCCTATATACAAGAATATAATTACTATAATACTACCTCCTATATACAAGAATATAACTACTATAATACTGCATCCTATATACAAGAATATAACTACTATAATACTGCCCCTATATACAAGAATATAACTACTATAATACTGCCCCCTATATACAAGAATATAACTACTATAATACTGCTCCTATATACAAGAATATAACTACTATAATATTGCCCCCTATATACAAGAATATAACTACTATAATACTGCTCCTATATACAAGAATATAACTACTATAATACTGCTCCCTATATACAAGAATATAACTACTATAATACTGCTCCTATATACAAGAATATAACTACTATAATACTGCTCCTATATACAAGAATTTAACTACTATAATACTGCTCCCTATATACAAGAATATAACTACTATAATACTGCTCCTATATACAAGAATATAACTACTATAATATTGCCCCCTATATACAAGAATATAACTACTATAATACTGCCCCCTATATACAAGAATATAACTACTATAATACTGCCCCTATATACAAGAATATAACTACTATAATACTGCTCCTATATACAAGAATTTAACTACTATAATACTGCTCCCTATATACAAGAATATAACTACTATAATACTGCTCCTATATACAAGAATATAACTACTATAATATTGCCCCCTATATACAAGAATATAACTACTATAATACTGCTCCTATATACAAGAATATAACTACTATAATACTGCTCCTATATACAAGAATATAACTACTATAATACTGCTCCTATATACAAGAATATAACTACTATAATATTGCCCCCTATATACAAGAATATAACTACTATAATACTGCCCCCTATATACAAGAATATAACTTCTATAATACTGCCCCTATATACAAGAATATAACTACTATAATACTGCTCCTATATACAAGAATATAACTACTATAATACTGCCCGCTATATACAAGAATATAACTACTATAATACTGCCTCCTATATAAAAGAATATAACTACTATAATACTGCCCCTATATACAAGAATATATCTACTATAATACTGCCTCCTATATACAAGAATATAACTACTATAATACTGCTCCTATATACAAGAATATAACTACTATAATACTGCCCCTATATACAAGAATATAACTACTATAATACTGCTCCTATATACAAGAATTTAACTACTATAATACTGCCCCCTATATACAAGAATATAACTACTATAATACTGCCCCCTATATACAAGAATATAACTACTATAATACTGCTCCTATATGCAAGAATATAACTACTATAATACTGCCCCCTATATACAAGAATATAACTACTATAATACTGCCCCCTATATACAAGAATATAACTACTATAATACTGCCCCTATATACAAGAATATAACTACTATAATACTGCCCCTATATACAAGAATATAACTACTATAATACTCCCCCTATATACAAGAATATAACTACTATAATACTGCTCCTATATACAAGAATATAACTACTATAATACTACCCCCTATATACAAGAATATAACTACTATAATACTGCCCCCTATATACAAGAATATAACTACTATAATACTGCCCCTATATACAAGAATATAACTACTATAATACTGCCCCTATATACAAGAATATAACTACTATAATACTCCCCCTATATACAAGAATATAACTACTATAATACTGCTCCTATATACAAGAATATAACTACTATAATACTGCTCCTATATACAAGAATATAACTACTATAATACTCCCCCTATATACAAGAATATAACTACTATAATACTGCTCCTATATACAAGAATATAACTACTGTAATACTGCTCCTATATACAAGAATATAACTACTATAATACTGCTCCTATATACAAGAATATAACTACTATAATACTACCCTTATATACAAGAATATAACTACTATAATACTGCTCCTATATACAAGAATATAACTACTATAATACTGCTCCTATATACAAGAATTTAACTACTATAATATATCTTGCACTACAAAAGTCTATCGGATGCTTTGTCGGGCAGGTCATGCTGATACTTGTAGTTCTATATCTGAAATCAACCAAATTTTTACACCCATTCTAAAGCAGGCAGGTTACAGCCGCCATAATAATCATTAATGTCAATGCGGCGGTTGTAAATTCTGTCACTGAGAAGTAAAGGTTCAGCTTTTTCCTGTTAACTTCCACTTGAAGTTTATGGGCCACTTATGCTAAAATTCTACATTAGGAACTAAAACCCAGCGAACCCCTCAGTAATTCACAGACAGGTGACAAGTCTGAGTTGGTTCTCATTAATCTTTCCGCTACGGGAAGGGAAAGGCAAGAGTTTCCTTGAGTTTCCATGGCAACTTGCAGGTTAACTCCTTGAGCGCTAGAATTTGTTTTTTTCAGGTTCGCACTTTTTTTCATGCTTTGATAAAGTCCGAGTTTACATCATGGCTGCAAAATGATTTAATATTTGAAGAAAATCTTCAGGCACCGCGTCGTAGATCACTTATTTTTGTATTTTTTGATTTGATCTCCCATGATATATTGTTTCAATACCATTTTCTCAATATTTTCCTTCCTGGGTGGAGGTTGTTGTCATATGACTGGGCACAACTGACTCCTGTGTAGGGAAAGGGAAATAACATAAGGGGTGGAGTCTGACACATATTTGCTGGTGTGGGAAAATATGTGTCAGGGAGATAGTCGTAACAGATAGGTGAGGAAACTTCCCTGGGGCCTCTATCTTCTAGGGGCTTCCGCTACCTTGCTACCACAATTTGTGGCCAGCATAGTGGGCTAGCTTAAAGGAGTTGTCCAGTTTAGAAAACTCATTTTTGTATACCCTACTAGGGAATTCTGAGGTAATATAGGGGGGTCCTCAGTTCAGGATCTTTATCTTTTAGCCAGAGGAGAGAGCGGTAACAAAGAGTGTCTCTCGTTCTGTAGGATCTGTCCTGTCCTGCATTACACAAACAACACATTGATATAAATGGACACTGTGTTATACTTAGTTTTACCTGTGGTGGCGCTGCAGGTAAATGAAACACTTACTACCTGGGTTCCCCAAAGATAACAGCTGATCGCTGGGGGTACCAGCAGGAGGACACTTTATCAGTTTATTTGTCAAGGGACCATTTTAAGAAGTAGGGATTTTCCAAAGAGGAGAACCCCTTTAACACACGTACAAGCACTGTTATTTGGGTCATATAGGGTTGTATTGCTTAGGCACTGTATGGCGCTGTTATTTGGGTAATGTAGGGTTGTATTTCTTAGGCACTGTATGGCATGTTATTTGGGTAATGTAGGGTTGTATTGCTTAGGCACTGTATGGCATGTTATTTGGGTAATGTAGGGTTGTATTGCTTAGGCACTGTATGGCATGTTATTTGGGTAATGTAGAGTGGTATTGCTTAGGCACTGTATGGCACTGTTATTTGGGTAATGTAGGGTGGTATTGCTTAGGCACTGTATGGCGCTGTTATTTGGGTAATGTGGGGTGGTATTGCTTAGGCACTGTATGGCGCTGTTATTTGGGTAATGTAGGGTGATATTGCTTAGGCACTGTATGGCGCTGTTATTTGGGTAATGTAGGGTTGTATTGCTTAGGCACTGTATGGCACTGTTATTTGGGTAATGTAGGGTTGTATTGCTTAGGCACTGTATGGCACTGTTATTTGGGTAATGTAGGGTGGTATTGCTTAGGCACTGTATGGCGCTGTTATTTGGGTAATGTGGGGTGGTATTGCTTAGGCATTGTATGGCACTGTTATTTGGGTAATGTAGGGTGGTATTGCTTAGGCACTGTATGGCGCTGTTATTTGGGTAATGTGGGGTGGTATTGCTTAGGCATTGTATGGCACTGTTATTTGGGTAATGTAGGGTTGTATTGCTTAGGCACTGTATGGCACTGTTATTTGGGTAATGTAGGGTTGTATTGCTTAGGCACTGTATGGCGCTGTTATTTGGGTAATGTAGGGTTGTATTGCTTAGGCACTGTATAGCACTGTTATTTGGGTAATGTATGGTGGTTATGCTTAGGCATTGTATGGCACTGTTATTTGGGTAATGTAGGATTGTATTGCTTAGGCACTGTATGGCGCTGTTATTTGGGTAATGTAGGGTGGTATTGCTTAGGCATTGTATGGCACTGTTATTTGGGTAATGTAGGGTGGTTATGCTAAGGCATTCTATGGCACTGTTATTTGGGTAATGTAGGGTGGTATTACTTAGGCACTGTATGGCGCTGTTATTTGGGTAATGTAGGGTGGTATTGCTTAGGCATTGTATGGCGCTGTTATTTGGGTAATGTAGGGTGGTATTACTTAGGGACTGTATGACGCTGTTATTTGGGTAATGTAGGATTGTATTGCTTAGGCATTCTATGGCACTGTTATTTGGGTAATGTAGGGTTGTATTACTTAGGGAATGTATGGCACTGTTATTTGGGTAATGTAGGGTGGTATTACTTAGGGACTGTATGGCGCTGTTATTTGGGTAATGTGGGGTGGTATTGCTTAGGCACTGTATGGCGCTGTTATTTGGGTAATGTGGGGTGGTATTGCTTAGGCACTGTATGGCGCTGTTATTTGGGTAATGTAGGGTGGTATTGCTTAGGCACTGTATGGCGCTGTTATTTGTGTAATGTAGGGTGGTATTGCTTAGGCACTGTATGGCGCTGTTATTTGGGTAATGTAAGGTGGTTATGCTTAGGCACTGTATGGCGCTGTTATTTGTCCCATTTTTTGGCAAGAACAAGTAAAGGTAAAGGGGTAGTTGTAAACATTGTTTTGCACAGAGTCCATGAGATGAATACAGAATGCATTTACTTGCAGAATCAGTGGCATTGGTGACAGTCAGTGCTGGCCTGCGGCCATTGGTGCCATTTATATCTGGGCATGATCTGCATAAAGTTTTATACACTGCTTGTTTTTGTGTGAGTAGGTTAAATGGCTTATAATTGGCTCTATTACTTCTCATGTCCAGAAATATCGGATCGTAAACTTCATTGGCACAGGGACTGGTATGAGTTGGTGCATTCTGTATGCAGGTCAGCAGGGTATGTCCAGGCTAAATAAAAAACAAGTAATAACATAAAACTTCCCAATAGAAATTAAAGGGAAACATTTGAAAAATGAAGAAGTACGATGTATGCAATTAGGGCCACTCTTTCTTATGGAAAGGATGAAGCAATAAAGGGAAGGGGTGAGACAGCTCTTTATAGCACCGGTCTAATGCCATTTAGGATCCAGACATTGTCCAGGTTTAATATATTGCGCATGTTCTGGTTGTCTCCACAATACGTTATTAAAATGTAATAGAGACACTTTGTAATTGTGCATTTTCCCTACAGCGCCCCTGCAGGAAAAATTAGGAAGTACATGTTACCTATGGAAATTAGTAAGTGTCCAAAAATGTCAATAGATGTTGGTGGTCCTCCAGAGCTTCATGTGGCTGTCTTCTTTTGCTAATAAAGGGGAGAGGTCCAGAGCAGAGAACCTCTCTGTCATCTTAACATGCCCTAAAAAGCAAAATAGTGAGTTTTCTAGAACTGAGACAAAGCAATATTTAGCTTTAGAAGAAACAGTGGAAATGATCCAGCGCTAAGTCCAGTCCAATATTTAGCTTTCTTCTCTGCTGGAACCATTTCTGACTAGCAGGGAAAAAGCCTTTAGGATGGTTCCTTGTTGGCTATTCTTAGAAAAAATGCATATATATGTAATTTAAGTATTATACAGCTTATTAGCTGCCACAAAAAGAAGCATGTGGCTCTCCTGGGAAGGAGGCACGGCCTGGAATTATACCACTCCGACCCCAATTTCTGATTCTTGACTCCAATCATTTTCATAGACTGGAATTGCTCTGGGAGGACACTTGAGCCAAATTTGCTGCCCCAGGACAATGTACAGACCCCATAGCGGTGCCCATCTCAAAGGATGTTCATTTTCAGGATGCCTCCCTTTTTCCTGTGCATTCACCTTTAAATAATTATTATATCTTAACTGTGTGCTGTCTATTAAATGCGCGGCAGCATTCATTTGCTAATACCAAATCCCATATTGAGCCGTTGGCGAGAACTATAGAGAAAGCAGATAATGAAGAATCTTGGGTTCCAGATGGGTTAATTCTGTAACGTGCGCTAATCAGTCATTGTAAAGCCCAGATCTGTCTTGACAATCAATAATTTATTCATGGAGATATGTTGTAGTGTTAGGAGATAAATCCGCAATTTATGATGACTCCATATAGTCTCCAGAGATTAATCCCTTTTATTCCTTTAGTTTATATGAAAATGTGAAGCTGTTTTCCTTCCCGAATCGCATTTCTAGATATAAAGAGGCCAGAAAAATAAAGGAAGAATATTTTTTCAGCTTTGTATTTGCCTCGAGAACATAGGGGGGCATTTTCACACTTCTCGATTCTCCTTGATTAACCCGACAGCTCTGCCCCTCTGCTGGAGCCGAGCAATAATTACATCTCAGATATCTCAGCTATGTCATTATCTACTTTAGGAAGTTTCAATCTGTGCTAGGAAAGAACTTGCCTCACTGCTGTCCATAAGAAGTGGATTTACAAAGTTCTTCGTGCCACTTGGTACAAAGTTTTCGAAGTGAACAGCATAAATCCTTAAAGGAACACTCCAGAAAAATTGTCTGTCTTATGCCTAGTGCACGGCCTGAAGGGGCGGAGCCTGAATTCTATCTTTGGTATTCTTTGATGCCTTCATGTCTTCTACTAGTCAATTCCTTTAAAGGGAATGTGTCGCCAATGAAAAAAAAATTCAAGCAAGTTACTTATGTTTATTATATTTTTTGTCGTTTTTTTGGTGTATTTTTTTTTTTTCTTCCACTATGGGGAAAGTATTCAAAATTAAATAATAAATTGACATGTTTTCCTATGTTGGGCACCAGAGGGAGCACTTCCCAGAATTACAGCAAAGTGAATCAGACAAAGTGACCTGACTTACAGCTGCTGTAAATGTGGGAGGGAGACTCACCCCCTCCCTATTTTTGGCTACAAGGCAGGAAAAGGTGTCTTCAAATTGTCACCCAGTGTCCAGGTCCATTTTTGAAGAGATTGTACAATGCAGCTGGCAGAAGCTACAGGACACACCAAAAGGCTGAGAATGATGAAAGTCAAGACCCTGACCCTGTGGTGAATGACAGATGAATACGCCAAAAAATGAGTAAAAAACCTGCATGATTAAGCTTCCCATTTACATCAATGGTAAAGTGCTCTGTTAGTACATACAAGGTGCTTTTTTACGTGAGCGTTGTTAAAAAGTCCGTTGCGTAAAAAAGAGGCGTTGGGTCAATTCTTTGGTGCGTAAAATGCTCCAAATATTCCCATAGTCAGTGTAAGTCCTAATTATGCGCAAAAAAATTTGCAAAAAGCGCACACAAAACCGTCAAACGCACAAAAAACGCTTGTATTTTAAAAAGGGGGAAGACAGAAATCTACTGCAGGTATGTTTTTTTATTTTTCATATTACTGACTTATTTTTTTTTGTTTTTCAGGTTCCGCTGGACCGTTTGGACTACGTCGGTCTACGTTTTAAAAAAATAAATTAAAAGAAATGGTTACCGAGGATTGTGTGGGGGAGTTTTTATTTCAATAAAAAATAATTTTGTGAGGGTGTATTCACACAGTACGGTTTTCTCATGTTTTCATCGCATGGGCGAAAAACGCATCGAAAAAATTGCCGTAAAAATGCATGCATTTTTCGATGTGCTTTTCGGCCATGCGGGAAAAAAGCAGCAAAAATTGCCACGAAAAATGCTTGAAAACGAGCGCTGCAGGTTTTTTCTGCCTTCCATTAATTTTAATAGGAGGTCAGAGGCGGAAGCTGCGCCAAGAAAGGACACGCCGCTTTTTTGTTCAGCGAGCGGCCAAATCCGCCCGGGAAGAAGCCGCCTCTGCATCACATTGAAATAAATTCTCCTTAATATATGCATCAGTTTCTTAATATAAGTGATTAGGTAATTGCTGCTTATGCAGTCCCCGGAAATATTAGTGGAGAGTTAGTAAAGTTGTCTGGTTCACTGCCCCCAGTCGCTAGTGTGCTTGTCCCTGGCATACACTGAACTGGTACCCTAGTTACTGGTAACTAGTGGTTTGATACCAGTCCCTGGTGTCCAGTGGTTTGGTGCTCAGGCCATGTTGTCGAATGATTAAGCGTCCCAGTCCCTGGTATTCAGTGGTTTTGTTACCCAGTCCCTGGTGTTCAGTGGTTTTGTTACCCAGTCCCTGGTGTCTACTATTTTGGTACCACAGTCCCTGATCTCCAGTGGTCTGGTGTCCCATCATGGCTGTTCATTTATTTACTACCCAAGTCCGTGATGTTTAGTGCCTCAGTCTCTGGTAGTTTTGGCATCTTATCCCCTAGTTTCAGTGGTTATTGTCCCAGTCCCTGGTATCCAGTGGTTTGATATCATAGTCTCTGATGTCCAGTGATGTTGTTCCCCAGTCCCTGTTCTCTACTGGCTTGGTACAAGTGTTCTTAGTCTCCAGTGGTTTGGCGTCCTAGTCCCTGCTGTATATTGGTTGGCTACCCCTGTCCTTGATGCCCCATAGTTAAGTGCCTCAATTCTAGTTGCCAAATGGTTTGGTATCCAATTTTATTTTTGAGTCTGTGGTGTTTTTAGTTTAATGTTCAGTCCCTGGTATCCAGTAGTGTGCTGCCCCAGTCTTTAGCATCCAATGTTTTCCCCATAGTGTTTTAGTTCCTTTTGTGTCCTGTGGTTTCTTGCCCCCGTCTCAAATGTTCAATTGTTTAGCCCCCCAGGCCTTACTTTCTAATAGTTTAGTCTTTATTATTTTATTGTCCAGTCGTTGGTGTTGATGGGTTTTGGTTCCTTGTATACTATGCAAATTTCCTATTAAAGAGCCTTAATATAAAATAATAGTGGCAGAAGTTTAATACAGATCCCTATTTTAACCTCCATTGTCTCATATGAGAGAAATACACCTGAAAACGCCAGCTTATCTCTAGACCCTGGTATCCAGTTGTTTATTGCCTGGTCCCTGGTATCCAGTGGTTTATTGCCTGGTCCCTGGTATCCTGTGATTTAGTGTTCAGTCCTTTGTGTCTAGAAGATCAGTGCCCAGTCCCTGCTATCCAGTGGTTTATTATCCAGTCCCTGGTGTCCAGTGGTTTATTATTGAGTCCCTGGTGTCCAGTGGTTTATTATACAGTCCCTGGTGACCAGTGTTTTATTATCCAGTCCCCGGTGACCAGTGGTTTATTATTCAGTCCTTGGTGTCCACTGGTTTAGTGCTGTGTCCCTCATGACATTTTTGTGCATATAGTAAAACACCTCTAGGCCTTGTTTACATTACATTTGGTTTGTACGTTCGGCTTATACGATGAGAAATGTTCCTGTAATGTTCACACCAAATGTATACATAGCGTATAATGGACTGCACAGTGTATATCAATAATATATATATATACACAGTGAAGGAAATAAGTATTTGATCCCTTGCTGATTTTGTAAGTTTGCCCACTGTCAAAGACATGAACAGTCTAGAATTTTTAGGGTAGGTTAATTTTACCAGTGACAGATAGATTATATATATAAAAAAAAACAGAAAATCACATTGTCAAAATGATATCTATTTATTTGCATTGTGCACAGAGAAATAAGTATTTGATCCCCGACCAACCATTAAGAGTTCAGCCTCCTCCAGACCAGTTACTGCTCCAAATCAACTTGGTGCCTGCATTATAGACAGCTCTTACATGGTCACCTGTATAAAAGACTCCTGTCCACAGACTCAATGAATCAGTCTGACTCTAACCTCTACAACATGGGCAAGACCAAAGAGCTTTCTAAGGATGTCAGGGACAAGATCATAGACCTGCACAAGGCTGGAATGGGCTACAAAACCATAAGTAAGACCAGCGCTGGGTGAGAAGGAGACAACTGTTGGTGCAATAGTAAGAAAATGGAAGACATACAAAATGACTGTCAATCGACATCGATCTGGGGCTCCATGCAAAATCTCACCTCGTGGGGTATCCTTGATCCTGAGGAAGGTGAGAGCTCAGCCGAAAACTACACGGGGGGAACTTGTTAATGATCTCAAGGCAGCTGGGACCACAGTCCCCAAGAAAACCATTGGTAACACATTACGCCGTAATGGATTAATCCTGCAGTGCCCGCAAGGTCCCCCTGCTCAAGAAGGCACATGTACAGGCCCGTCTGAAGTTTGCAAATGAACATCTGGATGATTCTGAGAGTGATTGGGAGAAGGTGCTGTGGTCAGATGAGACTAAAATTGAGCTCTTTGGCATTAACTCAACTCGCCGTGTTTGGAGGAAGAGAAATGCTGCCTATGACCCAAAGAACACCGTCCCCACTGTCAAGCATGGAGGTGGAAACATTATGTTTTGGGGGTGTTTCTCGGCTAAGGGCACAGGACTACTTCACCGCATCAATGGGAGAATGGATGGAGCTATGTACCGTCAAATCCTGAGTGACAACCTCCTTCCCTCCACCAGGACATTAAAAATGGCTCGTGGCTGGGTCTTCCAGCACGACAATGACCCGAAACATACAGCCAAGGCAACAAAGGAGTGGCTCAAAAAGAAGCACATTAAGGTCATGGAGTGGCCTAGCCAGTCTCCAGACCTTAATCCCATCGAAAACTTATGGAGGGAGCTGAAGATTCGAGTTGCCAAGCGACAGCCTCGAAATTTTAATGATTTACAGATGATCTGCAAAGAGGAGTGGGCCAAAATTCCATCTAACATGTGTGCAAACCTCATCATCAACTACAAAAAACCGTCTGACTGCTGTGCTTGTCAACAAGTGTTTTGCCACCAAGTATTAAGTCTTGTTTGGCAAAGGGATCAAATACTTATTTCTCTGTGCACAATGCAAATAAATATATATAATTTTGACAATGTGATTTTCAGTTTTTTTTTAAATATAATCTATCTCTCACTGGTAAAATTAACCTAGCCTAAAAATTCTAGACTGTTCATGACTTTGACAGTGGGCAAACTTACAAAATCAGCAAGGGATCAAATACTTATTTCCTTCACTGTATATATATATATTATTTTTACAGGGTAAATGTATAATCTGCGGGAGGGAGGCGCAGTCTACTTTGCCGTTTAGACATTTACCGTAAATAACATCTCGGTAAATTATAAATGATGATCTATAAATGATAAATATGCCCATAGATTATTATAAATAATGTAAAGGTAATGCAATTAATGAACCAATGTCAATGCAGCGGTAAAGGGAGCGGTTAAACAGGACTGGTGTTTACACAGATTATTGGGCCGTACTAAGAAGATTACTGGAGCCTTAAATATATATCCAAGGATTGTGCTGGAAACCAGAAGGATCTCGCTAAGGGGCCATTTATCAAAACAGACCAAATCCATAGGCAATGCTTAACTAATTAGTCCTTAGTTATAAGGGTTATTTATCAACGTCTTCACGTGGAATACAAGTAAAGGATTTTTTTCTTCTAAGACCAGGGGAATTCGGTTTATTGAATATAACGGTCCTTCTCCGAATTTAATTTATCGGGTGGTTTATAATTAATTTTAATAAAGCAAATGATAAATCCAGCAACTTTATTTTTCTCTGTAGTGTAGGATAAAAAAAAAATTACTACCTGGAAACCATCAACAAGGAGGGGGTGCTGTTGATGGATCCTATGTTGGCTTTATTTTAATTTTACCTGAAAGGACTGTCCCATCACAGATATGTGTCGCCAATGTCCAGTAAGCTGGTGCCACCAAGTGCTGCCAATTACTAGAAAAAAGTGGCAGTGATGATAGGAAAGCGCCCCCTAATAGGGCCTTACAACTTTATCAAAATTGTTGCATAGACGGCCATTATAGTCAATGTGGACACCTGGAAAAAGCTGAGAAGAGCCGACTGGAGTCACAGCACATTCATGGTGTGTCACATCAGTTGGACTCCCGTTGATCTGACATTAGCGGCATATGCTAGCTATGATACTACCCCTTTAAATCGTAACGCTACTCAAAACCTAAGAAATCAGGAAGAACTTTTAGTTAAAGGGGTTTTCCCATCTTGGACATTTTCAGGCATATCCACAGGATATGCTATAAAAGTCTGATAGGTGCTGGTCCCACCTCTGGGACCCGCACCTATCTCTAGAACGTGGCCTCCTCAACCCAGTTCTAGATTACTTGGCTCCAGCTGCCTCCCGGCCACATCCTAGTTAGGAGGTCGGGAGTTACGGAAAAAGCCAAGCTCACTGAGCTACGCTGTTTCCCTAACTTCCATAGAAGTGAATGGGAGTTACGGAAACAGCGTAGCACGGCGAGCACTCGGCTGTTTCTGTAACTCCCGACCACCTAACCAGGATGTGGCCAGGAGGCAGTGGGAACCGAGTAAGCTAGAACGGGGGACCCGTTCTAGAGATAGGTGCGGTTCCCAGAGGTGGGAAGAACAGGATCTATCAGACTTTAACTCCAATATCCCAAACCCCTATGTAACATTAGGGGTCCAGGATCCTGAGATATAAGGAACTGTTTAGAGCTGCTTTTGTATTTTCTGTGCCAGCCTGTGACATTGAGGGAACATACGTTACATAAATTCTGTTATGGTGCCCATTTTTAATATTTTTTTAAGGGCTTCCTTTTGAAAGTCCCAATGACTATTCTTTAGAGTGGAGATGCAGAGATTTTTTTTTTTTAAATATTGTAAAGTAAAAGTGACAGTAACAATGAAAACAAATATATAAAATTGTCCAATAATCCGTTATTTGATAATCCAGAAACTTAGTCTGGCACTTGGTTCTAGCACAGAACTCTGATAATTCAAAACAAACTAGAGACAGAAAACCCAGATAACCAATTAGGAAAGTGAAAGCAGAATTTTATTTTGGAGGTTCTTTTATTTCGAGGGAACCTCTCATGTTAAAAATGCAGTCAGATCTGCTGGCAGCATGTTATAGAGCAAGAGGAGCTGAGCAGATTGATATATAATTTTATAGGAAAAGATTAAGTAGAACTTGTAATTCTTTCAATTAAATCTCTGCTCATTCTGGATTTTGGAGTCCAGTGGGCGGTCCTAATCTGTGATTGACAGCCATGAGACTGCCCACTTGGCTCCTAAGACCAGAAAGAGCAGGAATTTAGATCTATAAATAACAAGTTATATTAAATCTTTTCCCACTAAATGATATATCAATCTGCTCAGCTCCTCCTGCTCTATAACATGCTGCCGAGCGGACTCCATGTTCAACTTGACATTTCACTTTAGGTACATTAACATTAGCGTCCGATGATCCAGAATATTATTTTTCAGGTCCCATTGATTCCAGTTTAAAGGAATTTTACATTTTTGATACTGAACAGACTGATAAAAAGAGAATAATTCATGAGGAGCCGTTCACCTCCTGTTCTTGTCTCCTCTTGTTACTCGACAGAAATGTGACCTCTATATGATATCTTGCCGAGGGGAATTGAAATTGAGTAATTTTCAAAGCGGCACAACTTTATTAGTCCCTTTACATTGCGCATGATGGATCGGTCTCCATATTAGATCTACTGCTCATAATGATGAAGGCCTCATGTCGGCCCTATTAATAATGCATCACTTTACAAGGAGTCTTCCGACATATATTACAAGTCATACAGGTGACAGGTCTGGTGTAATGTGGATTTACGCTGTCTCTAAGTTACCTACAGCACAAATTCTTATCAAGTGCCCTAAGGGGCGGTCTCCAGGGTTTCCCATAATTACAAATTACCCGCTGCCTTCCTTCTTTGTCCCGTTCTCTGCCATCACATGTCTACTTGTCAATTATCTGCCCATTGTCATATGGACTCAGTAATGTGCCGGTTGTATGCGTCGGATGGGGGTACGGACTTGTCGCTGGCCGGAGGGTCGAAGAGAAGAACATCGCCCCTATAATCCCATCCCGAATACTCCAGGACGGGACAGCGACCCCATACTCATCATGTCCGAAATAGTATTCACAAGAAACTAACGTGATATAGTAATTGTTAAATTCTCCGGGTATTATAAGGAATGGCAGAACATCCACCAATGCTCGCTGCTCCCATCCCAAGGGAACTTAATAGTCGAGCACCTCAATAAGTGAGACTGAAGGATCCCGGCTACTAAATATTCAAGGATGGGGGTCTATAATATTTAACAACACCCTGTGGACCAATCAGGCTCCTATGCCACCTCTGGGGGCAGAATATGATAGATAAGGGGCTTCCAAGCACAGCGATACATACAGTAGCTTTATATTGCTACCACTAGGGGGAGCTAACTGCGTAGGTGTTTATACAGATAGTATTGATCTCAAAGGAAGATGTATACATCTGTATGCGGTGGGCTCCCACTACGACCCCTTCACACCACGAGGCCAGCTAATGTTGTAGGTATCTCACTGTTCGGAATATATATGAAGGATGCCATTCATTTTCTCTTTGCCTGGTATATCATCTTTTAAAGGAATTGCTTGGTTTAGAAAACCCATTTCCATACACCCTAGATGGGGGTCCTCTGTTCAGGATCCTCATCTTTTGGTCAGAGAGGAGGAAAGCAGTTACAAAGAGCGTCTCTCTCTCTGGAGGACCCGTCCTGTCCTGTATTACACAGACAACACGTTGATATGAATGGACACTGTGTAATACTTAATTTCCCCTGTGGTGGCACTGCAGGGGAATTGAACACTTACTGCCAGATCTCCCTACAGATCACAGATGATCGCTGGGGTTCCCAGACACTTTGTGATATGCTTATTTTCAAGGGACCTTTCTAACAAGTAGGGATTGACCAAAGTAGAGGACCCCTTTAATTGCATCAAATAGAAATGAGCAGTGGATTTTTATTTTTTGAGAGAATGAATAAAAATTTGGCTGTAGATTTTGTTCTGTGCTGGAATTGAAATTTCTGGACTATCAGATGATGGATGAAAGGAATTTTACAATAATAATAATAATAATATACTACAGGAGGTGTATTACACACATATAAATAGGGACAATAGGGCTCTCTATGATATATCGTTTCTCGTATACAGGTTGCCATATTCGCCTCCTTTCTGGGGCTGGTATTATTGCTGTCATGCCAGAGGGATACATTATAATTTAGAAGAACTACTTCTGCTTACAAAATATATATTATTATGTGACGTATAAACCACAGATGACGGCGACCAAGCCAACCGTAATAGGGATTTGCTATTAACAGGCGCTACAGTCCAGTAATGCAGAACTGTTCTGGGCTGTCAGACACATGGAAGGAGATATTTCCTCATGAATAATACTCAGCCTGTTGATGTAAATGTAACTCCTACACCAACTTACCATGGAGGACTGGAAAACTTTGAAGATAAGCTCACAAGGTACTTAAAGTGGACTACCCCTTTAAGTGTTAAAGAAGCCTTCCCGATAAGAAGCAATTGGGGAGATATATCAAAATGAATGAAGATGATATGGAGGGGTTGCCTATAGCAACCAATCATGTCTCTGCTGATAGCCCCATGTAATTTTTTTTTTTTTTTTTAGCCTAGTCACAAAGTGAAGTACCCCTTTAAGATGGTCAGAAACTTCACTGACTGTTGGTGAGACATCTGTCCAATCCAAGAACCCCAGAAACTTTTGTGCATTTGTTATCAGAAAATGTTATTTGATCCTAAATATTCTAAGTAGAATACCCCTTTAAGTGTGGGACTATCTATAAACAGCAGGGTCACTTTATAGGGGCTGTCCGCATTGGAAGAATCGCTTGACAATAAGCTGATCACAAAGTGTTCCCACCTGGACCCTCAGCGATCAGCTGTGATCTGTGGGGAAACCTGGCAGTAAGTGATCAATTTCACTGCAGTGCCACCACAGGGGAGAGGAAGCATTACACAGTGTCTATTTATATCAATGTGTTGTCTGTGTAAAACAGGAGAGGACAGGTCCCCCAGAGAGAGAGAGACGCTCTATGTAACTGCTCTCCACACTGGCCAAGAGATAAGGGTCCAGAACTGGGGACCCCCCCTCTATTAATGCAGAATTCCCTAATAGAGTGTATGAAAATGGGCTTTCTAAACTGGACAATCCCTTTAATTGTCCCCCTTTTCCATATATTCTATAACTATAACTCCTCTGGCCTGTAGGTGGCGCTTGTGTTCACCAAATAATTTAGCAGGAGCTCACACTGCAGCATCAATAAGGAACCTGGAGTTATTTTTCTGGTAACGATGTTTTTTTTTTATCATCCTCAGAAAAGGTAGTTGTTATGTGAAGGTTCCCACTGTCCCTGTGCTGTCTGTGGCATAATCAAAATTAAGCCCCCTCAAGCCTATACAGATGGGTGGGAGTAATGGTGGATAGTTTGCGTGGCAAATTTTTAAAAAAACAAAACAAAACAAAACAAACCTAATCAGTGTGTAATAAAAAGTTCTGCAACGTTCTAATATATTATATGTTTCTATTCATTGACATTGTCAAGATCTCTGCTGTCAGTGAATAGAAACACAGAAGAGTCTGAAACCCTGTACAGACCTAATACATGTCACAGCTATTTCTGATACGTACTAAGATGATAAGGAGATACTACTATTATCATCAGCACTGATATCAATGGTATATGTTTATGGGTTCTATTAATGAAATTATTATATGGGCACTGATATTGATGGTATTATTATATGGGCACTGATATTGATGGTATTATTATATGGGCACTGATATTGATGGTATTATTATATGGGTTCTATTAATGAAATTATTTTATATGGGCACTGATATTAATGGTATTATTAGATGGACACTGATATTGATGGTATTATTATATGGGCACTGATATTGATGGTATTATTATATGGGTTCTATTAATGAAATTATTTTATATGGGCACTGATATTGATGGTATTATTAGATGGACACTGATATTGATGGTATTATTATATGGGCACTGATATTGATGGTATTATTAGATGGGCACTGATATTGATGGTATTATTAGATGGACACTGATATTGATGGTATTATTATATGGGCACTGATATTGATGGTATTATTATATGGGCACTGATATTGATGGTATCATTATATGGGCACTGATCTTAATGGTATTATTAGATGGACACTGATATTGATGGTATTATTATATGGGCACTGAAATTGATGGTATTATTATATGGGTTCTATTAATGAAATTATTTTATATGGGCACTGATATTGATGGTATTATTAGATGGACACTGATATTGATGGTATTATTATATGGGCACTGATATTGATGGTATTATTATATGGGCACTGATATTAATGGTATTATTATATGGGCACTGATATTGATGGTATTATTATATGGGCACTGATATTGATGGTATTATTATATGGGCACTGATCTTAATGGTATTATAAGATGGACACTGATATTGATGCTATTATTATATTGGCACTGATATTGATGGTATTATTATATGGGCACTGATATTGATGGTATTATTATATGGGTTCTATTAATGAAATTATTTTATATGGGCACTGATATTGATGGTATTATTAGATGGACACTGATATTGATGGTATTATTATATGGGCACTGATATTGATGGTATTATTAGATAGGCACTGATATTGATGGTATTATTAGATGGACACTGATATTGATGGTATTATTATATGGGCACTGATATTGATGGTATTATTATATGGGCACTGATATTGATGGTATCATTATATGGGCACTGATATTGATGGTATCATTATATGGGCACTGATCTTAATGGTATTATTAGATGGACACTGATATTGATGGTATTATTATATGGGCACTGATATTGATGGTATTATTATATGGGCACTGAAATTGATGGTATTATTATATGGGTTCTATTAATGAAATTATTTTATATGGGCACTGATATTGATGGTATTATTAGATGGACACTGATATTGATGGTATTATTATATGGGCACTGATATTGATGGTATTATTATATGGGCACTGATATTAATGGTATTATTATATGGGCACTGATATTGATGGTATTATTATATGGGCACTGATATTGATGGTATTATTATATGGGCACTGATCTTAATGGTATTATTAAATGGACACTGATATTGATGGTATTATTATATGGGCACTGATATTGATGGTATTATTATATGGGTTCTATTAATGAAATTATTTTATATGGGCACTGATATTGATGGTATTATTAGATGGACACTGATATTGATGGTATTATTAGATGGACACTGATATTGATGGTATTATTATATGGGCACTGATATTGATGGTATTATTAGATGGGCACTGATATTGATGGTATTATTAGATGGACACTGATATTGATGGTATTATTATATGGGCACTGATATTGATGGTATTATTATATGGGCACTGATATTGATGGTATTATTATATGGGCACTGATATTGATGGTATTATTATATGGGCACTGATCTTAATGGTATTATTAGATGGACACTGATATTGATGGTATTATTATATGGGCACTGATATTGATGGTATTATTATATGGGTTCTATTAATGAAATTATTTTATCATCCTCAGAAAAGGTAGTTGTTATGTGAAGGTTCCCACTGTCCCTGTGCTGTCTGTGGCATAATCAAAATTAAGCCCCCTCAAGCCTATACAGATGGGTGGGAGTAATGGTGGATAGTTTGCGTGGCAAATTTTTAAAAAAACAAAACAAAACAAAACAAACCTAATCAGTGTGTAATAAAAAGTTCTGCAACGTTCTAATATATTATATGTTTCTATTCATTGACATTGTCAAGATCTCTGCTGTCAGTGAATAGAAACACAGAAGAGTCTGAAACCCTGTACAGACCTAATACATGTCACAGCTATTTCTGATACGTACTAAGATGATAAGGAGATACTACTATTATCATCAGCACTGATATCAATGGTATATGTTTATGGGTTCTATTAATGAAATTATTATATGGGCACTGATATTGATGGTATTATTATATGGGCACTGATATTGATGGTATTATTATATGGGCACTGATATTGATGGTATTATTATATGGGTTCTATTAATGAAATTATTTTATATGGGCACTGATATTAATGGTATTATTAGATGGACACTGATATTGATGGTATTATTATATGGGCACTGATATTGATGGTATTATTATATGGGTTCTATTAATGAAATTATTTTATATGGGCACTGATATTGATGGTATTATTAGATGGACACTGATATTGATGGTATTATTATATGGGCACTGATATTGATGGTATTATTAGATGGGCACTGATATTGATGGTATTATTAGATGGACACTGATATTGATGGTATTATTATATGGGCACTGATATTGATGGTATTATTATATGGGCACTGATATTGATGGTATCATTATATGGGCACTGATCTTAATGGTATTATTAGATGGACACTGATATTGATGGTATTATTATATGGGCACTGAAATTGATGGTATTATTATATGGGTTCTATTAATGAAATTATTTTATATGGGCACTGATATTGATGGTATTATTAGATGGACACTGATATTGATGGTATTATTATATGGGCACTGATATTGATGGTATTATTATATGGGCACTGATATTAATGGTATTATTATATGGGCACTGATATTGATGGTATTATTATATGGGCACTGATATTGATGGTATTATTATATGGGCACTGATCTTAATGGTATTATAAGATGGACACTGATATTGATGCTATTATTATATTGGCACTGATATTGATGGTATTATTATATGGGCACTGATATTGATGGTATTATTATATGGGTTCTATTAATGAAATTATTTTATATGGGCACTGATATTGATGGTATTATTAGATGGACACTGATATTGATGGTATTATTATATGGGCACTGATATTGATGGTATTATTAGATAGGCACTGATATTGATGGTATTATTAGATGGACACTGATATTGATGGTATTATTATATGGGCACTGATATTGATGGTATTATTATATGGGCACTGATATTGATGGTATCATTATATGGGCACTGATATTGATGGTATCATTATATGGGCACTGATCTTAATGGTATTATTAGATGGACACTGATATTGATGGTATTATTATATGGGCACTGATATTGATGGTATTATTATATGGGCACTGAAATTGATGGTATTATTATATGGGTTCTATTAATGAAATTATTTTATATGGGCACTGATATTGATGGTATTATTAGATGGACACTGATATTGATGGTATTATTATATGGGCACTGATATTGATGGTATTATTATATGGGCACTGATATTAATGGTATTATTATATGGGCACTGATATTGATGGTATTATTATATGGGCACTGATATTGATGGTATTATTATATGGGCACTGATCTTAATGGTATTATTAAATGGACACTGATATTGATGGTATTATTATATGGGCACTGATATTGATGGTATTATTATATGGGTTCTATTAATGAAATTATTTTATATGGGCACTGATATTGATGGTATTATTAGATGGACACTGATATTGATGGTATTATTAGATGGACACTGATATTGATGGTATTATTATATGGGCACTGATATTGATGGTATTATTAGATGGGCACTGATATTGATGGTATTATTAGATGGACACTGATATTGATGGTATTATTATATGGGCACTGATATTGATGGTATTATTATATGGGCACTGATATTGATGGTATTATTATATGGGCACTGATATTGATGGTATTATTATATGGGCACTGATCTTAATGGTATTATTAGATGGACACTGATATTGATGGTATTATTATATGGGCACTGATATTGATGGTATTATTATATGGGTTCTATTAATGAAATTATTTTATATGGGCACTGATATTGATGGTATTATTAGATGGATACTGATATTGATGGTATTATTATATGGGCACTGATCTTAATGGTATTATTAAATGGACACTGATATTGATGGTATTATTATATGGGCACTTATATTGATGGTATTATTATATGGGTTCTATTAATGAAATTATTTTATATGGGCACTGATATTGATGGTATTATTAGATGGACACTGATATTGATGGTATTATTATATGGGCACTGATATTGATGGTATTATTAGATGGGCACTGATATTGATGGTATTATTAGATGGACACTGATATTGATGGTATTATTATATGGGCACTGATATTGATGGTATTATTATATGGGCACTGATATTGATGGTATTATTATATGGGCACTGATCTTAATGGTATTATTAGATGGACACTGATATTGATGGTATTATTATATGGGCACTGATATTGATGGTATTATTATATGGGTTCTATTAATGAAATTATTTTATATGGGCACTGATATTGATGGTATTATTAGATGGATACTGATATTGATGGTATTATTATATGGGCACTGATATTGATGGTATTATTATATGGGCACTGATATTGATGGTATTATTAGATGGACACTGATATTGATGGTATTATTATATGGGCACTGATATTGATGGTATTATTATATGGGCACTGATATTGATGGTGTTATTATATGGGCACTGATATTGATGGTATTATTATATGGGCACTGATATTGCTGGTATTATTATATGGGCACTGATATTGATGGTATTATTATATGGGCACTGATATTGATGGTGTTATTATATGGGCACTGATATTGATGGTATTATTATATGGGCACTGATCTTAATGGTATTATTAGATGGACACTGATATTAATGGTATTATTATATGGGTTCTATTAATGAAATTATTTTATATGGGCACTGATATTGATGGTATTATTATATGGGCACTGATATTGATGGTATTATTATATGGGTTCTATTAATGAAATTATTTTATATGGGCACTGATATTGATGGTATTATTATATGGGCACTGATATTGATGGTATTATTATATGGGCACTGATATTGATGGTATTATTATATGGGCACTGATATTGATGGTATTATTAGATGGACACTGATATTGATGGTATTATTATATTGGCACTGATATTGATGGTGTTATTATATGGGCACTGATATTGATGGTATTATTATATGGGTTCTATTAATGAAATTATTTTTTATATGGGCACTGATATTGATGGTATTATTATATGGGCACTGATATTGATGGTATTATTAGATGGGCACCGATATTAATGGTATTATTATATGGACACTGATATTAATGGTATTATTATATGGACACTGATATTAATGGTATTATTATATGGGCACTGATATTGATGGTATTATTATATGGGCACTGATATTAATCGTATTATTATATGCACCAAGTAAAGACATAAGTGGAAGCTCCTGGTCCTCAATGCAAAATCTATAACAGGCCCCCGACCTACCAGGTCCGGTTTATAATACTGGTGTCTCGTCTTTCTTTGTGGTAGAGGGGACATCGGGCCCCATCCTGTTCCAGGGCCAAGTTATGACTGTTACCTCTCCACCCCCAAATGCTACCTGGCAAGATGATTGGTACTATTATAAGGGCAATGATATTGATGGTATTATTTAACGTGTACTAATATTATTGGTAATATATGGGCACTAACATGGCTAAAACCAGGAGAGACATTTGTGATGTTGTGTTTAGTTCACAGGATTGACTACACTGAATACAATTGTGACTAACCCTCAGCTGTGAGATACAGCTGTGTACAGTTTTTCAGCATTTGAGTGTAAACAAAAATCTTCCCATTCACTGACAGCAAGCAGGAATCTTGGAATCGTTTATGAATTGAAAGACAAAGTTTATTACAAAGTTGAAGAACTTTTCATTATACAATGATTACGGTTTATTTATATAAAACCGGAGAGCCCCTTTTTCTAAATTGTTATTAACAGACCTCTAAATGTCTCCGGGACTTCAGTAAACACCGCCGTGATCAGGTGACTTCACTTCATGAACTCCATGGTCGCCAGTCCCGGGCCCAGGGTATCCTATGTGGCACTTTTCCCCCATTTTCCCGCTGTCTCGGGGCCGCCTAGTGTGGAGATGTGTTTGCAGCAGTTGATTAACCCTTGATAGACAGCTGAGCTTATATTGGCTTTTCCCCACTGACGGATCCCCGGACACATGTCTTGTACGGTCTGTCGAGGAGAATGTGACTTGTCAGGCTGAGTAATATTTTCTAGTCTTGTTAGGACTTCAGGACTGTGACTTCTTATTTTCCTGGTTGCTTGAAGCTCTAGGTATTCAGATATTTGTGTGCAGTATATAAATGCTTTGAGCCGTAGAACATTAAAGGGTGACTCTACTCAAAATATAAACCTGCTTTACCTGATCCACCGTTTAAAATTGTAATGAGACGTTAGTGGGATCCACGTCCCTTCTGCTGCATTAGCAGCTATCTTATTTTTAATGGTAACAATCATCCTCATCTTCAGGAAAGTAAATGAGAGGTTGTCACAGCTCCGCCCCTAAAATTAGAATAGCTATATAATAATATAATTTTATGTTTCCCTTAACTTTGAAATTGTATGAATCCTTACTAGGAATTTTACTTTCATCGAATAGGATATAATAGAAAATTTAGGAAAAATAGGTATGTAGTGTTCTCACTTATTTAAAGGGGAAATCAGTTTTTTTGTTTTTTTTAGTGGACAACAATTGCCACAAAAAAACAGCATGACCTAATGGGGGTTACTCAATGCATATCACAATACAGTGCTCCCGATGATCACACAGAAGGATGCTGCTGTCAAAAGTTGGCAACATGGCTGGCACTATTATATGGGCACTAATGTCAATGGAATTCTTGTATGGGCACTGAGATGGTTGGTACTCTAAGGGCATGGCCACACGTGGCGGATTTCCTTCGCAACTGTCCGCATCAATGCCGCACAGAATCTGCGTTGCAGATTCTGCTGCGGATCTGCACAAAATGTGCAGTAAATTGATGCGGACTAGCTGCTGCGGACTGCGGTAAAAGTGCTTCCCTTCTCCCTATCAGTGCAGGATAGAGAGAAGGGACAGCACTTTCCCTTGTGAAAGTAAACGAATTTCATACTTACCGGCCGTTGTCTTGGTGACGCGTCCCTCTTTCGGCATCCAGCCCTACCTCCCTGGATGACGCGGCAGTCCATGTGACCACTGCAGCCTGTTATTGGCCTGTGATTGGCTGCAGCCGTCACTTAGACTGAAACGTCATCCTGGGAAGCCGGACTGGAGACAGAAGCAGGGAGTTCTCGGTAAGTATGAACTTCTATTTTTTTTACAGGTTGCTGTATATTGGGATCGGTAGTCACTATCCAGGGCGCAGAAACAGTTACTGCCGATCGCTTAACTCTTTCAGCACCCTGGACAGTGACTATTTACTGACGTCTCCTAGCAACGCTCCCGTCATTACGGGAGCCCCATTGACTTCCTCAGTCTGGCTGTAGACCTAGAAATACATGGGTCCAGCCAGAACGAAGAAATGTCAAGTTAAAAAAGCAAAACGCATCCGCAGCACACATAACATGTGCATGACAGCTGCGGACTTCATTGCGGAATTTAGAATCTCCATTGAAGTCAATGGAGAAATTCCGCCATGAGTCCGCCACTGCTCCGCAACAGACAGAGCATGCTGCGGACACCAAATTCCGCTCCGCAGCCTATGCTCCGCAGCGGAATTTTACGCCTCGTCTAAACTAACACTTCTAAATAGAAGTGGAAGGCAATGGAGAAACGGCTCCGCTGCGGATTAACGCTGCGGAGTGTCCACAGCGGAATTCAAGTGAAATTCCGCCACGTGTGAACCCAGCCTAAGATAAGCACTAATAGCAATGGTTTTGTTATATGGGCACTAAGGTGGGTAAGGCTATTATATGGGCATGAATATCAATGGTTTTGTTATACGTAGGTCACTAAGGTGTCTGATATAATATGGACACTGATATTGATGGTATTATGATATGGGCACTGATATTGATGGTATTATTATATGGGCACCTATATTAATGGTATTATTATATGGTCACTGATATTGATGGTATTATTATATGGGCACCGATATTGATGGTATTATTAAATGGGCACTGATATTAATGGTATTATTATATGGGCACTGATATTGATGGTATTATTATATGGACACCGATATTGATGGTATTATTATATGGGCACTGATATTGATGGTATTATTATATGGGCACTGATATTGATGGTATTATTATATGGGCACTGATATTGATGGTATTATTATATGGGCACCGATATTGATGGTATTATTATATGGACACTGATATTGATGGTATTATTATATGGGCACTGATATTGATGGTATTATTATATGGGCACTGATATTGATGGTATTATTATATGGACACTGATATTGATAGTATTATTATATGGGCACTGATATTGATGGTATTATTATATGGGCACTGATATTGATGGTATTATTATATGGGCACTGATATTGATGGTATTATTATAAGGGAACTGATATTGATGGTATTATTATAAGGGCACTGATATTGATGGTATTATTATATGGGCACTGATATTGATGGTATTATTATATGGGCACTGATATTGATGGTATTATTATAAGGGAACTGATATTGATGGTATTATTATAAGGGAACTGATATTGATGGTATTATTATATGGGCACTGATATTGATGGTATTATTATAAGGGAACTGATATTGATGGTATTATTATATGGGCACTGATATTGATGGTATTATTATATGGGCACTGATATTGATGGTATTATTATAAGGGAACTGATATTGATGGTATTATTATAAGGGAACTGATATTGATGGTATTATTATATGGGCACTGATATTGATGGTATTATTATATGGGCACCGATATTGATGGTATTATTATATGGACACTGATATTGATGGTATTATTATATGGGCACTGATATTGATGGTATTATTATATGGGCACTGATATTGATGGTATTATTATATGGGCACTGATATTGATGGTATTATTATATGGGCACTGATATTGATGGTATTATTATATGGGCACTGATATTGATGGTATTATTATATGGGCACTGATATTGATGGTATTATTATAAGGGAACTGATATTGATGGTATTATTATATGGGCACTGATATTGATGGTATTATTATAAGGGAACTGATATTAATGGTATTTTTATATGGGCACTGATATTGATGGTATTATTATATGGGCACTGATATTGATGGTGTTATTATAAGGGAACTGATATTGATGGTATTATTATATGGGCACTGATATTGATGGTATTATTATAAGGGAACTGATATTAATGGTATTTTTATATGGGCACTGATATTGATGGTATTATTATATGGGCACTGATATTGATGGTATTATTATATGGGCACTGATATTGATGGTATTATTATATGGGCACTGATATTGATGGTATTATTATATGGGCACTGATATTGATGGTATTATTATAAGGGAACTGATATTGATGGTATTATTATATGGGCACTGATATTGATGGTATTATTATAAGGGAACTGATATTGATGGTATTATTATATGGGCACTGATATTGATGGTATTATTATAAGGGAACTGATATTAATGGTATTTTTATATGGGCACTGTCCAAAGAGAGATATATGGGCAGCACAGCAGCACAAGAACCTCCAGGGATCCGACTTGTAAATCCCCAATGGTATACAAATATAGAAAAAGAGGCAGCACTCCACAAGTCAAAAATATAAGAAGTTTTATTCACCCATCAGTGAAAAGGGTGCAACGTTTCAGCTGCTCAATGCATTATTATATGGGCACAAATATGTCTGGTATTATTATATGGGCCCTCACATTGATGCTATTATTATTTGGGCACTAATATGACTGCCACACTTATATGGTCACTGATATTAATGGTATTATTATATGGCAGTTTTAAGGCTGGTACTATTATATGGACACTAATATGTCTGGTACTATTATATGGACACTGACATTAATGGATTAATTTATGGGCATTAATATGACTGGTACTATTAGATGGCACTTTTAAGGCTGGTACTGTTATATGGGCACTGATAGTAATGGCATTATTATATGGGCACTAATATCGCAGGTTCTTTTATATGGATACTTTTATGGCTGGTACTACTATAAGGACATTGACATTAATGGTATTATTTTATTGTACTTTATAGTAATTACCTTTGCTTGAACAAAATAGGACACTACTTGTATTGATGCTGGTACCGTATGTGGTTGCCACTAATGTGGCTGGTAACATTATTTTGGCACTGATGTGTGGTCGGCACTATTTTATGGGCACTGGTATTGAAAGCACTACTCTGCTATGTCAATTGACTTGTGAATGGAACTAGTGTATGGGGAATGGTATGAAGCTGGCACTATTATATGGGCATTACTATGTAGCTGGCACTATTGTATGGGCATTACTATGTAGCTGGCACTATTATATGGCATCACTATGTAGCTGGCACTATTGTATGGGCATTACTATGTAGCTGGCACTATTGTATGGGCATTACTATGTAGCTGGCACTATTGTATGGGCATTAATATGTAGCTGGCACTATTGTATGGGCATTACTATGTAGCTGGCACTATAGTATGGGCATTACAATGTAGCTGGCACTATTGTATGGGCATTACTATGTAGCTGGCACTGTTGTAAGGTCATTACTATGTAGCTGGCACTGTTGTATGGGCATTACTATGTAGCTGGCACTATTGTATGGGCATTACAATGTATCTGGCACTATTGTACGGGCATTACTATGTAGATGGCACTGTTGTAAGGACATTACTATGTAGCTGGCACTGTTGTATGGATATTACTACGTAGCTGGCACTTTTGTATAGGCATTATTATATAGCTGGCACTGTTGTAAGGACATTACTATGTAGCTGGCACTGTTGTATGGGCATTACTATGTAGCTGGCACTGTGGTAAAGACATTACTATGTAGCTGGCACTATTGCATGGGCATTACTATGTAGCTGGCACTGTTGTAAGGACATTACTATGTAGCTGGCACTATAGTATGGGCATTACTATGTAGCTGGCACTATTGTATGGGCATTACTATGTAGCTGGCACTATTGTATGGGCATTAATATGTAGCTGGCACTATTGTATGGGCATTACTATGTAGCTGGCACTATAGTATGGGCATTACAATGTAGCTGGCACTATTGTATGGGCATTACTATGTAGCTGGCACTGTTGTAAGGTCATTACTATGTAGCTGGCACTGTTGTATGGGCATTACTATGTAGCTGGCACTATTGTATGGGCATTACAATGTATCTGGCACTATTGTACGGGCATTACTATGTAGATGGCACTGTTGTAAGGACATTACTATGTAGCTGGCACTGTTGTATGGATATTACTACGTAGCTGGCACTTTTGTATAGGCATTATTATATAGCTGGCACTGTTGTAAGGACATTACTATGTAGCTGGCACTGTTGTATGGGCATTACTATGTAGCTGGCACTGTGGTAAAGACATTACTATGTAGCTGGCACTATTGCATGGGCATTACTATGTAGCTGGCACTGTTGTAAGGACATTACTATGTAGCTGGCACTATAGTATGGGCATTACTATGTAGCTGGCACTATTGTATGGGCATTACTATGTAGATGTCACTATTGTGTGGGCATTACTATGTAGCTGGCACTATTGTATGGGCATTTCTATGTAGCTGGCACTGTTGTAAGGATATTACTAGGCAGCTGGCACTGTTGTATGGGTATTACTATGTAGCTGGCACTGTTGTAAGGACATTACTATGTAGCTGGCACTGTTGTAAGGGCATTATTATGTAGCTGGCACTATTGTAAGGGCATTATTATGTAGCTGGCACTATTGTAAGGGCATTATTATGTAGCTGGCACTATTGTATGGGCATTACTATGTAGCTGGCACTGTTGTATGGGCATTACTATGTAGCTGGCACTATTGTATGGGCATTAATATGTAGCTGCCACTATTGTATGGGCATTACTATGTAGCTGGCACTATAGTATGGGCATTACAATGTAGCTGGCACTATTGTATGGGCATTACTATGTAGCTGGCACTGTTGTAAGGACATTACTATGTAGCTGGCACTGTTGTATGGGCATTACTATGTAGCTGGCACTATTGTATGGGCATTACAATGTATCTGGCACTATTGTACGGGCATTACTATGTAGATGGCACTGTTGTAAGGACATTACTATGTAGCTGCCACTGTTGTATGGATATTACTACGTAGCTGGCACTTTTGTATAGGCATTATTATATAGCTGGCACTGTTGTAAGGACATTACTATGTAGCTGGCACTGTTGTATGGGCATTACTCATTACTATGTAGCTGGCACTGTGGTAAAGACATTACTATGTAGCTGGCACTATTGCATGGGCATTACTATGTAGCTGGCACTGTTGTAAGGACATTACTATGTAGCTGGCACTATAGTATGGGCATTACTATGTAGCTGGCACTATTGTATGGGCATTACTATGTAGATGTCACTATTGTGTGGGCATTACTATGTAGCTGGCACTATTGTATGGGCATTACTATGTAGCTGGCACTGTTGTAAGGATATTACTAGGCAGCTGGCACTGTTGTATGGGTATTACTATGTAGCTGGCACTGTTGTAAGGACATTACTATGTAGCTGGCACTGTTGTAAGGGCATTATTATGTAGCTGGCACTATTGTAAGGGCATTATTATGTAGCTGGCACTATTGTAAGGGCATTATTATGTAGCTGGCACTATTGTATGGGCATTACTATGTAGCTGGCACTATTGTAAGGGCATTATTATGTAGCTGGCACTATTGTAAGGGCATTATTATGTAGCTGGCACTATTGTATGGGCATTACTATGTAGCTGGCACTGTTGTATGGGCATTACTATGTAGCTGGCACTATTGTAAGGGCATTATTATGTAGCTGGCACTGTTGTATGGGCATTATTATGTAGCTGGCACTGTTGTATGGTCATTACTATGTAGCTGGCACTGTTGTATGGGCATTATTATGTAGCTGGCACTGTTGTAAGGACATTACTATGTAGCTGGCACTGTTGTATGGTCATTACTATGTAGCTGGCACTGTTGTATGGGCATTATTATGTAGCTGGCACTGTTGTAAGGACATTACTATGTAGCTGGCACTGTTGTATGGTCATTACTATGTAGCTGGCACTGTTGTATGGGCATTATTATGTAGCTGGCACTGTTGTAAGGACATTACTATGTAGCTGGCACTGTTGTATGGTCATTACTATGTAGCTGGCACTGTTGTATGGGCATTATTATGTAGCTGGCACTGTTGTAAGGATACTACTGCTTGGACTTGTCATCCGCTCTCGTTCTGCTGCTTGTATTGTACATATGTTGTTCGCGTCGTGTTTGCAGACACATGGCATTGCGGGCATTGCACCACTACAGTAGTGATTTCTTTTTCTCATACCACGTGACTCCAGAAAGAAACAGCTGTGCAGTTCTTTTAAGGGAAAATACATAAATTATCCAAGGAAAAGGGATGGAACAGATGGCAGGTTATCCATTGTGAAGCCTTAACCATAATTCTCAATTAATCTTCTCCATGACACGCAGTATGGAATAATTGCAAAGAAAAACCTGTGCGCTCCGGCGGTTTGATTTTTTTTTTCTTGCCTCTGAGTCTAAGAGATTTAAAAGTGAATGTTTGTTAACCATTAAAGAACCAGAAAAGAGTCAAATGACTCGTCCTATTCACTGATCTACCCTGTCTGCCCTATGTAGGTACCAATCTGCCCTATCCACTGATCCACCATATCCACTGATCAACCGTATGCACCCATCTGCCCTATCCACCGATCCACCCTATGTAGCCATCTGCCCTATCCACCGATCCACCCTATGCAGCTATCTGCCCTATCCACCGATCCACCCTATGCAGCAATCTGCTCTATCCACCGATCCACTCTATCCACTAATCAACCGTATCCACCCATCTGCCCTATCCACTGATCCACCCTATGCAGCCATCTGCCCTATCCACCGATCCACCTTATGCAGCCATCTGCCCTATCTACCGATCCACCCTATCCAGCCACCTGCCCAATCCAATGATCCACTCTATCCACCCATTTGCCTTGTTCACTGATCCACTCTATCTACCCATTTGCCTTGTCCACTGATCCACCCTATCCAACCAGCTGCCCTATCCACCGATCCACCCCATCCAGCCATCTGCGCAATCCAACGATCCATCTAATCCACCCTTCTGCCCTACTCACTGATCCACTCTATCCACGGATTAACCATATCCAGCCATCTGGCCTATCCACTGATCCACCCATCTGCCCTATCCACCGATCCACCCTGTCCAGCCATCTGCCCTATCAAACGATCCATCTAATCCACCCTTCTGCCCTATCCACTGATCCACCCTATCCACTGATCAAGCATATCCACCCATCTGCCCTATCCACCGATCCACCCTATCCAGCCATCTGCCCAATCCAATGATCCATCTAATCCACCCTTCTGCCCTATCCAGAGATCCACCCTGTCAACTGATACCTTCTATCCAACCATCTGCCCAATTTCCTGATACACCCTATCCACTCATCTGCCCTATCCACTGATCCACCCTATCCACCCATCTGCCCTTTACAGATACATCCTATCCATGCATCTGCCCTATCAATTGATCAATCCAATCCACCCTTCTGCCCTATCCACTGATCCACCCTGTGCACCCTTCCCTGAAACACCCTATCCGCTCATCTGCCCCATCTACTGATCCATCCTATCTACCCATCTGCCCTAACCACTGAGCCACCCTAGGCCCGATATCCACCTACACTCTCTATCCACCTATATGCCAATCTCTCCTGTCAACCAATCCATTGAATCCACCCTATTTATCAATCCGCCCTATCCACCGATCCACCCTATCTACCAATTTGACCTATTTTCCAGTCTATCCTATCCACTGACTCACCCTATCCATTGATCTAGCCTAAACTGATTCATTTATACTTTCTGTAACAAATTTACACTTGGTCATGTGACTTTTTATAAATTTGACGCACTATAAGAAGTTCACTATTATCAAAGACAAAAAATGTCAGAGCAAGAACTCATTTTTATAAATGTTGTCAATCATGTACACCAGCATTTTTTGCCACAAAATGGCGCTTGCCCATAATGTTTTTTCATATATCTTTGTCTCGTAGGTTTTAGTTCTGAATCAGTCGTGGATTATAACTTTTTTTTTACAGGAAACCGGAAGCGCCGAAAAGCTGGAACATCAAACTGTCAAAAGTTGTAATTAGGGCAACTGGGGACTGTTAACACTACTTATGTGGGCACAGTTTGGCACCATTTGGCTTTATGTGGGCACAGTATGGCACCCTCTGGGCACTAACACCATGTGCACAGTATAGCACTAGCTATAGGGGTAATACATAGAACTTTATGGGCAAAGTATGGCAATCTCTAGGTACTGTTTGGTACTATGTGTGCACAGTATGGCAGTATGTGGGCACTATACAACTGCAAAGGGACACATAGGATAGGCACAAAGGGGCACCTGGGTCAGAGGTATTAAAAACCTGGCATGGCATACTGTATCTATTACATTAGACAATTGTTGTTACTGAACTTGGGCTTTACTGACGTGTTTGGCATTCGGCAGAAATATCTCAACCCTCGATATGATATTGGCAGTGCCGCATGTTGTTGAAGAATCGCTTGTCTAAATAAGATCTTCTCGTTTTCAACTATTCATAATGCGTCCATTTTCTGTTCAGTTAAGTGTGAAATATGGAGAAGACGTATGTTCTAGTCAAATAAAGAAGCTGCCAAGTGAAGCGGGATTGCTATTCATTGTGCAAAGGAGGTATATGACTTTTATTTACAGTCAGGTCTAAGGGGGTACCATAGAGCAGAGGGGGCCCCATACCAAAAAACAAAAAGGGGGCCTCTGCTAGTGTCAGTTCATGCCCCTCCACCTTCCATCCCTTGTAAGAGAGACGTCCCCCTCTTGTTTGCTATTATTGCTGTTATTGTGCGGAGGGGGAGCCGTGTACAGGTTTAACCCTTAATAGGAGCATATGGGGCCAGACTGAGCTGAGCTCCGTCTCCATATGGCCGCTAGAGCAGTTGCATGGGCTGTACCTGATCTACCTGTGGCACTAAAGTTGCATCTGACTTCGTCACGAGCGGTCACATGAGGCTTTAGAATTAATGCATTTCTATAGAGACCAAAATTTGGTCATCCCCAGTGAACCATTCGGTCATCATCAGTGAACCATAAAAAAGTTGAATATTTAAAAAATATGTTAGCACTATTTATTTTTCCTTATGTTATATCAATGAAAAAGAAAAGAAAATGCAGTACATTGCAGTTTTCCCATTGGCCACTAGATGTCATTACATCAGGCTAGAATCCAGACTGGTAATAAAAAGCATCTCACTTTACAACCTACAGTGAAACTGAATGTTATCTCCTCATTATCATTAAAAGGTAGATGGTTAATGGCAGAATGACAGGACATTGTACTGCCTGAGCCAAGATAAGCAGTTTTCACACAATTAAAATAAGGTAATATGGCCAGTCAGTGATTTTATTTATAGGGTGAGTCCAGTGGCACAGTTGGCTAAAGGCTAGTCTTCATTATTGCTATCGGGTCCTGGCCTGATCTCAGGGAACTGGGGGTGAAATAAAAATTCGGTGGTATTGATAGCCGGATGGGGATCTGCATGGGGGAAATGGGGTGATGGCAACATTGATATGACTGGCCAGCACAATGAAGAGGTAACCATTGCTATGGCACCCTTTATCCTCCGTGTACCCCTCCAACTGGGTCAAACATACCTGCCAATAGTCCTGCCTTTTACGGGACTGTCCCACAAATCGGAGCATTAAAGTGGCCAAATTTGCATTAAAAGATGCATTTCTGTTCAGTTTTGGGGACATTCCTGGGGGTGAAAGGGGCCTAAATGTTTCATGATTTGGGGTTTACATTTTGGGAGATATGAGTTAACAGGTGACATAGCAATTTTTGTACATTTGTAACCCGCAATAGTCTACAATCTGTGGCTCTCCACCTGTTGTGATACTACAACTTCCTTTCAGAGCATGTTGGGAGTTGTACCTCAAAAGCAGATAGAACATTCTAGGTGTGCAATAAATATTGATGGAGCTACAATTCCGATAAGAAAATTACCCGTGGAAATGCCTGGAAATCTAACTTGTCACATTTAAGAAGTCACATCAGGGATACCTCGCCCATTTATATAGGACACGTCCCAACCTAAAATATTTGAATCGGAAATAGTGCATACGATCTCATTCATCACACCCCAAAACAAATACAGACCCCAGACTACCCTAAACTAATACAGACCCCAGACCACCTTAAAACTAATATAGACCTCAGAACAGACCCCGTAACCTAATGCAGATCCCAGTCCAGACTTCCTAAACTAATAGACACCCTACAATTAAAACAGACCCCAGACCAGACCACCGAAAAAAATTCAGACCTCCTAAACAAGTTCAGATCCCAGATTACCCTAAACTCATGCAGACCCCAGACCAAACCCCTAAAGTAATACAGACCCAAGACCAGACCCCTAAACACATGCAGACCCCAGACCAAACCCCTAAATACAGACACCAGACCAGACACCATAAATACAGACCCAAGACCAGACCCCTAAATTCATATAGACCCCAGACCAAACCCCTAAACTAATACTGACCCCCAGACCAAACCCCTAAATACAGACACCGGACTAGTCACCCTAAATACAGAAACCAGACCAGACCCCTAAACTCATGCAGACCCCAGACCAAACCCCTAAATACAGACCCAAGACTAGACTCTGCAGTTACTCCCCTCTCCTCGTTCCTGCACTCCTTTTCACTCCCGATCTCCGCTACAGGCAACGTCCTGGCACCGGGGCAGGCACCATAACATTGTGCTGCCCTTGGGCCTAGAGGAACGAGGAGAGGTGAGTATATTTTAAAGAGGACATGGGGCACCCGGGAGATTTTTCTGGCTCATCCGGTAGTCCGGTAGACCTCCCCTTTTCCGTCAGTCTCTTGGACATTCCGGGAGAGTTGGCATGTCTGCAGGAAAGGGTTAACCAGTAAATTATAGTGAAGGCAACAGATGGGAACCAGGAGAAGGAATTTTATGACCAGTGTAGCGCAGAGTGTGTGATCCTGGGAGTTTTATGTTGTTGTGTGTAATCAGCGTCAGATAGAGGCAATCTCAGCCATGTGAGCGGTAATTATATGATAAAGTTTACATTACACACAGGGCACGGAGAGGTGAGGAGGTGACCCGGAGTGCAGGCGGCACAGAGCTGTCATAATCCAAGGAAGCCACCTCTGACTTACATTGTGTAATTGAACCTCAGTACAAGTGCGGCAGTTAACATATCAGTTTCTTAACCTCTAACTCGCCTCTACGTAGGCGATAGATTAAAGTCGACCCGTTACCCCGCACGCAGCATTTATGTCAGGCCGGATTGCTATGTATAAAACTGGAATTTTTACATTAGGGCATCCCTAAAAAAAAAGCTAAACTGGTGGGCGCAAATGCTACCATTAAATTCTCCTGAAAAGTTCAGTTGGTCAAAACGGAGCACACCATATATCGTAATGTATTGCCCCCCCATTGAACCCTCTTAGCCCACTTGGTCCATCAGAAGTGTCAAGCGGGCTCTTATGTCAGCATTTCCGTGCTTCTTTGACTTCTAAGCTTCTAACAAGTCAATCTAGCCAATGATGGGTTGGACTTTATTTCATGGTCGGGCCATTTAGTGGGTCCATTACCAACCTCTTTAGCTTTATTGGGACATCTTATAACTGCCTGAATTACAGACTCTCTTTTACTTTCATGGACAAATCTATTTTCTGACGAGTTCCTACTAAAATTTTAATGTTGCCGGGCAAATCGAAAAATTTGGGATCTCTGGGGTACAACTTTACATATAGTAGCACCAGATTATATGAAATTTTGGGAATCTTGGCCCCTGAAAGATTTGTCTGCTTTTTCATTTTATTGCCACTACTGTCCAGAAACTTCTACTGTCTTGAAGAGGTTGTCAGTTTAGAGAACCTATTGTCATCCACCCTTTTAAGAAATTCTGAGTTAATAGCGGGGGGTCCTCAGACAACACATTGATATGAATGAACACTGTGTAATACTTCATTTCTCCTGTGGTAGCGCTGCAGGAAAACTGAACACTTACTACCAGGTTTCATTACAGATCACAGACTATCGATGGTGATCCCAGCAGGAGAACACTTTGTGATCAGCTTACAGTCAACAGTGGACATGTCCAAAGCAGAGAAACCCTATGACTGCAATGATGGTACCCACCACCATCCATGCAATGACAACCACTGGAGGTTAGTAGAGGGGTGGTGGACGGGGTAAGGGCTGGGTATGCTCTCCTAGTTGGTGTAGTCCTCCTGGTTTAGTTGAATTCAAAGACTTATTCTGGACCATAAAAGAAGACATTTGCCTCAAAGGAATCTAAGTTGGATATTTCTGCTCAGTTCTCGGCATCCACTTTGTCAAAGTACTGATAAAATACGTAAAACCAATGGTCAAGGGTATGCCATGTATCCAAGAGGCATATGGCAGTTATGGGGTCCATTTGGGGAGGGGGGCAGCTCAGGGGTCATTATCACCCAACACTCAAAAAATTGAAAAACATCCCCATAGGTCACACCACCAATTTCTCCTATAGAAGGTCGGGGTTGGTCATACAGGTATTGAGTCCTCCAGTCCTGGGAGTGGGCTTTATAGTGGAGTCTACAACACCAGGAGAGTTGGGTCCCGTTGTGTTTTTTCCTATTCCGCCCCCCTACTCATATATCTATGACTCTTTTCAGAATTAAAAGACTTCTACATCGAAAAGGGTTAATTTAAAGGGCACCAAACATTGTAGACAGTGATTCTATATTCGGAACTCATGATATCCAGCTGAATAATAAAGAATGCTTTTTCTATATTAGTATTACTTTCTCACCCCCTACTGCACCGCACTGTATTGTGGGCCATTATAAATAAATTATAGTAATGACACTTGGGTAATGGAGCAAACGTCGTATTTCCAAATGACACATTTTTGCTTGTGTATTGCAAAGTTGTTTAACCCTCGTTGTGGACGAAAGGAAAAAGTAAAAAATATGTTTTTGGAAAGCTGTAAAACCCATCTGGTGTCAGGGGGATGGGGGAGGTGGACAGAGCCCCATGCGCGGACACTGTGACTTGTAAAACTTTTGAAAGCCTTTGGACGGTCCATCTGTCAAGGCCTCTTTGGAACGGTGGAGCATGTTGGACACAGCGTGACGGCTTGTCTGTTCCACAACTGGGAGTTATATCAAGTTAGCGAGTGCTTTGGTGCATATGCTGCCATCTGCTCGGCGGATGTGGTTAGGGAACAATGGCCTTTACTTGTTGACATTATTATCAGTCATTAAACCTGTGCTGACATGAGAGGACGCCACTGCAGAGGCCGAGGGCGCAAACCAGGGTCTCACCTTGTTACCTACTGGAGAGCCCAATCGGGTGGCAGGCGGGTATTACAGAAACGCAATGGCGTATCAAAAATGTGGTGCAACTGGACCAAGGCACCTCACCCTGCTAACCAATGCAGTATAGAGTATATACAATATACATAAACCATCCCATATGTCTTTGTCACTGAAATCACTGGAAATCAGCCTGGTCAGGTTGGATTTTTATCTTTGTAATCCCATTGTTTCCACTGGAGATAAGCGTTAGCAGAGGTATCTGGCATCCACGTAACGCTTAACCTCCCCAGACAAATGACCATGATGTTATGGAGGCAGCTATTTAATGTCAACAGCTGTTTAGTGTTTGTGACCAAATCAACACTAAGGTGGCAATACTAGCGAGTAGCGACATTGTCATCCTCCATCTATACATAAAATATGCAAGTTCGCTTTTAATTGCACCATAAACTTGGGCCAGTTTTATAGAAACTGGGTTCCCGGGTTACACGCTAAATTTTGCCCCCCATGTTTGCCATTTTTAGACAGTATTTCTCACAATTTAAGCCCATATAATACCGCCATATAGTTTTAAGATAATACTGCCATATACAGCCCACATAATACCACCATATAGTGCCCAGATAATACTGCCATATATATCCCACATAATACTGCCATATAGTGCCAAGATACAGTAATACTGCCATATACAGCCCACATAATACCACCATACAGTGCCAAGATAATACTGCCATATACAGCCCACATAATACCGCCATATAGTGCTAAGATGCAGTAATACTGCCATATACAGCCCACATAATACTGCCATATAGTGCCAAGATGCAGTAATACTGCCATATACAGCCCACATAATACCACATATAGTGCCAAGATATTATTGCCATATACAGCCCACATAATACTGCCATACAGTGCCAAGATAATACTGCCATATACAGCCCACATAATACCACCATACAGTGCCAAGATAATACTGCCATATACAGCCCACATAATACTGCCATATATTGCCAAGATGCAGTAATACTGCCATATACAGCCCACATAATACCGCATATAGTGCCAAGATATTATTGCCATGTACAGCCCACATAATACTGCCATATAGTGCCAAGATAATACTACCATATACAGCCCACATAATACCACCATATAGTACCAAGATAATACTGCCATATACAGCCCACATAATACCACCATATAGTGCCAAGATACAGCAATACTGCCATATACAGCCCACATAATACCACCATATAGTGCCAAGATAACACTGCCATATACAGCCCACATAATACCGCCATATAGTGCCAAGATAATACTAACATTTACGTCCCACATAATTCCGTCATATAGTGCCAAGATAATACTGACATATACAGCCCACATAATACCACCATATAATACTACGATAATACTGCAATATACAGCCCACATAATACCACCATATAGTGCCAAGATAATACCACCATATAGTGCCCAAATAATGTGCAATATTCAAATATTACTCCCTTAAAGAGCCCACATAGTACTGCCATATAGTTCCTACACAATACACATTGCTAAATAATTCTGGGTAGTTTTAGTTTGTTCCTCGGGTTCCCGTCCTCGGAGGCCCCTAGTAAATTGGAGCCCTGGGCTGTTGCCCAACTTGCCACCCCTAAAATCTGTTTCTGATAATCAATAAGGTCTAATAGGTTGTAAATCAACCCGTTAGAAATAAACCCTAGTGGTAAGTAAATGGCTCCAAACTCAGTTCCAACAAGGTTTGTCTTCTGTGAACCTTTGGGGTCCATTATTGAGCCTGGGCCTACTGATGGATGCTCTGCTACGTTTGGTGGGCCTGTCTGACCCTGGGTAGCCACTCTGGAGCCACTTATCCTTAATGGCTAGGAAAAAAGAAAGAAATCATCCATAAAAATCCTATTCGGGCATATGGACATCATAGGGGGCGGTCTACTGTTCGCTAATCCCACCCTATGAGCCTGAATGCCCACTCAGTCAGGCCTTTCCATTACATGGATGGCCTTTCATCCGAATGACCAGCATGCAATACTACATTTCCCCTGCAGTGGCCGCTGCAGGGGAAATTTCTGGCTGGCCGAGGCTCCAGCTTAGCTAAGGAAAAGCTAGAGACAGTTATACGAGATTAAAAAAAACATGGCTGCTTCCTTCCAGAAACGGCGCCCCTCTTGTCTATGGGTCAAGAGTGGTGCCACTTTTTGAAGGAAGCGATAATTTTTTTTTAAAGTCCATGATATATAATTTTCATCTTCACCAGTATATAGATCATGTACTTATTTCTGAAATGTTTTTTTGCCATGTTTTTTCCTGTGTGAATCTTTTGTGAATATTTCTCATTGATTTTGCAGCAGAATTAACTGAGGATCATCACCTAATTAGAGGCCTGATATCAATGGCCCACTCAGGAACCCGGCATTATTATATAATCATGGCTCTGATTTTAATGGTCCAATCAGTGTCTACGGGTTTTCCAAAAATAATTGAGAATGCAGAACTGATTAACCCTTCCCATATCGATTTTTGCCAGACCTAATGAGCTGTCAGTACATATGCGGATCCCCCATACCGCTGATATTACTTTTTTGGGCGCACGTTAGGTTTCCACATTGGGAGTCTTAATCAGTTTGGACCCAACCTAGACGTACTCTATGTAGGAGAGACGAAGCCCCCACTGCAAAAACAAAAATGGATCTTGTATTTCTTATATCCTCCAAACTTTCCCTATATTTGGAAGGGTCATTATAAGAAAGAAGGGTAGCATGACTTTGCCCAAGAAAAAATTTTATGGGGCCAAACCAGAGTTCAGACCTTAGGGTTGGATTGGTGGGCCAAGGATCCAACAAAACTTGGAGTCCCAAAGATCTAGTAAAAGACAACCTAATTTCCAGCTTCTTTTTGGAGCCAATCATTTGGCCGATCCCTAGGATCTATTTTTTTATCGTATGATTCAAAAAATAACCCATTAGACCTTATTGATGCTCTGTCCTGTGTGTGTAATTGTAACAAAGATTATAATGAAATTAAAAGTGGACGCTCACATGTTCTGCAAAAATGGAAGGGGGGCCCAAATACCATCATTTCTGTATGGACCCACAACGTGGGGTTTTCACAAAGAGTTTATATCAGAAAAAGCCTTTGGTACCCTCCATGTCCTAGCAGGGGGTGTACCAGGTTACCTTGGGGCCCCATAGCAATATTCAGAATGGGAGGACATTCGGAATGGGAGGTCCCTGCATTGTACTGACAGCAAATTGATCTCAAAGGACACTGCGTAATACTTAATTTCTCCTGTGGAGGAGCTGCAGGGGAATTGAACACTTGCTGCATTGCCAAAAAGATTACAGCTGAATGGCAGCAGTGAGACCCACTATTATCAATGTATTATTAGGGGACCCGACTAACAAGAAACGATTGTCCAAATCTGACAACCCCTTTAAGTGAAAACATAGGACATCATACATGGCTACATTGATGATCCATCACTTCCATCACCATGCCTAGTAGTTTGTTGTATGCACCAACCAACTGATGCTTGACCAATAAGAGAGAAATAAAATAAAGAGGCGGAGTTTGACACAAATTTGCTCTAGTGGGAAAATAGGTGTCAAGGAGGCAACAGCCTCTAGCTGCTACAAAGTAGAAACCATACTGTAACAGAGAATACTGGGAACCTTTGATTATGACTTCTCCTTTAAGAAAAAATAAAGGCATAAAAAACAAGTTAATCTGCAATTTTTATACCTTAGAGAGAAGCATTTTTCTCTATTTTTCTGAAAATCCCACTTGGTCTGAAATATTCATGGTGTTTATGTAGGTCGAGATGTGTCAGTGCTGCAGTGTGAGACGTGAGAGAATAAAACAAGCAGATCCTTCGTCTTTAGAGGAGAGAAAACACAGAGGGAGTAGGTGAGAATATCAATGTAACATCGCTAACATGTGGCCCCGGACTAAGACATGCGACGCTACTCTGCCGCTTTAATCTCTCAGACTGTTTTGGAATTTTTGCTTGTAGATTTTGCTAATGTTTTAGAGAAAAGTTGTGCGATTGCCCGCACCATTTGTCTATAAACTCACAAGCAAGAAAACATCAAATCCCCCCACGGTTATTTTGCAACGCTGAGATCTATATTCATGGAGCAGTAAATAGAAATCCAACTTTTGACAAGAAAAAAAAGGTGTCATAAGTGTTAAAAGTCTCTAGTAAAGTAGAAAATAAAAAACTTCATTGAGTTTTCTCTATAGGGGGCGACCTCACTAATGACAAGACCCAGTGGTGGGACCTCTTGGCCGCTGCCTCACTGCTCAGTGTAAAAAAAATGGAATGAGATCATTTATCCCCCTGTGAAGTCTCCGTATCAGTTGTTTGTGAGGATGGGAGACGTCTCCATACATAGCCCTATAAGCAGTGGCGTAACTACCGCTGTAGCAGCCATAGCGGCTGCTACGGGGCCCGGTGGTGCCGCTAGCAGCCGCTATGGCTGCTACAGCGGTAGCGACGCCACATTCAGTAGTATCTGCGTCCTTAGGACGCAGATACTATTGAAGACTAATGCAGAGCGGGTGTAGGTATCTCCCTGCTCTGCCATAGGCTACATGCCACATTTGGTCTGCAGCCTATCGGGTGCACGGACAGGATCCCTGTGCAGGCCGGCGTGATGACGTCACTGGATCACGCCGGCCTACGCAAGGATCCCGTCGGCGTAGAGGAGCTACTACATTCGTCGGGGAACAAGGTCATACTGTGTAGCACTGTACGGGGGCTGAATAGCACTCTAGGGGGGAGCTGTATAGCACAGTATACAGGAGGGACTGTATAGAACTGTCTACAGGGGGGCTGTATAGAACTGTCTACAGGGGGGCTGTATAGCACTGTCTACAGGGGGGTCTGTATGGCACAATCTACAGGGGGGCTGTATAGCATTGTCTATGGGGGGGGTCTGTATGGCACAATCTACAGGGGGGCTGTATAGCACAATCTGCAGGGGGGGGGTGTTTGGCACGATCTACAGGGGGGCGCTATCTACAAGGCGGCGCTGTGTGTGGCACCCAGGGGAGGGGGGGACAGGTCCAGTCTTTGCTATGGGGCCCAGTGTTTCCTAGTTATGCCCTTGCCTATAAGGACGGTTATAGGGGTTGTCTGGTTGAGAATTTTTTTTTATTTTTATTTTTTTAGGGAATTCTAACTTAGTAGATAGGAATTCAGGATCCTCAACTATTGTCCAGAGTAGATAACTGCTATAAAGAGCGTCTCCCGCTTTGGAGGACCCAGGACATCTATGTAACACACAGAACTGTGTAATACTTCTTTCTTCCTGCAGTGGCGCTACAGGAAAATGAACACTTGCTGTTGGGTTTCTCCACATATTACAGCTGATCGCCGGGGGTCCAAGCAGATGAACATTGATCAACTTATCTCCTATTTTAACACAAAGTGGACAACCCCTAGGTCATCTCCTGACTGATAATGATAGATTTTGAAATTTTAAAGGGACACTCCAGACAAAAATTCTACACTTCACTGTGTTATGCCTATTACAGGGCCTGAGGGGGCGGAACATGACAGGAATTCAAAGAACACCAAATAGAGAATTTATCATGCTCCACCCCTCCGGCCCTGCACTTGGCATAACACAGTGTATCAATCTTGGCCGGAGTGTCCCTTTAATATTGAAATGTAGGATGGCTTGAGTTTATACATCCATTGAACATTTCATGTCATACCATATTGTATAGCTGTTGGCTGTGCTCTCCTTGAAATGGCACACTTTGGCGCATTTTGCCTCATTTTTAGCCATGCCCCTTTCATGTTACACCCCGCCCCCTTTTCTAGTCAAGCACTAACATCTGTTCTTAAATTTGTATTTCAATACCTCATCATTTTTTAAGATCTCTGCTTACTGCAAGTGAATGGGAAGATCCTTATTTACATCCAGATGTATGCTGAAACCACAGCTGAGGTTTTGTCACAATTGTGTCCAGTCTAGACAATTCTTTGTGAGCAGCACAAATATCTCTCCTGTCCTGACAGTTTGTTGCAATGTATCAGTGCAGGTAAAATATATCAGTCTGGAGTCCAAGCTGTTTAGCTCACACAGGCTTGTCTAGACTGGATACAATTGTAGCAAACCTTATGAATTAATAGGCCTGTACGGTTTTCAGCCTCTGTATTCAAACAGGAATGTTCACGTTCACTTACAGCAAGCAGTGATCTTGAAAATGGTGAGAAATGTAAACAAAAAGTGTACGAGAAAGTTGCTGAACTAACGGTTACGTTTTATTTGGACGTAAGGTTTATACACATGAATGTCCCACTTTCCGTAAATCCATGACACCGTGCAACGTATTGTCCTAAATTACAGTCGTCTGAAGATGGAAATCTCTTTTAATATTGTTCTCTTAAAAAAAATGAATAAAGAAAATAATAAAAAAAATATATAATAATAAAAAAATGTGATTGCCCGCAATAAAAAAAAAAAAATGAGGCTTGTTTATCAGCACGTTCCTTATCTCTACATAATTTACAGCGAGGTGCGGGGCCGAATAAAACCTTCAAAACCGCAGGATGATTGCGGGGAACTGAACCAATAACTCACATGTAACCTTAGTTTTGTCAAATTGAATCTGTGGTGAGTGACATTTTATGATGGATTTTAAAGTAGCCTGAAATGAATTTTGGATTACGCCCCCAAATGTCTCTCATTTTACATTCAGAACTATTATTTCTGCAACTGCATTATTTTGTATTGTTTTTTTATGTTTACATTTAACCCTCTGATGGATTAAAGGGAATCTATTATCACACCATTGAGAATAGGTAATGGAAACAGCTCCTCCTCCCTCCTCCCTCTCCCTGCACAGCGACCTCTATACATGTCACAGAGCATGCTCACTACATTTTCCCATAAAAGTTACAGGGTTGTTTTCTGACTGAGATTTCTCACTTATCTGCTGTAAATCTGGAAGGATATTTTGTCTTGCTTTTTGTAATCACCTGCAAAGTTGAAGGGGGAGCAGAGTCTTAGCTAGACTTTCCTTCATCCGGGGCAAAAATTCAGTTTGCTGCAGTGTATCTAAATCCCCTAGGCTTGTTGGCGCCCCACCCTGGCACCCAACACCCGGGGCACATGCTCTTAAGCTCCTCTGGTGTCGGGGGGCATGATCTGCTACTTAAGATCCAAGTAATACTACATTTATTCAATGATGTTATAGTCTGGGTCTGGGCCAGCCGTTCCATTTCGGCTTTCACAGCAATGTGCTTTGGGTCATTATTATGCTGCAGTAATAAGACTATGTCCACATAGCATGTAGCGCTATTTCTCCCATTAAAACGACAGACTCCTTTATAAGTCAATGGAGTCCGTCGGGCGCAGTGGTATCCGTTGTACGACCACTCCGGCACGGAACTACTCCACGTCACTGATGTGGACAGAGCCCGGTTCCATATCTTCCACTGATGAAGTCTAATAAGCCTGAAACGGCTGTATACAAGTTTGATGTTAGGACTTTGGATGCATAGTTGGCCACTAGGGGCAGTAAAGAATAATTTGCATATCTCCACCCACTTTCCCAGAATAAGCATTAATTTCCTTGCTGTGTGGAATGCTGTGCTAGAAAAGAGCATGCGAATACCAATTTCAAGAGCCTGTATCGGGAAGGCTTTGGTGTATACCACATTGCCTGAAAATTGGGGACATTTGGTTTCTTAGCCCTCCTCACCCTAACCTTACTACCTAGCACAGTATGCTAAAGCCAATACAATTGAAAAAAAAACAAAAAACAACAAACAACTAGTTAAACCGCACAAGGGACGTGATTTCTTACTAACAGCCAAAGGTCTCTACTTATCAGGGAGGCCTCTTTACGCTTAATGATCGCTGTCATGTGTTATCTCTATTAATATAATTGTCATGTCTTATCTGCAGTACATTAATAGGTATCTGCCTTAAAGATGGAGGCAGAGTATGTGCGTCACATCGTCCAGGGTAATTTAAAACAAAATCAATGTAATAAGGAAATGAACACAGCTGAACTGTGCCGAGCACAAGCCGACAGACCGTCCCAATGCATCAAAGCAGCAGATCCGATCCATAGAAAATATCAGCCGAATCGATGGAGATGCTTCTCGCAATGGAGCATGATTATTATTCCGTGTTGCATTTTGTTAATAATAGCCATTTAGATTGAGCTGGAGATATTTTTGTATTATTCAAAAATATAAATTTTGATTGCAAGGAGCAACAGCAGGGCAGAGTGTGCACTCTACAGACAGGGACCATAGCAAAATTGAAAATGCTCCTCCCACCCCATGGTGTTACCAACTCTCCTGAATTTGCTGCCTTTGCCCTATTCATCCTACATACCACAGCCATGTTTAGTGTTATATATATATATATATATATATATATATATATATATATATCCTATGTGGCACTGGGGATCGAGGAAAAGACAGGGACTGATGGCAAAACCAACCCACTTGTGACGATTTGGGAATCTGGGGTGTCCTCCAATTATTTCAGTGGTTTACCCTGCAGATGCCATTGACCTATAGGTTAACAATACACTACAGTAGTTTAAATGGACCCCTTGGAGACACAGCCAAGTTTCTTTTTTTATATTTTTGTTTCCCATCGTTGGATTCCAAGAGCCATACTTTTTTTTCCGTCGGCATATGAGGGCTTGTTCTTTGGACGAGTTGTAGTTTTTAATGGCACCATTTCTTGTACTATATGATGTACTGGGAAACGGAAAAAAAGGGGTGGGATGGAAGGGGTGGGATTTAGCCTTGATTATAATGCACTTTCTATGCTGACCATACATGTAGGACGTGTGCTTCTCCAAAATAACTGCCCCCTTGGGAGTTTTGTACAAATAAATAGCTACAACATAAAAAAAAATCACATTGGGGCTCCCTTCTGGTCATAATAGCTGGTCCCCACAGGCGTACCGTGCCTGTAAGTAAATCTGGCCCTATACCTAGGAATACAATGGGCTATTAAAGGATAATTATGTGTACAGCTATAAAACTGTAATTAGATATCAACTTATGTTTCTTGCCAATTTCTGGAATATCTACTTAACCCAGTTTACTGATTAGACTTCGGCATTGTACTGTAGTAAAGTTTAAGGTGGCCAACGAAAAAAATTTGTTATGACCGGCAATGAGGTGTCTGAACCTGAGATGGACTGAGAGTGGCCTGGGTATTAAAGGTCATTAAAGGTCATGGGCCCCTTACAAACCTAAAAAGTTTTGTAGCGAGAGAGATCAGTAGCCGCCTGTGGCCTTGGGCTCCACCATGTAAGGGAAAAAAAACCCTTAAGCTTTCACAAGCTCCTGAAACTTGACGGAAAAAACAGGGTACCCCTCCATTTTTGACTGAAAGGAGCGTGATTTGGCCTGCTTGGTCTCTATTGTATGTAGAACAGTGAGAGAGTGTTTCTGGAAGGGGCAGGATTTAGCATTGAGGGGTGGGATAAAAGAGGTGGGATTTAGGCTGCCTAGACTCTATTGTATGTAAAACAGTGAGTGAGGGTTTCTGAAAGGGGTGGGATCTAGCCTGAAGGGGTGGGATGAAAGGGGTGAGATTTAGCCTGCCGGGTCGCTATTGTATCTAGAACAGTGAGGGAAGGTTTCTGGAACGGGCGGGATTTAGCCTTAAGGGGCAGGATGGGAGGGGCGGGATTTAACCTGAAGGGGCGGGATTTAGCCTGAAGGGTAAGGATGGAAGGGGCGGGATTTAGCCTGCCAGGTCTCTATTGTATGTGGAACAGTGAAGGAAGCCTGGAAATCTGGAATATTAACCCTCCCTTTTTTTAATACATTTGGCAGTGTAAACATTTTTTAAAAATAAATTAAAAACAAGTATATAAATTAAAAAAATATATAAAAATATTCTATACCTCAACAATGTAAAAAATAGAGGAATATTGGTATAATAAAACACACACATGCCAACATGTGCACATGTATATTACCCTGGCCATGACAGCCAGAATGAAAATGTCAATTTTTTACACTGCTTAATGCATTCAAATGACCTAAAAAAACTAAACGTCCCTCTATTAGTTTATGACTGAACACAGTGACATATCTACCATAACGATACATGACTAGTATGGGGCCCGTGGTGGGAGGAGTTTCAGCATTGAACTGCTTCCCTTCCTTGCTGCGACACTGTCATAATGGCCGCCACTAGGTGGAGCTCACTGCGTACAGATTTATACAGCTCCCATTGAGTTCAATACTAGTTGTATACATGCATAAGGATTGAGCTCCCTCTAGTGTTGGCTGCATGTAGCCAAAATTATATTGCTCCCCTGTACAGACATATTATGGAATTAATCAGCACTGGATTTTGGACTTACAAACAGAATGGTGGACATTTACCTAAATAAAGGTCTTTCGGATTACATTTGTCAGGTTTATATCAAGTTTTTCTACATATTACAGCTTCTTTTTTTTTCCTGTTCTTTATTACGTTCTTCTTTTTACAGCCAAGCCTGGAGATTTATGGTGATCATTTGGTTCCTGATTTAAATGAGCTAATGAGGTTATCACCTTAATGAGCAGCTATGAAAATCTTTTTTCCATGAGATAAAGAGCAGGTTGCTGATCCTCCACCAGCTCACGCCACCCTGCAGCTAATCACTATCATCACTTTACAGAATAAACTTTTCACCTCCGACTTTCTAACACTGTGCATATTTTTTCCCTATCTGCGAATTTATTGATTGTAAGATAAACATTTTTCATGATTCAGTTTGACACAAGCTACTAAAATGTGTTTATTTCTATGAACAGGTCTTATTTTACCTGCTCCACTGTATGAAACAAAAGCGTTGGGATTTTTTTAAATGTATTCTTAATTTAGAAACATACAAAAAGAGACTAGATAGATAAATAAATGCTACTATATTATATACAAGAATATAACTACTATAATACTGCTCCTATATACAAGAATATAACTACTATAATACTGCCCCTATATACAGGAATATAACTACTATAATACTGCTCCTATATACAAGAATATAACTACTATAATACTGCACCCTATATACAAGAAAATAACTACTATAATACTGCCCCTATATACAAGAATATAACTACTATAATACTGCTCCTATATACAAGAATATAACTACTATAATACTGCCCTCTATATACAAGAATATAACTACTATAATACTGCCCTCTATATACAAGAATATAACTACTATAATACTGCCCCTATATACAAGAATATAACTACTATAATACTGCCTCCTATATACAAGAATATAACTACTATAATACTGCTCCCTATATACAAGAATATAACTACTATAATACTGCTCCCTTTATACAAGAATATAACTACTATAATACTGCCCCTATATACAAGAATATAACTACTATAATACTGCCCTCTATATACAAGAATATAACTACTATAATACTGCCCTCTATATACAAGAATATAACTACTATAATACTGCCCCTATATACAAGAATATAACTACTATAATACTGCCCCTATATACAAGAATATAACTACTATAATACTGCCCTCTATATACAAGAATATAACTACTATAATACTGCCCTCTATATACAAGAATATAACTACTATAATACTGCCCCTATATACAAGAATATAACTACTATAATACTGCCCTCTATATACAAGAATATAACTACTATAAGGGCGGGTTCACACATGGCGGAATTTCACTTAAATTCCGCTGCGGACACTCCGCAGCGTTAATCCGCAGCGGAGCCGTTTCTCCATTGACTTTCACTTTAATTTAGCAGTGTTCGTTTACACGATGCGTACAATTCCGCTGCGGAGCATAGGCTGCGGAGCGGAATTTGGTGTCCGCAGCATGCTCTGTCTGTTGCGGAGCAGTGGCGGACTGGTTGCGGACTCATGGCGGAATTTCTCCATTGACTTCAATGGAGAGTCAAAATTCCGCAATGAAGTCCGCAGATCTTATGTGTGCTGCGGAGCGTATTGTTTTTACTACCATGACATTTCTTCATTCTGGCTGGACCTATGTATTTCTAGGTCTACAGCCAGACTGAGGAAGTCAATGGGGCTCCCGTAATGACGGGAGCGTTGCTAGGAGACGTCTGTAAATAGTCACTGTCCAGGGTGCTGAAAGAGTTACGCGATCGGCAGTAACTGTTTCTGCACCCGGGACAGTGACTACCGATCTCAATATACATGTATCTGTAAAAAAAAATATAAGTTCATACTTACCGAGAACTCCCTGCGTCTGTCTCCAGTCCGGCCTCCCAGGATGACGTTTCAGTGTAAGTGACGGCTGCAGCCAATCACAGGCCAAGCACAGGCTGCAGCGGTCACATGGACTGGAGCGTCATCCAGGGAGGTCGGGCCGGATGCCGAAAGAGGGACGCGTCACCAAGACAACGGGCGGTAAGTATGAATTTCTTTGACTTTCACTAGGGAAAGTGCTGTCCCTTCTCTCTATCCTGCACTGAATAGGGAGAAGAGAAGCACTTTTCCTGCAGTCCGCAGCGGCCAGTCCGCATCAATTTTCTGCACATTTTGTGCAGATCCGCAGCAGAATCTGCAACGCAGATTCTGTGCGGCATTGATGCGGACAGTTGCGGAGGAATTCCGCCATGTGTGGTCATGCCCTAATACTGCCCTCTATATACAAGAATATAACTACTATAATACTGCCCCTATATACAAGAATATAACTACTATAATACTGCCCCCTATATACAAGAATATAACTACTATAATACTGCCTCCTATATACAAGAATATAACTACTATAATACTGCTCCTATATACAATATAACTACTATAATACTGCCCCCTATATACAAGAATATAACTACTATAATACTGCCCCCTATGTACAAGAATAAAACTACTATAATACTGCTCCTATATACAAGAATATAACTACTATAATACTGCCCCTATATACAATATAACTACTATAATTCTGCCCCCTATATACAAGAATATAACTAAAATAATACTACCCCCTATATACAAGAATATAAATACTATAATACTGCTCCTATATATAAGAATATAACTACTATAATACTACCCCCTATATACAAGAATATAACTACTATAATACTGCCCCGATATACAAGAATATAACTACTATAATACTGCTCCTATATACAAGAATATAACTACTATAATACTGCCCCCTATATACAAGAATATAACTACTATAATACTGCCTCCTATATACAAGAATATAACTACTATAATACTGCTCCTATATACAATATAACTACTATAATACTGCCCCTATATACAAGAATATAACTACTATAATACTGCCCCCTATGTACAAGAATATAACTACTATAATACTGCTCCTATATACAAGAATATAACTACTATAATACTGCCCCTATATACAAGAATATAACTACTATATACTGCCCCCTATATACAAGAATATAACTGCTATAATACTGCCTCCTATATACAAGAATATAACTACTATAATACTGCTCCTATATACAATATAACTACTATAATACTGCCCCCTATATACAAGAATATAACTACTATAATACTGCCCCCTATATACAAGAATATAACTACTATAATACTGCCTCCTATATACAAGAATATAACTACTATAATACTGCTCCTATATACAATATAACTACTATAATACTGCCCCTATATACAAGAATATAACTACTATAATACTGCCCCTATATACAAGAATATAACGACTATATACTGCCCCCTATATACAAGAATATAACTGCTATAATACTGCCTCCTATATACAAGAATATAACTACTATAATACTGCTCCTATATACAATATAACTACTATAATACTGCCCCCTATATACAAGAATATAACTACTATAATACTGCCCCCTATATACAAGAATATAACTACTATAATACTGCCTCCTATATACAAGAATATAACTACTATAATACTGCTCCTATATACAATATAACTACTATTAGGGCGGGTTCACACATGGCGGAATTTCACTTAAATTCCGCTGCGGACACTCCGCAGCGTTAATCCGCAGCGGAGCCGTTTCTCCATTGACTTTCACTTTAATTTAGCAGTGTTCGTTTACACGATGCGTACAATTCCGCTGCGGAGCATAGGCTGCGGAGCGGAATTTGGTGTCCGCAGCATGCTCTGTCTGTTGCGGAGCAGTGGCGGACTGGTTGCGGACTCATGGCGGAATTTCTCCATTGACTTCAATGGAGAGTCAAAATTCCGCAATGAAGTCCGCAGATCTTATGTGTGCTGCGGAGCGTATTGTTTTTACTACCATGACATTTCTTCATTCTGGCTGGACCTATGTATTTCTAGGTCTACAGCCAGACTGAGGAAGTCAATGGGGCTCCCGTAATGACGGGAGCGTTGCTAGGAGACGTCTCTAAATAGTCACTGTCCAGGGTGCTGAAAGAGTTACGCGATCGGCAGTAACTGTTTCTGCACCCGGGACAGTGACTACCGATCTCAATATACATGTATCTGTAAAAAAAAATATAAGTTCATACTTACCGAGAACTCCCTGCGTCTGTCTCCAGTCCGGCCTCCCAGGATGACGTTTCAGTGTAAGTGACGGCTGCAGCCAATCACAGGCCAAGCACAGGCTGCAGCGGTCACATGGACTGGAGCGTCATCCAGGGAGGTCGGGCCGGATGCCGAAAGAGGGACGCGTCACCAAGACAACGGGCGGTAAGTATGAATTTCTTTGACTTTCACTAGGGAAAGTGCTGTCCCTTCTCTCTATCCTGCACTGAATAGGGAGAAGAGAAGCACTTTTCCTGCAGTCCGCAGCGGCCAGTCCGCATCAATTTTCTGCACATTTTGTGCAGATCCGCAGCAGAATCTGCAACGCAGATTCTGTGCGGCATTGATGCGGACAGTTGCGGAGGAATTCCGCCATGTGTGGTCATGCCCTAATACTGCCCCCTATATACAAGAATATAACTACTATAATACTGCTCCTATATACAAGAATATAACTACTATAATACTGCCCCTATATACAATATAACTACTATAATACTGCCCCCTATATACAAGAATATAACTAAAATAATACTACCACTATATACAAGAATATAACTACTATAATACTGCCCCTATATACAAGAATATAACTACTATAATACTGCTCCTATATACAAGAATATAACTACTATAATACTGCCCCCTATATACAAGAATATAACTACTATAATACTGCCTCCTATATACAAGAATATAACTACTATAATACTGCTCCTATATACAATATAACTACTATAATACTGCCCCCTATATACAAGAATATAACTACTATAATACTGCCCCCTATGTACAAGAATATAATTACTATAATACTGCTCCTATATACAAGAATATAACTACTATAATACTGCCCCTATATACAATATAACTACTATAATACTGCCCCCCTATATACAAGAATATAACTAAAATAATACTACCCCTATATACAAGAATATAACTACTATAATACTGCCCCTATATACAAGAATATAACTACTATAATACTGCCTCCTATATACAAGAATATAACTACTATAATACTACCCCTATATACAAGAATATAACTACTATAATACTGCCCCTATATACAAGAATATAACTACTATAATACTGCCTCCTATATACAAGAATATAACTACTATAATACTGCCCCCTATATACAAGAATATAACTACTATAATACTGCCCCCTATATACAAGAATATAACTACTATAATACTGCCCCTATATACAAGAATATAACTACTATAATACTGCCCCTATATACAAGAATATAACGACTATATACTGCCCCCTATATACAAGAATATAACTGCTATAATACTGCCTCCTATATACAAGAATATAACTACTATAATACTGCTCCTATATACAATATAACTACTATAATACTGCCCCCTATATACAAGAATATAACTACTATAATACTGCCCCCTATATACAAGAATATAACTACTATAATACTGCCTCCTATATACAAGAATATAACTACTATAATACTGCTCCTATATACAATATAACTACTATTAGGGCGGGTTCACACATGGCGGAATTTCACTTAAATTCCGCTGCGGACACTCCGCAGCGTTAATCCGCAGCGGAGCCGTTTCTCCATTGACTTTCACTTTAATTTAGCAGTGTTCGTTTACACGATGCGTACAATTCCGCTGCGGAGCATAGGCTGCGGAGCGGAATTTGGTGTCCGCAGCATGCTCTGTCTGTTGCGGAGCAGTGGCGGACTGGTTGCGGACTCATGGCGGAATTTCTCCATTGACTTCAATGGAGAGTCAAAATTCCGCAATGAAGTCCGCAGATCTTATGTGTGCTGCGGAGCGTATTGTTTTTACTACCATGACATTTCTTCATTCTGGCTGGACCTATGTATTTCTAGGTCTACAGCCAGACTGAGGAAGTCAATGGGGCTCCCGTAATGACGGGAGCGTTGCTAGGAGACGTCTGTAAATAGTCACTGTCCAGGGTGCTGAAAGAGTTACGCGATCGGCAGTAACTGTTTCTGCACCCGGGAAAGTGACTACCGATCTCAATATACATGTATCTGTAAAAAAAAATATAAGTTCATACTTACCGAGAACTCCCTGCGTCTGTCTCCAGTCCGGCCTCCCAGGATGACGTTTCAGTGTAAGTGACGGCTGCAGCCAATCACAGGCCAAGCACAGGCTGCAGCGGTCACATGGACTGGAGCGTCATCCAGGGAGGTCGGGCCGGATGCCGAAAGAGGGACGCGTCACCAAGACAACGGGCGGTAAGTATGAATTTCTTTGACTTTCACTAGGGAAAGTGCTGTCCCTTCTCTCTATCCTGCACTGAATAGGGAGAAGAGAAGCACTTTTCCTGCAGTCCGCAGCGGCCAGTCCGCATCAATTTTCTGCACATTTTGTGCAGATCCGCTGCAGAATCTGCAACGCAGATTCTGTGCGGCATTGATGCGGACAGTTGCGGAGGAATTCCGCCATGTGTGGTCATGCCCTAATACTGCCCCCTATATACAAGAATATAACTACTATAATACTGCCCCCTATGTACAAGAATATAACTACTATAATACTGCTCCTATATACAAGAATATAACTACTATAATACTGCCCCTATATACAATATAACTACTATAATACTGCCCCCTATATACAAGAATATAACTAAAATAATACTACCACTATATACAAGAATATAACTACTATAATACTGCCCCTATATACAAGAATATAACTACTATAATACTGCTCCTATATACAAGAATATAACTACTATAATACTGCCCCCTATATACAAGAATATAACTACTATAATACTGCCTCCTATATACAAGAATATAACTACTATAATACTGCTCCTATATACAATATAACTACTATAATACTGCCCCCTATATACAAGAATATAACTACTATAATACTGCCCCCTATGTACAAGAATATAATTACTATAATACTGCTCCTATATACAAGAATATAACTACTATAATACTGCCCCTATATACAATATAACTACTATAATACTGCCCCCCTATATACAAGAATATAACTAAAATAATACTACCCCTATATACAAGAATATAACTACTATAATACTGCCCCTATATACAAGAATATAACTACTATAATACTGCCTCCTATATACAAGAATATAACTACTATAATACTACCCCTATATACAAGAATATAACTACTATAATACTGCCCCTATATACAAGAATATAACTACTATAATACTGCCTCCTATATACAAGAATATAACTACTATAATACTGCCCCTATATACAAGAATATAACTACTATAATACTGCCCCCTATATACAAGAATATAACTACTATAATACTGCCCCTATATACAAGAATATAACTACTATAATACTGCCCCTATATACAAGAATATAACTACTATAATACTGCCCCCTACATACAAGAATATAACTACTATAATACTGCCCCCTATATACAAGAATATAACTACTATAATACTGCCCCTATATACAAGAATATAACTACTATAATACTGCCCCCTATATACAAGAATATAACTACTATAATACTGCCCCCTATGTACAAGAATATTACTACTATAATACTGCCCCCTATGTACAAGAATATAACTACTATAATACTGGCCCTATATACAAGAATATAACTACTATAATACTGCCCCCTGTATACAAGAATATAACTACTATAATACTGCTCCTATATACAAGAATATAACTACTATAATACTGCTCCCTATGTACAAGAATATAACTACTATAATATTGCCCCCTATATACAAGAATATAACTACTATAATACTGCCTCCTATATACAAGAATATAACTACTATAATACTGCTCCCTATATACAGGAATATAACTACTATAATACTGCCTCCTATATACAAGAATATAACTACTATAATACCGCCTCCTACATACAAGAATATAACTACTATAATACTGCCCCTATATACAACAATATAACTACTATAATACTACTCCTATATACAAGAATATTACTACTATATTACTGCCCCCTATATACAAGAATATAACTACTATAATACTGCCCCTATATACAAGAATATAACTACTATAATACTGCCCCTACATACAAGAATATAACTACTATAATACTGTCCCTATATACAAGAATATAACTACTATAATACTGCCCCTATATACAAGAATATAACTACTATAATACTGCACCTATATACAAGAATATAACTACTATAATACTGCCCCCTATATACAAGAATATAACTACTATAATACTGCCCCCTATACAAGAATATAACTACTATAATACTGCTCCTATATACAAGAATATAACTACTATAATACTGCCCTTATATACAAGAATATAACTACTATAATACTGCCCCCTATATACAAGAATATAACTACTATAATACTGCCCTCTATATACAAGAATATAACTACTATAATACTGCCCCCTATATACAAGAATATAACTACTATAATACTGCTCCTATATATAAGAATATAACTACTATAACTGCCCCTATATACAAGAATATAACTACTATAATACTGTTTTTTGTTCTCTGATCTGACATCTGAGCATTTTGGTTTTCTATATCTTCATGTGACTTTTTCTAGAAGTCTTGTTTTTCGTATATCTACTTTATTGTGAAGTGTCTGAGTGACTTCTCTTTAAGGATCTGCAGACACTTCTGATGATCCCGCAGGCTGCTCAGAACCGTATTTTAATCTAAAAGAGGTAAGAAGTAATTCAACCTAACATTTGCGCTGAGCTGACAGACTGCGAGCTGCCTCTGTATACAACTGACTTTATTGTTGTCGAAAGAGCAGAACCCAACCTTTCCCGGCTTTCTTATAGTTTAATTGTCCTGTGTGTGGCACTTCATCCAGCTGCTAGACTTCCGCAAGAAGCACCGAGAGCAGATGCTTTGTTTTTACAATTGGAAGCTCCGTTCAAGAAAAATGATGACAGAGACGTCACCGGCAACAGAAAACGAAATGTCAGATACTTTGGCAACTGCTGTTTAGTGAAGAAGCAAACAATGAGAAAACTGTATTGTTTCTCCAAAGCCTGAATGACGATGGCGGCTCTGTGTGAGGTTATTGACTTGTCATACATATAGCGAGAGTCCATGCAGATCGCTTGATAAGTCTACGCCCTATCTAAAAGCGTCATGGCGTGGGATATGGATGTGTTTCAGAGCAATTTTATTTATTATTGATAGTAACATATCGCGTGCAGTAAATGAACTTAAAGGAAATGGTAAAAATCTATAAAAACGTTTTTTTCCTAACAATCATTTTTCTTGATCAGAATGTCCGTCTTGGCATCGAACACAGAATTCATATTTAATTTCCCCTGGTGGAGCTTCCTCCTCTGCTCTTTCCTGCGCCCTATTAAGTAAAGGAAGTAACAATGTCTCTGATCACATTATTGTATAAGAATATAACTACTATAATACTGCTCCTATATACAAGAATATAACTACTATAATACTGCTCCTATATACAAGAATATAACTACTATAATACTGCTCCTATATACAAGAATATAACTACTATAATACTGCTCCTATATACAAGAATATAACTACTATAATACTGCCCCCTATATACAAGAATATAACTACTATAATACTGCCCCCTATATACAAGAATATAACTACTATAATACTGCCCCCTATATACAAGAATATAACTACTATAATACTGCTCCTATATACAAGAATATAACTACTATAATACTGCTCCTATATACAAGAATATAACTACTATAATACTGCCCCTATATACAAGAATATAACTACTATAATACTGCTCCTATATATAAGAATATAACTACTATAATACTGCCCCTATATACAAGAATATAACTATTATAATACTGCCCCCTATATACAAGAATATAACTACTATAATACTGCCCCCTATATACAAGAATATAACTACTATAATACTGCCCCCTATACAAGAATATAACTACAATAATACTGCTCCTATATACAAGAATATAACTACTATAATACTGCCCCCCCATATACAAGCATATAACTACTATATTACTGTCCCTATATACAAGAATATAACTACTATAATACTGCCCCTATATACAAGAATATAACTACTATAATACTGCTCCTATATACAAGAATATAACTACTATAATACTGCTCCTATATACAAGAATATAACTACTATAATACTGCTCCCTATATACAAGAATATAACTACTGTAATACTGCCTCCTATATACAAGAATATAACTACTATAATACTGCCCCTATATACAAGAATATAACTACTATAATACTGCTCCTATATACAAGAATATAACTACTATAATACTGCTCCCTATATACAAGAATATAACTACTATAATACTTCCCCCCTATATACAAGAATATAACTACTATAATACTGCCCACTATATACAAGAAAATAACTACTATAATACTGCCCCTATATACAAGAATATAACTACTATAATACTGCTCCTATATATAAGAATATATCGACTATAATTATCTTTTTTATTTGAAAACTTGCAACAAATTATTACAATACCTTTGCAATACACTCATAACAGATAAAGAAAATAAACATTTGTCTCTTAATAACATCACAATAATTAAACAAACTATAATACATGAATATTGCTCCAGTATAGATTGTTTCAACTATTTTTCATGATATTATTCTAGACAGTATTACAGGAGAGTTCTTCTTTATTGATGACCGGGCTGCATCGCGCACACCACAGAGGGTACACGGTCACCACATTTATGACGTATAGTGAACCTCTATGATATGAACGGAGTTCGGGGTAGAAGTCTCCATACAGCAGCAAAGAGCTTCACTGTCCCACTAGATGTGGTGACTGCAGGGACACAGCAGGGACATTACTCTGTACATAAGTCTCTTGTATAAAGATGTCATTGGTTTTGTCGTCAGACAGACGCTGGAATATCGCCTGCCGCCTGCTCCTATTCTTCGGACTGTTCACATTGATGGAGGTGATTTTCAGCCTCATCTTGGTTACATGTCTTTCCTACTTTTTTTCCTTCTTCCACTGCTATGTCCTGTAACACCCCATCTTTTGGTGGACATTGGGGGGTCAGCGTCTTCATCCTGAGGTTCGTCATCTGGGTTGTGTGAGGAGACTTGCTCCATCTCTGCTTCTTCTTCCTGGTCATCTTCCCCCAGCGCACAGTAACGTCCCCCAGTTATCGCCAGCACTGGAGACTCCGGTGATTTCTTTGCAGCAGTGATTTTTTTCCTAGAAGAATCATCTGTTTTACTTCTCCTTTTAACCGTCTGAAATCCCTCCTCATCGATACTGGTCGCTGTGGCTGGATCAGCTGGTTTTTTACTGGTCGCTTCGGCTGGCCCAGCTGGTTTTTTACTGGTCGCTGCGGCTGGATCAGCTGGTTCCTTACTGGTGTCGGGCAGATGTTTGGTGACAGAGTGACTGGATATTTTGCTTTTAGCATGACCTCTATTTTCAGTGGCTGGTGACACTTGTGCAGCATCCATAGATGGGACATTCGTCTCTGGAGCAGGGTCTCTGGTACTTTGGCTCACATCCTCGCTGGGACTTCCAGGTTCTGGGGTTGTATCTACACATATGGAGACATCCTCCTGGTCTTCCTCCATGGCTCCTTTAAAGGTCTCCTCCTTATTATGCTCTGCATGCGGACACTCCCGGAATGTATGTCCAGGTCCTAAGCACAGGTTACAGATGACAGGTCCTGTACAATCATCCTTCACATGCCCAAACTGACCACATAGTGAGCACTTAATACGGGAACAGTTGAATGCCAGGTGTCTGCCCCCACATCTATGGCACAGTCGCGGTTGACCAGGGTAGTAACATATGCCTCTCTCCGAGCCCAGGTAGAAGGAGTGCGGCAGATGTCTGGTCACTCCATTCTCCTGAACCAGCTGGATCTTGACAGAATATCCTCCATTCCAGATCTCCTCCTCATCATAGATCTTTGTTGGCAGCCTCTTCACCTCACAATATCTGCTCAACCAGTGCTGCAAATCTGCCAGAGCCACCACCTCAGACTGGAACAGGACGGTGGCAGTGACTACCTGGGGTTTAGTCAGCTGGATGACATGTAGATGCTCCCACATCGCGTGCTCCTTTGTATCATTATAAATACTCCAGAATAAATCTAGACTATATTGCAGCTTGAAACTGATGTCATAATTCCTGCTGGAGGGAACGTGGATCAGAGCGAACACCTCAGAAGCTTTAAACTTCATAAACTCCTTCAACAAAACTTTCCCAATGTAGAGTCTGGAGGGGAGGTTTTCCTCTGGTCCTGAGTACCTGATTCTGACCGCGTTCCTCCTCTGAGGTGGGGGGTTAGTCGGTCTTGTGACGCTGGAGAACAGTCTCCTGTACTGAGGTCTGTCAGCAGGTGGGTCAGGACTGGACCTCTCCTCAGCTGATTGTACTGCAGATCCTCCTGTGTCTGCTCCTGATCGCTGTGTAACCTGCACTCCATTCACTGACACTGCGGACGGCTGAACCTCCAGCACAGGGTCTGCAATGTCCGCCTCAGCCTGAGCCGCTGGTTCATCAGATATCAGACTGTCAATCACCGCGGTGAGCGAGGTCTCACTTATAATGTCAGGACATGAGGCACTTTCTTGCTCACTCCCAGGAGTGCCACTCGCATTTACTTCATCAGTACTGCACATAGAGTCTACTGCAGTTAACCCCTCGTCAGCTGGCACACATTTCTCTGCAGCTTTAGCAGCATTTTTGTTCACTGATTGCACAGACCCCACACATGATGAGAGATGTGATCCTCCAGCCACTGCACACTCATATCTTCCAGGGTTTCCCTGCTCCACAATATTATACACAGTCTTATAGTCAGTGTCTTTTTTTGCAATGATATTTTTTCTCTTCACAGTTTGGGCTCTAGTCTCCCTTTTATTCTCCATTGCCCGGTTCTTTATTTTGGGTACTGTGCATGAGTCTTTCTGCAATCTCTCCTTCAATATCACCAGCTCACGTGTACAAACATCAAGACACTCACATTTCATCAGCTTTGCCTTTGGATCAGTCTCTTGGTTAATTTCAGTTCTCAATTTGCGAACTTGCATTTCCATTTTAAAGATATTTTTCTTTGTCATTTTTTTGCACAATTCACCAACATCATGAGATTCAGTTGACTCACCAGCCACCATTTCCAGATCTTCACCTCCACCATCTCCATGCTGCAGGTCAAACTCCAGACTCTGGGCTTTCCCAGGATCATCAGCCCAGGACCCCTCCCCTCCACCTGGGTCAGAAGCCATGCATAGTCCTAACAGGGAGCTCACAAGCACACGTCTATCCTCTACTATGGACAAGAATATAACTACTATAATATTGCCCCCTATATACAAGAATATAACTACTATAATACTGCCTCCTATATACAAGAATATAACTACTATAATACTGCTCCCTATATACAGGAATATAACTACTATAATACTGCCTCCTATATACAAGAATATAACTACTATAATACCGCCTCCTACATACAAGAATATAACTACTATAATACTGCCCCTATATACAACAATATAACTACTATAATACTACTCCTATATACAAGAATATTACTACTATATTACTGCCCCCTATATACAAGAATATAACTACTATAATACTGCCCCTATATACAAGAATATAACTACTATAATACTGCCCCTACATACAAGAATATAACTACTATAATACTGTCCCTATATACAAGAATATAACTACTATAATACTGCCCCTATATACAAGAATATAACTACTATAATACTGCACCTATATACAAGAATATAACTACTATAATACTGCCCCCTATATACAAGAATATAACTACTATAATACTGCCCCCTATACAAGAATATAACTACTATAATACTGCTCCTATATACAAGAATATAACTACTATAATACTGCCCTTATATACAAGAATATAACTACTATAATACTGCCCCCTATATACAAGAATATAACTACTATAATACTGCCCTCTATATACAAGAATATAACTACTATAATACTGCCCCCTATATACAAGAATATAACTACTATAATACTGTTTTTTGTTCTCTGATCTGACATCTGAGCATTTTGGTTTTCTATATCTTCATGTGACTTTTTCTAGAAGTCTTGTTTTTCGTATATCTACTTTATTGTGAAGTGTCTGAGTGACTTCTCTTTAAGGATCTGCAGACACTTCTGATGATCCCGCAGGCTGCTCAGAACCGTATTTTAATCTAAAAGAGGTAAGAAGTAATTCAACCTAACATTTGCGCTGAGCTGACAGACTGCGAGCTGCCTCTGTATACAACTGACTTTATTGTTGTCGAAAGAGCAGAACCCAACCTTTCCCGGCTTTCTTATAGTTTAATTGTCCTGTGTGTGGCACTTCATCCAGCTGCTAGACTTCCGCAAGAAGCACCGAGAGCAGATGCTTTGTTTTTACAATTGGAAGCTCCGTTCAAGAAAAATGATGACAGAGACGTCACCGGCAACAGAAAACGAAATGTCAGATACTTTGGCAACTGCTGTTTAGTGAAGAAGCAAACAATGAGAAAACTGTATTGTTTCTCCAAAGCCTGAATGACGATGGCGGCGCTGTGTGAGGTTATTGACTTGTCATACATATAGCGAGAGTCCATGCAGATCGCTTGATAAGTCTACGCCCTATCTAAAAGCGTCATGGCGTGGGATATGGATGTGTTTCAGAGCAATTTTATTTATTATTGATAGTAACATATCGCGTGCAGTAAATGAACTTAAAGGAAATGGTAAAAATCTATAAAAACGTTTTTTTCCTAACAATCATTTTTCTTGATCAGAATGTCCGTCTTGGCATCGAACACAGAATTCATATTTAATTTCCCCTGGTGGAGCTTCCTCCTCTGCTCTTTCCTGCGCCCTATTAAGTAAAGGAAGTAACAATGTCTCTGATCACATTATTGTATAAGAATATAACTACTATAATACTGCTCCTATATACAAGAATATAACTACTATAATACTGCTCCTATATACAAGAATATAACTACTATAATACTGCTCCTATATACAAGAATATAACTACTATAATACTGCTCCTATATACAAGAATATAACTACTATAATACTGCCCCCTATATACAAGAATATAACTACTATAATACTGCCCCCTATATACAAGAATATAACTACTATAATACTGCCCCCTATATACAAGAATATAACTACTATAATACTGCTCCTATATACAAGAATATAACTACTATAATACTGCTCCTATATACAAGAATATAACTACTATAATACTGCCCCTATATACAAGAATATAACTACTATAATACTGCTCCTATATATAAGAATATAACTACTATAATACTGCCCCTATATACAAGAATATAACTATTATAATACTGCCCCCTATATACAAGAATATAACTACTATAATACTGCCCCCTATATACAAGAATATAACTACTATAATACTGCCCCCTATACAAGAATATAACTACAATAATACTGCTCCTATATACAAGAATATAACTACTATAATACTGCCCCCCCATATACAAGCATATAACTACTATATTACTGTCCCTATATACAAGAATATAACTACTATAATACTGCCCCTATATACAAGAATATAACTACTATAATACTGCTCCTATATACAAGAATATAACTACTATAATACTGCTCCTATATACAAGAATATAACTACTATAATACTGCTCCCTATATACAAGAATATAACTACTGTAATACTGCCTCCTATATACAAGAATATAACTACTATAATACTGCCCCTATATACAAGAATATAACTACTATAATACTGCTCCTATATACAAGAATATAACTACTATAATACTGCTCCCTATATACAAGAATATAACTACTATAATACTTCCCCCCTATATACAAGAATATAACTACTATAATACTGCCCACTATATACAAGAAAATAACTACTATAATACTGCCCCTATATACAAGAATATAACTACTATAATACTGCTCCTATATATAAGAATATATCGACTATAATACTGCCCCTATATACAAGAATATAACTACTATAATACTGCCCCCTATATACAAGAATATAACTACTATAATACTGCTCCTATATACAAGAATATAACTACTATAATACTGCCTCCTATATACAAGAATATAACTACTATAATACTGCTCCTATATACAAGAATATAACTACTATAATACTGCCCCTATATACAAGAATATAACTACTATAATACTGCCTCCTATATACAAGAATATAACTACTATAATACTGCCCCCTATATACAGGAATATAACTACTATAATACTGCTCCTATATATAAGAATATAACTACAATAATACTGCTCCCTATATATAAGAATATAACTACTATAATACTGCTCCTATATACAAGAATATAAGTACTATAATACTGCCCCTATATACAAGAATATTACTACTATAATACTGCCTCCTATATACAAGAATATAACTACTATAATACTGCCCCAATATACAAGAATATAACTACTATAATACTGTCCCTATATACAGGAATAATTACTATAATACTGCCCCAATATACAAGAATATACCTACTATAATACTGCCTCCTATATACAAGAATAATTACTATAATACTGCCCCTATATACAAGAATATAACTACTATAATACTGCTCCTATATACAAGAATATAACTACTATAATACTGCTCCCTATATATAAGAATATAACTACTATAATACTGCTCCTATATACAAGAATATATCTACTATAATACTGCCCCTATATACAAGAATATAACTACTATAATACTGCTCCTATATACAAGAATATATCTACTATAATACTGCCCCTATATACAAGAATATAACTACTATAATACTGCTCCTATATACAAGAATATAACTACTATAATACTGCCCCCTATATACAAGAATATAACTACTATAATACTGCCTCCTATATACAAGAATATAACTACTATAAGGGCATGCCCAGACGTGGCGTATTTCTTCCGCAACTGTCCGCATCAATGGCGCACAGAATCTGCGTTGCAGATTCTGTTGCGGCTCTGCCCAAAATGTGCAGTAAATTGATGCGGACTAGCCATTGCGTATTGAGGTGAAAGTACTTCCCTTCTCTCTATCAGTGCAGGATAGAGAGAAGGGACAGCACTTTCCCTAGTGAAAGTAAAAGAATTTCATACTTACCGGCCGTTGTCTTGGTGACGCGTCCCTCTTTCAGAATCCAGCCCGACCTCCCTGGATGACGCGGCAGTCCATGTGACCGCTGCAGCCTGTGATTGGCCTGTGATTGGTTGCAGCCTGTGATTGGCCTGTGATTTGCTGCAGCCTGTGATTGGCCTGTGATTGGCTGCAGCCTGTGATTGGCCTGTGATTTGCTGCAGTCTGTGATTGGCCTGTGATTGGCTGCAGCCTGTGATTGGCCTGTGATTGGCTGCAGCCGTCACTTAGACTGAAACGTTATCCCGGGAGGTCGGACTGGAGACAGAAGCAGGGAGTTCTCGTTAAGTATGAACTTCTATTTTTTTTGACAGGTTGCTGTATATTGGGATCGGTAGTCACTGTCCAGGGTGCAGAAACAGTTACTGCCGATCGCTTAACTCTTTCAGCACCCTGGACAGTGACTATTTACTGACGTCGCCTAGCAACGCTCCCGTCATTACGGGAGCCCCATTGACTTCCTCAGTCTGGCTGTAGACCTAGAAATACATAGGTCCAGCCAGAATGAAGAAATGTCATGTTAGTAAAACCAATACGCTCCACAGCACACATAAGATCTGCGGACTTCATTGCGGAATTTTGACTCTCCATTGAAGTCAATGGAGAAATTCCGCAATGATTCCGCAACAAGTCCGCCACACGTCCGCAACAACCATTGTATGCTGCGGACACCAAATTCCGCGCCGCAGCCTATGCTCCGCAGCGGAATTGTCCGCAACGTGTAAACGAACCCTACTAAAAAGAAGTGGGAGGCAATGGAGAAACAGCTCCGCTGCGGATTTCCAGAGCAATTCCGCTACGTGTGGTCATGCCCTAACAGAAACTCCGGTGACCACTTCTCCATTTTTATCGGCATGCATCAAAACAGTGGTCAGACAGACAGAAAGACAAATGGTTGCTAAGCAACAATTAAAATCAAAGGTATCAGATATCTGTCTCTTTCTATAGATTAATTTTATTATATCCATTTTAGAAGAAAAATGATATTTTAACCTGTAGAGACCACATGAATGTGTATGATTTTTATGGCCACGGAATTTTTTAACTGCCTTTATTTTCTTCCGTATCGTAAATTTAAAATATAATAAGAGAAGAATTTATAACCTGGGTTATAAAGCAAATAATGGTTGTAAAGTCATTTAGCTGGGTTCACCTGCAGGTTAGTCACAAGTTCACCTGTTCCTCTTGGCATGGATAGCTTGGCGGGAGCGGGCAAGAAAAATATCTTTAAAATTTTGGCAAAAATGCATCTAGGAGGTGTAAAAGCAGAAGCCGTGTGGGTGAACCAATGTGTTTTTAAAGGAACACTCCGTATAATACTGTGTTATACCAAGTTCGGCTCTTGAGGGGGCGGAGCATGACACAGGATTTTAAAGAACACCAAAGACAACATTTTTGTGTCATGCTCCGCCCCCCTCAAACCATGCACCCAGTTTATTACAGTGTATCAGTTTGCCTGGAGTGTTCCTTTAAAAAACCCAGAAACAAAACATGATGGAAAAATGTTGTAGAATCTAAACAAATTGTTAATTATAATCATTATGTCTACGGTACCGAAAAATTGGTACCGAAATATTAAAATTTGTTGCATTGGTGGAAAACCAAACTGTAAATATATGTTAGATCTAGTGTGTGTATATATATTAGATGTAGTGTATATAAAACGTAAGTAGTAGATGTACACTACGGTTAAAAATTTTGGGGTCATCCAGACAATTTTGTGTTTTCCATGAAATCTCACACTTATATTTATCATGAGTTGCAAAATGACTAGAAAATATAGTCAAGACATTGACAAGGTTAGAAATAATGATTTTTATTTGAAATAATAATTTTCTCCTTCAGACTTTGCTTTGGTCGCTCCATTTGCAGCAATTACAGCATTGCAGACCTTTGGCATTCTAGCTGTTAATTTGCTGAGGTCATCGGGAGAAATTTCACCCCATGCTTCCAGAAGCCCCTCCCACAAGTTGGATCGGCTTGATGGGCACTTCTTGCGTACCATACGGTCAAGCTGCTCCCACAACAGCTCTATGGGGTTGAGATCTGGTGACTGCGCTGGCCACTCCATTACAGATAGAATACCAGCTGCCGGCTTCTTCCCTAAATAGTTCTTGCATCATTTAGAGGTGCTTTGGGTCATTGTCCTGTTGTAGGATGAAATTGGCTCCAATCAAGCGCTGTCCACAGGGTATGGCATGGCGTTGCAAAATGGAGTGATCGCCTTCCTTATTCAAAATCCCTTTTACCTTGTACAAATCTCCCACTTTACCAGCACCAAAGCAACCCCAGACCATCACATTACCTCCACCATGCTTGACAGATGGCGTCTCTTCCAGCATCTTTTTAGTTGTTCTGCGTCTCACAAATGTTCTTCTGTGTGATCCAAACACCTCAAACTTCGATTCGTCTGTCCATAACACTTTTTTCCAATCTTCCTCTGTCCAATGTCTATGTGCTTTTGCCCATATTAATCTTTTCCTTTTATTAGCCAGTCTCAGATATGGCTTTTTCTTTGCCACTCTGCCCTGAAGGCCAGCATCCCGGAGTCACCTCTTCACTGTAGACGTTGACATTGGCGTTTTGTGGGTACTAATTAATGAAGCTGCCAGTTGAGGACCTGTGAGGCGTCTATTTCTCAAACTAGAGACTCTAATGTACTTGTCTTGTTGCTCAGTTGTGCAGTGTGGCCTCCCACTTCTCTTTCTACTCTGGTTAGAGCCTGTTTGTGCTGTCCTCTGAAGGGAGTAGTACACACCGTTGTAGCAAATCTTCAGTTTCTTGGCAATTTCTCGCATGGAATAGCCTTCATTTCTAAGAACAAGAATAGACTGTCGAGTTTCACATGAAAGCTCTCTTTTTCTAGCCATTTTGAGAGTTTAATCGAACCCACAAATGTAATGCTCCAGATTCTCAACTAGCTCAAAGGAAGGTCAGTTTTATAGCTCCTCTAAACAGAAAACTGCGGTGCTAACATAATTGCACAAGGGTTTTCAAGTGTTTTCTAATCATCCATTAGCCTTCTAACACAGTTAGCAAACACAATGTACCATTAGAACACTGGAGTGATGGTTGCTGGAAATGGGCCTCTATACACCTATGTAGATATTGCATTAAAAACCAGACGTTTGCAGCTAGAACAGTCATTTAGCACATTAACAATGTATAGAGTGTATTTCTGATTCATTTAATGTTATCTTCATTGAAAAAAACTGTACTTTTCTTTCAAAAATTAGGACATTTCTAAGTGACCCTAAACTTTTGAACGGTCGTGTATATTAGATGTTGTCCAGCCAGAAAAGTTATGGTTTCTCTAAATGTATATCTTCTCCCTCCAAGTGGGCGGAGCTGTGATGTAAGAGCAGAGCTGTATGCTCTGAACCAATCAGCTGCTTTCCCTATGCTGCTCCCTCTCCCCTCTCACAGCATGACTTCCACACAGACACTGAGGGAGAGACTCTGCAGCTGCACCCACCTCCTCCATGGCTACGCCATATTGTTTCATTTGAAAGAAAATTATGGGTGACGAAGGAGGTTTCTGAATATTTGAAGGCTGAGAAAATAGAAATCCTGGCTGCTGGAGGTAAGAAATAGTTTTGGCAATGCTCCATTTGTAGCTGTAATCTATGGAATCTCCTAAAATAAGATTTCTTTACTTTTTTATTTTACAAAACAGAAAGTAAACAAGTTTAAGTCTTTTCTTAATAGGTTTTGTCCCTTCAGTATCCACTTGTGGCATTGGCAAAACAAAAATGTATCAGTAACTACCCCGGCCTAACCCATACAGAGCGCTAAATCCTCTTCATAGACATATATCTATAGTTACATGATAAAATGAGCTGCCTTCAGCCACCCCTAGGTGGAGCTCACTGCATACAGATTTATATAGCTCCCATTGACTTTAAAGGGATATTCCCATCTCGAACATTTATGGCACATCCACAGGATATGCCATAAATGTCAAATAGATGCAGGTCCCACCTCTGCAACATGCACTTATCTCTAGAATGGGGTCCCCTGACCCCCTCCCTACCTAGTTCTGTTGTCGCAGGGCTCCGGCCACTGAGTTACGAGATGGTCTAAACTGCTTCCGTAACTCCAATTCAATTCTATGGGGGTTCTGAAAAGAGCGCAGCAAAACACATATACTGTGGATATACTATAAATATCTCAGATGGTAATAGCCCTTTAATAATAAATACATTTTCACATATTTAGTTAGCTCCCTCTAGTGGTGGCTGCCAGCAGTCAGAATTTTAACTCTGCTGGGGATTTGGAGCTGTGTATCAGAGCATCTATCATCAAGGCCTCTGTTGTTTTACTTACGTACATGCTTAGTAGCAACCTCTGATCTGCAGGCTGTAAAATCTGTTTCTGTTGTGTGACTTATACAGTTGTAATGTACATTGTTGTGATGTTTGTATATCATAATCCCTTTATATTTTACCTGCCGTTCAGCAGATTACGCGGAGCATCTATATAAAGGCAGGACTGAATGTGGAGCAAAGTTAATCTTACTCACTGAGTTGCGCTACTTGGGTAACTTTCTCAGCAATATCATTGCTCGGCTTGTATGTCCGTTGTCTTAAAGGGATGCTTCACATTTCGATACCATTTTTCATGTTGTAGATAGAACTGAACCACTTTGTAAATACATTGCATTGCCGATCTCACGTTGATTTGGAGTAATAGCCTGTATTATAGTCTAGGGCGGCTTTCACAATCATGCAGACTTCAGAGCTGAAATGTCAGAACATTTGCGGCTTGTTCAATTTCTGCAAAAGGCTTTTTCTGGTGATTTGCATTCTGGGAAGTGTTGGTTTTATACCTTGCATCGTGCAGTCATCTGATGTAGAGTAAACTGTATTTTCCTGTAAATGATGTAGGTACAGATAGTACTGCCTCCCTGTATTTCTGTATAAGTTAATTAGGGGCAGATAGTGCTTTCTCCCTGTAAATTATGTAGGTACAGATAGTACTGTCTCCCTAACTCTATCTGCATTTGATGTAGACACAGATGGTACTGCCTCCGTATTTCTTCCAGTAAATGATGTAGGCACAGTTAGTACTGCCTTCCTGTATATCCCTATAAATAAGGTAAGTACAGATAGTACTGCCTCCCTAACTCTACCTGCATTTGATATAGACACAGATGGTACTGCCTCTGTGTTTCTTGAAGTAAATGATGTAGGCACAGATAGTACTGCCTCTCTGCCTTTCCCTGTAAATGATGTAGGTACAGATAGTAGTGCCTTCCTGTCGCTTCCTGTAAATGATGTAGGCGCAGATAGTAATGCCTCCCTGTAAAGAATGTAGGCGCAGATAGTACTGTCTCCCTGTTTCTTCCTATAAAGGATGTAGACATAGATAGCACTGCATCCCTGTCTCTTCCAGTAAATGATGTAGGCGCAGATGGTACTGACTCCCTCCCTTCCTGTAAATGATGTAGGCGCAGATAGTATTGACTCCCTCTCTCTCTTCCTGTAAATGATGTCGGCACAGATAGTACTGCCTTCTGTCTCTTCCAGTAAATTATGTAGACACAGATAGTACTGCTGTCTTCCTGTCTATTCCTGTAAATGATGTAGGTACAGATCGTACTGCTTCCCTCTGTCTCTCCCTGTAAAGGATGTAGACATAGATAGTACTGCCTTCCTATCTCTTCCTGTAAATGATGTAAGTACAGATTGTACTGCCTCCCTCTCTCTCCTTGTAAATGACGTAAGTACAGATAGTACTGCCTCCCTATCTCTTCCTGTAAATGATGTAGGCACAGAAAGTAATGTATCCCTGTCTCTACATGTAAAGGATGGAGGCACATATAGTACTGCCTCCCTGTCCAAAGTGAAGAATCCCCCCCAAAAAATGTCCAAAGTGGATATCCCTCCCCCCCCCCCCCAATTTTGTTTTCAATTATAAGTCCTTGAGTTGTCCTTCTTTGTCAAATAGTTAAATATTATATTAAGTCATTTCTAAGTTATATCTATATCTGGGACACCCAATATGGTCACTATTACAGCTCCCACAGGGTTTGTCACACAGCTTTCCGAGACCCCTAAATGACCAATCTTCTTTTAGGTGAATTTCCTATTAAGAACTTGTGGTTATAAGACTTTTAAAGGACTTTTTTTGTTTGGGAGAAATCCTTTAAGGATCAATCTCTGAGCATGGTCTGTGTGATTTCCAAGGCTATGAAAAGTTTTTTTGACTCCTGATTCCTGATTCTTCTTCTACAGCCTGAGACGTGACTCAGTTCACATTGACCAGTTTATGGCGCCTCAGAAATCTACAGGCAAAAGCATGGGAGATAAAGCAGGTGAAACTGCATGAATGGACTGTAAATGGCTTTGAATTTGTTGGGTTTCTAATTACTGTGAAATTACTTTATGGCCTTCCAGAGATAACGTGAATTATCCACCCCCCTCCTGGGTATACAGCAGCTGAGGTCGGACAGCGGTCGAGGTTGCGATAACACGAGGCCGTTCGGTCACAGTACCATTTCAAGAAAGATTAAGTAATCTAAGATGCTGAACAACTTGTCTATTTATCCCACATAGACTGAAACCTTGGCCCGAATTTGCTGTACATTTTTTTAAATGACCATTCCAGAGACCCCCAATGGTGACCCTATAATGTATTTAAGACGCTCTAACAAGCAGTGGGTGTAGATTGTTTCTGATTCTACAATCGTGGGTGCAAAAGACCACACACTATATGCTAATTGGGATATCCGAGACCACTCATCCACTCAGAAGAGCTAAAATAGCTGTCCCCAAGTCATATGAGGCTGCACTGGGGCCCCTGGAGAAAAAAAAAGCCCATTCCAGGTTGGCTTTGTCCCCATTTGAAGAGGTAGTAGGCACCTGCATAGGGATGTAGTCTCTACAGGTTGCACAATGTTAGCAACCAATGAAGTGGAAAGTCATAAAAATTGGCTGGTGACTGGTAGCGTCAAGTAGCTCCTGAAAGCAGCCTCATTTTTATCTTTGCTATGGAGTCTCTCTATGTATGCCACTGAGATCCCCTTTTTATAAAAGGGTTTGTTTGGGGACGATAAAATAAGCCAAGCAAGACTGATCACCTCTTCTTCTGTGGTCGTGTTCTATCCCACATTCTTTGTAATTCAGATAACAAGTCTTCTCCATCTATCAAGGGAGGCACTAATTTTGTCTCCCCTGCTTCTATCCAGGTACTATGCTAGTTTGGGAAAAGAGGCAGCGGAAACCAGAAAAGCAAAGCCCTGTCGATATTGTACGGAGAAGAGAAGGGGCCCCTGACAAAGATCAAACTGGGCCCTTCTATTATGGTACTGGTTTTGCCACTCGGGGGAAAACTGCATGTGTTTGTTTTCCCCTCCATCCAATTTCCTTGACCCTTGGGCCAATTCTCCTTGTTTGCTAACAATACAGTTCCTCTGGAGAGGGGTTCTCGGCAACCAATAGTAAAGGGGCTTGGCCCTCTCTTTTCAAGGGCCCCAAGGCTTATGAGATACATACTGCCTTAGCCCTGTCTCTAGTAATGCCCTCCCTGACAGCAGAAGTTGACGGAGTTGTTAACAAACATGGCCGTCCATTTTGAACGTCAAAGTATCTTATGCAAATTAGCTCTCCTTCAGAACAAAGAAAACTGTCTCTCTCTAGTGCCACCTATAGGTGGAGGAGAGTTAATTTGCATACTTTTCCCAGGAAGCATTGCCATTATGACTCCATAAGCCATGTGGATCTCTGCAAGCAGAACCAGTACCTTCCTAATTTTCTTATGTATTCTCACTATTTTGCGATATAAAGTATTTATTCGTTCCAATGAACTTGATTATAACCCCTCTAAAGTTTTGTTCTTGGAAACTTTTTGCTCCTGGAAATGCCCTGTTTTTCAGCATTGACGGACTGCACAATAAATGTCCCTTGTTACACATATTAAATTTATTTACCGCATCTCTTTTTTCTTCTCTCCTGGGATTTACATGTTAAACTTTACTGAAGAGATGCATTTAAGATGCAAAAAATAACTCAGAATTAGATGAAATATTCATGAGACGATTGTGAGGCTCCGCGGTCCACTGAGACCGGCACTCAACATGATGCAATTGGATTTACAAAGGCAGTAAAGCGTCCCTGTAACTATATATGATGGGGGAGCAGATTTAAAGGAATATTCTCCTTTGAATGACGGAAGGATTTTTTAAAGGGAACATGTCCCCAGGGTTATGTGTTACATCTGTACGATGTCCTAATGATGGTGCAGGAGAACAAGACACCATTGTAACCACTAAACAGCCCCCAAAGTGCCAGTCAGGGAGCCGGAAAATACGTGGTCACATGACACAATTCCATACAGATGTGTCTCCGAGGAAGAGCTGTGGTGGTAAGGAATAAGGGGAGTGGGGCTGACTTTTTGTAGTCCCCTGACTGGGACTTTAGGGGAAAATTTTGTTTATGCAGTTGGACATCATATGGACAAGGGGTGCCGTGCCTTCCAAGCACCCCTGATCCAGAGACAGTCCCTGTTTACTGCCACTGTCCCAGTAGATACATGTCCATCCAGGCAAAGTGATCTGTCCCAGATTGCCGGAATAAAATTTTTATGTATCGATCTACACCGTAACAGGAAGTGAAGTGGGAACCGGAACAGGAAGTGGGAACCGGAACAGGAAGTGGGTTCACTGTGGCTTACTGGGTGCATTGGGGCTTTTACTGGGCACCCTAAGGTTATTGCAGTGGGCACTACCCTTATTACTAGAGGCAATGTGACTGACTGGGGCACTATGGCTGTTATCATTGGCACTGCGGTTGGCACTGTGGGCAAGGTGGCGGAGTCTGATTGACTTATTATGGGCACTGTGGCTGTTACTGGTTGCCCGGTGTTGTATTGAGGGCACTGTGGGTGGTACCAAAGGAATTGTGACTGGCAATAGAGGCACTGTGGCTGACACAAAGGCACTGTAGCGGGTACTGGAGGAATTGTAGCTAGCACAGGGGGAATCATAACCGGCAGGGGCACTATGGATGGCACTTGTGGCCACTTTAGCTGGCACATTGGCTGTAAGCACTGTGGCACTTATGAAATTTGCCAAACCCCGCATCTACAAGTCATTCTTTTGCAATGGACATAAACCACGGGCGAGTCCCCAGTAAGTATATATATATATATATTTTTATTTTTTATTTTTTTTGTTGCTGAAGGGTCAGGGAGCATCTGGTAGTAGAGTTGATCTCCCCTTGTCGGAGTTCTTCTTTAAATGAACCTCACGGCCCCGCTCCCGCATAATTAATTGGTCATGCTGACATTTCAGAAACAGAGGTAACGTGTCTGACTCCAGATGTAATCTCGTTAATTAGGAGAAGGCGGTTGGGTACAGTTTCGGATCTGCAGGCCGTGCGGCTAATTATACAAAGCCTCGTCCTTCCTTACAATTACAGTACACACCGCGGCTTAACGAAGACAGGAAAGGGCTACATTTATTAAAAGCCGGTCATAGCAGCGCCGCCGTCTGCCTTACATGTAGGGTGACCTTGAAAGGGCAGCGAAATTACCTACAAATGGAACTTTCCCTTTAAAAATATTGGAGTTTTTAGGCAATTCTGCACCTCCGTATACCATCAATTTCATAAAAATAAAAGCATGGTCCATCGGTCGCTGTATTACGGAGATATTCGTCCCTAGACGCATTGCTTCTAATACAGAACCGCAAAGTGTCATCATACGGTGCCAGATTGAGTCCTTACGGCTCCGTAGTACAGGACCATATGGGCCGTCATACTGGCTTCATAAGCATGGCTCTGCTGTGGGCACAATGACGTTTCCGTTTTTATCGCGTTTTATGCTGCACTTTTTGTCATTTGGCCAAAAAATACAGTAAAACAGTGGCCATGAATGAATATAGTCTAAGGGTAAGTTCACACAAATCGGATTTGTTGCGGAAAATTCTGCAAGGAATTCCGGTCGAAAGTCTGCACCAAATTGTTTTCGCTTTAGCGCAGATATTCGGCCGGATTTCCCGCTGCAGACAATAAAAGAGGAGATTAAAAAAAAAACATACTCACCTCCCCTGGCGCTACTGTAGCGACACGTCCCTGCTTCCCCAGCTGGTCTCTGTTGTGCCGACCTCCTTGGATAATGTCTTATATGACACTGCACTCTGTGATTGGCTGCAGCAGTCAGATGGGACAAACCCTCATCCCAGTAGACTGGCTGCACAGAGACCAGCAGGGGGAGCAGGGGCGTGTCGCTACAGTAGCGCCAGGGGAGGTGAATATGTCATTTCTCTTTAAATTAAAATCGAAATCGGGGATAATTTCCGACTGATGAAAGTGTATCACATTAGTCTAAACAGTCATAGGTCCCGGTCTAAATTTTTCTCCGTTGTTACTGTTTCAACCCTATAGATGTAGAGTGTAATATTATTATATTGTACAAGAAACTGCATGAACTATATTTACAGCGGGGGGAATGATTTTCCATATAAAATATGGTGGTGTATGGCCCTTTAACAAGCAACATCCTAATTGCTAGACGTATATAAATTAAGTTGTACGGCTTCAAAATCGAATCAAGAAAAACTTCAATATATGCCACCACTCCCTGTAGGGGATTGTCCATACTGACGACATGTCACCTGGCAGGTTACGATTTCTCCACTGTGGTCACGTGACATGACATAATCACTGACAGGAGGAAGCGCTGGGGAACGTCAGAGCGTTGGAAAGCCACATTTACAGTCACGGTATAGCGGCGCATGCAATCCTTATGTTCGATATTACTGAACAGTACACACTCGTATATATGTCGCCATATGGTGCCACCATGTTCTTCCTTAGAAGCAATGACCTCCTTCGCGTACCTCCGTATAGTACAGGTCAATAGCAGTCTATGGGCGCCATATTACACATCTTTACAACATACGTAGATCCATAATACAGTTTTGCATTTTTTGTGTTCGGTTTATACAGTTGGCTTAAAGGGGAATTCCATCTTTGCTTATCTTCTGATAGGGTTGATCAACTGGAGCCCCAACATTTCCCAAAACAAAGGGCTGCAGTTCTTATTAAGGTCTTTGGGTTCTTCCACACAAACACTATGTCGGGTAGTCCAAATTATACAAGCATCACCTGAGTGTGCAATGATACATTCCCATTATTCTCATATAAAGGCGGATTTTCCATTTAGAAATCTGGGTGACAACCTCTGAGGGAGCTGGAACAGCGGTCATATTGGTAGTCACCCAGCTTTCTCCGAAAATACTTATAATAATATTATATACACAAAATTTCCCAAAAAGTTTATTTTTAAAAAGTTTTATTATACAGTTTCCTTCCTCCATCACAGGTAACATTTTTATACTGCTTTCTATGTTCTCAGTCCGGCACTGAATTGTACATTTGGTATAATATCATCTTCTTCATCCTATTCCACCAGCTGGAAAAGTCTAAAATCTTGACTCAAGACTTTGATTTGTTTGACCCTGAGGCTTTACCATCTGGGTGCCAGGAAAACACAATTCATTCTCTATGTAACATGCGGGAGGTGACAGGACCTGAAACGCGTTGGGTGACACTAATTTGGTCTTCTGCTCAGTGTAACATCACTTACAGTCACTGACAAACCGTGAATATGTATTATGAATTATAGGAGCTTGTAATTAATGAACCGGCATATCACCCACCTCTCGCCCTCTGCTATGCAGCAAACGCCAAAGTGAAGACAGAATTGTCCCAATTAGCTTTAATGTAAAACAGAAGTTATTCCTCTAAATTTATATTGTACCCCAGAAAAAGATCAGGATTCAAATCTGTCATCTTTGATCCCAAGATTTTAATATCTGGGCGCCATGAAGACACATTCTGTCTCCTCTAATATGGTAGAAAAAACAGGACTCGAAATGCGTTGGTGGCCATAATTTTGTCTTATCCTCAAGGTTTAGGCACCAGGAGGACACATCCTGTCAGCTATATAACATGATAGAAATGTCAGGACTCTAAATGCGTTGGTGTCCCTAATTTGGCGGCAGGAAGATACATTTTGTCTCGTATATAATATGACAGAAATGTCAGGACTCTAAATGTATTGGGACCCCAATTTGGTCATAATATGATAGAAATGTCGGAATCAAAATATGTTGATGACCCTAAATTGTTGTATTGAAATGTGTTGGTTAACCCTTATTTGGCACCAGGAATATACATTCTGTCTCGTATATAATATGGTAGAAATGTCAGGACTCAAAATGCGTTGGTGACTCTAATTTGGTCTTCTGCTCAGTGTGATGTCACTTACAGGCACTTATTCTCTCAAACTGTGGATCTACGAAACGTAAACTTCCCCGTGAAGACAGAATGGTCCCAATTTGTTTCATGGTACTGTAGAATTTTTGTAAGAAAGAGAATTGTCTAATTTAATTCTATTCTTCCTATAAAACTCAGGAGAGAAAAATAAAATCATGATTCAGGTGTGTTATCTTTGACCTCAACGTTTGAGCACCTGGGTGCCAGGAGGATACATCCTGTCCCCTATATATTGACAGAAGTGTCAGGACTCAAAATGCGTTGCTGACCCTAATTTGGTCTTACCGTCAGTGCAATATCCTTTTCAGTCACTTAAGTGTAAATCTAATTTATGAAAATGCTTACTTGCCAATAAGGAGCCCACACTTGCCCTCTGCTACAAACTCCATATTGAAGACGATATAATCCCAATTCGTTTCAAACTAATAGGGACAGGAGTTTGTGTAATATCATTTTTTTTCTTCCTATTTTACTCCTATCATGTGTCAAGTCTGTGATCTTTGATCCGAATGCTCTAGCATCTTGCGGCCAGGAAGATATATCAAGCCCCCTATATAATATGGTAAAAGTGTCAAGACTCAAAATGCGTTAGGTCACCCCAATTTGATCTTCAGCTCAGTATGATGTCACTTCGATTGGCGTATTTCCTAGCAGACCGTGAATCTACATTATCAGTACCAATAATGAGCCCGCTCTATGCCTCTGCTACACAGCAAACGCCATATTGAAGACAGAATGGTCCCAATTAGTTTCAAGGAGGCGTATGATTTATTTAGAAAGACGCTATTCTAATTTTATCCTCTTTCTCCTATTTTACCCCAGGAGAAAAATAAAATCATGATTCAAGTCAGTAATCTTTGACCCTGAGGTTTTAGCATCTAGATGCATTCTGTCTTCTCCATAATATGCAAGAGGCATCAGGACTCGAAATGCGTTGGTGACCCTAATTTGCTCTAATGCTCAGCGCTATATCTCTTCCAGGCACTGGCGTGCTGTGAATATTTATTATGAATGAAGTTGTTTGTGATTAATGAGCCCACATATCACCCACCTCTCGCCCTCCGCTATGCAGTGAACTCCATATTGTAGGAAGAATGGTCCCAATTAGTTTCAAGGAACCGTAGAATTTATTTATCTATCTATATATCTATTGCACATCATGCTGAGTGTCAGATACTTGGAGAAAGTGATCGCTGCTCCCCAGGCAGGGAATATCTTGGTTTTCCAGTCGGCTTGTATAGAGATAAGTCTTTGTGAAGTACCGTGCCCTACAGGTTCATGTTGTTAGCAATGATATGGCGTTCATAGCGCAGTGCGGTCTGATGCCGGAGTCCGCCATACAAGCAGTCAATGTATTTTCCACAGCGGGGAGTTAAGCCTCATTGATGAAAGATAGGACTGGATTCCGGGAACAATGAATTATACAGAACTCATAGAAAGGTTAATTGACTGACTGCTTGTAATCATTTTCAGAGATGATATAGCAGCTGTTAAAGTCCAACTCCGCTCAAAAACGGAAAATTCAGGGGTGACTAAGGTTGCCGGATAAAAACGGGAGTGATTTAGGGGGGGTGGTTTCACATGAAGACCTTTTGTTATCTATTATACCTGGGGTCTAGGGTACTCAAATGATTAATACCAACATCTCTAGGGATCTACGGTAGTTAAAGTGTAACTAAACAATCGAAAAACTTCTGACATTTCATAGTGACATGTCAGAAGTTTTGATCGGTGAGGGTCCGAGCACTGATACCCCCACCGATCACTAAAACGAAGCTGCAGTTTATTTGAAAGTTTAGTTGCCAACATCCTTGGTGTAGTGTATTGAAGAGGTCAATGACAACTCAGGGGAAATGCAGAGGTTAATGTAAGCATCCCTGGTGGTCTAGGGCAGAGCAGAAATTAATGGAATTATCCCAAGTGGTCTAAAGCATGAAAAATGGGTAATGTAAGCATTACTGGTGGTCTAGGGCAGGGAAGGAGTTAATGTATGCATCCCTGGTGGTCTAGTGTGGGGAAGGGATTAAACTTGATGTTCTAAGGTAGCAAGGGGTTAATGCCAGCATCCCTGGTGGTCTAATGGAAAGGATTGGGTTAATGTCAGCATCCTTGCGGGTCTAGGGAATGAAAGGGATTAATGTAAGCATCCCGGTGGACTAGTGTTGTAATGGGGTTAATGTGAGCCTCCCTGGTGGTCTAGGGCAGAGAAGGAATTAATGTACGCATCGCTGGTGGTCTAGTCTGATGAATTAGTTAATGTAAGCTTTCCTGGTGGTCTAGTGTGGGGAAGTGGTTAAACTTGGTGGTCTAGGGTAGCAAGAGGTCAATGTCAGCATCCCTGGTGGTCTAAGGCAAGGACCAGGTTAATGTCGGCATCCTTGGGCGTCTAGGGCTGAGAAGAAATTAATGTAAGCATCCCTGCTGGTCTAGTGTTGTAATGGAGTTAATGTGAGCATCCCTGGTGGTCTAGTGTGATGAAGGAGCTAATATCAGTATCCTTGGTGGTCTGTTGTGGTGAAGGGGTTAATGCAAGCTTTCCTGGTAGTTTGGTGTGGTGAAGGGGTTAAAGTCGATATCTCTGGTGTTCTGGGGCAAGAAAGGGGTTAATGTTGACATTTGTCAATTGCCAGTCAGGTGGGTACCCTAGAGTAGACTACTGTTAATTATTGGACAATTCCTATTTATTAGAAAAATCCATTAATTTTAAGCTGTGATCTGCGGGTGAATCTGAATGCAATATTCAATTTCCCTGCAGCACCCCCACAGGAGAAATGAAGCATTACACATTGTACATCCTTGCAATATATGGATGTGTCATGTCCTCCAGAGTGAGAGGCACATTTTGCAACTGTTCTCTGCTTTGAATAATAGATGAGGATGCTAATGAGACTCCTCTCTATTGACCCCTATAACTCCCCCACGTCACCCTTTACAAAGGTCAAGAAAGCGGAGATATTGGGAGTTTTACAGAAAGCGGAGATATTGGGAGTTTTACAGAAAGCTGAGATATTGGGAGTTGTTCACATTTCAGAGCTGGTGTAGCTGTACTGGTGCTTTTCTGTCAGAGCAGCTCTCCAGCGTGAGGACTCCGGCTAAGCTCCTCATATTGATAAAGAGTGATATTGGGGTTAACTGCAGGCAGCCTTGTATTTTTAGGTTGTAAGTGGAGTTATTAGCTTCTTGTGAACATTGTCACCCCCTTCTGAGCTTATTTCTGCTTTCAAAAATCCCTTTCATGGCCATTGTTCTGAAAAATGTACTTAAATATCTTTATCGGACCACCACCAATAGAATACTGCCTCCTTTGGACCTGACCTAAAAATGCTTTTAAGCATATATCAGTAATAATATTAACATTCAGGATTAGAGTTCTCACCACTATATTACAGGCTCACTACTTCTCTATATGCTCACCACTGTATGCTCACCACTGTATGCTCACCCCTGTATGCTCACCCCTGTATGCTCACCCCTATATAATCACCAATTCACTGTTTACTTAGGACTGCATGATCACTACTTCACTATATGCTCACCACTGTATGCTCACCACTGTATGCTCACCCCTGTATGCTCACCCCTGTATGCTCACCCCTATATAATCACCAATTCACTGTTTACTTAGGACTGTATGATCACTACTTCACTATATGCTCACCACTGTATGCTCACCCCTGTATGCTCACCACCTCACTGTATGCTCACCACTTCACTGTATGCTCACCACTTCACTGTATGCTCACCACTTCACTGTGTGCTCACCACTTCACTGTGTGCTCCCAACTGTATGCTCACCACACCACTGTATGCTCACTGGTTTACTGTATGCTCACCACTTCATTGTATGCTCACCACTGCATGCTCCTCACTGTATGCTCACCACGGCATGCTCACCACTGCGCTGCATGCTCATCACTGCGTGCTCACCACTGCGCTGCATGCTCACCACTGCGTGCTCACCACTGCGCTGCATGCTCAACACTGTATGCTCACCACTGCGCTGCATGCTCACCACTGCGCTGCATGCTCACCACTGCACTGTGTGCTCACCACTGTATGCTCACCACTGTATGCTCACCACTGCGCTGCATGCTCACCACTGCACTGTATGCTCACCACTGCACTGTATGCTCACCACTGCACTGTATGCTCACCACTGTATGGTCACCGCTGCATGCTCACCACTGCGCTGCATGCTCACCACTGCACTGTATGCTCACCACTGCGCTACATGTTCACCACTGTATGCTCACCACTGCATGCTCACCACTGCGCTGCATGCTCACCACTGCACTGTATGCTCACCACTGCGCTGCATGTTCACCACTGTATGCTCACCACTGCGCTGCATGCTCACCACTGCACTGTATGCTCACCACTGTATGCTCACCACTGCGCTGCATGCTCACCACTGCACTGTATGCTCACCACTGTATGCTCACCACTGCGCTGCATGCTCACCACTGCACTGTATGCTCACCACTGTATGCTCACCACTGCGCTGCATGTTCACCACTGTATGCTCACCACTGTGTGCTTATCATTTCTTGTCCAACAGTTATTAAAATGCCATAAAACGTTATCTATGGGCAAATTGTTATTTGTTTTTGATCTAGTGTCTCTTTGCCACTTGAGAAAGAATCTGCCGAAGTCTCATCTTCTAATTTCAAGAGGAGAAACAGTAAAAAAAATGTTCTACGTTTTTAAGTCTACAAAATCTCTACCGGCAGATGGGATTCCCGGTCTCGTATCACTTCCATCTTGGAAATTCGTCTCTGGAAACCTTTTTTTTGCAAACTCGTCAACCAGTGGCCTTAATTTTCAGCTTTACAATCGTATAAATCCTCGAAGCCAACAGTTGGACTTGTCTTGTAAAGTGTTCCCATGAATCCGAGCTAAATGGACTTCGGGAACATCTGCTCGCACTTTCCACCATTTTCCGGCCCGCATCAAGCGTATAAATAAATGATAAGGTTTTTTAATTGTTTCTGTGTTCTTGGTGATGGCGCCTCTTATTTGTCTGCAGTTTTTAAGCATCAGATAAATAACTTTTTGTGGTGAAGCGTCTCTTGTCGTCCCCCGGAGAGGCGCAATTAACCACTTGCCGTTAGTTACAGATATATGTCTTCCTCTGATGAAGTGCAGACCCCATCTGCTGCATATTGCACCGTGCCGCTCGTACCATATAGGACCAGAATGCCATACAGACGTGTCGAGAGATTCTTAGTCCCATCCTGGACTTATGTCGGAGTGGCCAGGACACCGCAGTAGCCGTCTCTGTGAGGTAAGGGACTGTAGTAGGGCGCCGGCCTCAGTGATGTTCGTAGCTGTGAAGTAATGGACGCCAAGTTGGGCACCAGGGATACCACTGAGGTAAAGTGACCTTGAAAAGGTAAGTAATACCCACGTGCAGTTTCAATATTTGGAGACGTCTTCATTTGTAAATTAAATATCTGTGGAATTAAAGGAATTCAATCAGGAAGTGAAAATGCTCGAAATGTATTAAAGTTTGCAAACTTTTTGCATTTAAAAACATTCTAAAAAAAATTGGATGTAGACTAGAGCAATGTGTTGAGAAAATGGGGGCAGAAAGGGAGTACGTAGCACAGGGGCACCCTCGGAAGTGATAGAGACCAGTGGCCCCATTTTGCTTCTTCATAGTGGGAGCATTTGTAGGGTTCCCCCTCTTTATGGGGCACTAGCAAATAATAGAGGGCACTGGTTTGACGGAAAAAAATCGATGGACACCGCGACTGTACCCGACGGAATTTTTAACATTTGCAACTCTGATAAATATATTTGTGACCTGTGTCTTGTCATCTCACCGTAGGATCAGCTTTTGGCGCTGGGATCATGTCTATTGCAGTAAGTTGCTGGAGGCCTCCAAAATTACCCACTTTTTCGTATTTCCGCCACTTAGCGCGTCGGTTCTGGAACCAAATCTTGTGAAATAAAATGATATAAGTTTAGATTTCACATTTTGAAATTTTCTAAATGAAAAAAATACAGTTTTTAAAGCTCCCAATGCTGCTCCTAACATGAAAGACCAAGTGCAAATATAGGCATTTCTGCGAACACTACAGTGCCAGACTGTTGGAATTGCTGAATTAATGGTGGTAGTAGTATCAGTAGAAGGTCATGTGACCACTATTCTTTAATTCATTACTACATAAATATTTTACATGGAGCTCAGCAAAGAAACATCAAATCCATCCATAAAAGTAAATGATTACTCTGTCCTTGTGATATAACTTTCACGTCTTTGTAACCGTTCGTTATGTAAAATTAATTTATTGCCATAATAATTTGTCTTCAGTTAAGCCTCCGATCACTATGACTTTCCTCTGAAGTTTCTGGTGGAATGCCATCTAGGGATAATACTATACGGGTTGCACTGGCAGATGGACAACAAGCTCCAAAAATCTTGGGGGCCCATTGACCTCCAGAAAACAGGTAAGAAGACGGTGCCATGGCTACATGGAGCCATCTGATAATAGGAATGAATATATTTATAATATATAAAGGATTTATTCAAGTTGAGTGACCTATACTCTAGTCACATCCAAAGCTGCACTCAAATTTCTGTAGGTTTATTATTTGCTAGGAAATTGTGGAGGGGCCTAATGCTTCACTGCTGACCCTCTGCTGGCTCAAAATCTGTACAAAGTGTGTTCTGCAGTGGTGCATTATGGGACTTGCAGCGTATATACCAGGAAAGTACAGCCAGGAACTTTGCATTATGGGAACTCAACTAAGTTGTTAAAATTGTCTGGATCATGGGAACCCCCCCAACTGCCTCCCAATGGCAGATGTCTGGGGAAACAAGAATTTAGCAGCGGCTTGTCTCATTCTCCCCATTGACATAATATTTATAGGGTGGTTGGGTAAGATTGGTGTCGGCCATACACTTAATCTTCTGTATATGTTTGGATTTCGAGATGTGTCAAGCCGACTGGCGTGAAGAGATTCCAAGTGGAAGCCGGCAGAATTTTGGATGCAGCTCTGGATGTGACTGGAGTATAAGACATGATGTATCTCATGATAAAGAAATGTTAGTAAATATTATATGTAGATCTAAACTGTAAAAGGCTGTTGATTTTAGGGATTATAAGGGAACCCCCCAAACCCTGCCCGTGTGTATTATTCCGGTGGTGTAGCGTTAGGGGGTGCAGAGGTAGCAGTTGCATCTGGCCCCCTGCCACATAAGAAGACACCAGTATTATACATGGCATATGGTAGGTGGACGACCCTGTCACAGATTTTGCATTGGGGCCCAGGGAATTTTTAAGTTAGGCTTCTGCTTATAATTACCACCTATAATCCCTCCGCCCTCCTTGCCGAAATCATTGGGGTACCTGGACTCGTGTCTCGGGGAGTTTGATCTTTGCGGCCAGTTTGTCTCTCGTCTGCACGTCGGGGTAATGTGTGACATGGAAGATCCTCTCCAGCTCCTGAAGCTGCTCCATGGTGAAGGTGGTTCTGATCCGTCTCTTGTTCTTGCGTTCACCTTCATAACAAAGCAGAATTCAAATCTCAGTATAAATCCCGACGTCTGACACATGCAACAGGTTGTAGAGATTTGGTATTTAGAATTCATGTATATATAAGTGCAAAAGAAGACATCTTCATCCCATGAAAAAAACAAAACAAAAAACAACAAATCAGATCAGGGAATGTTACCAGCAGCACAGAGTATTTCAGTAGAGGAGTGTACTGGTCCATGTGGAAGGCAATGACCTGGTTATCATTTGATGAGGTTAGTGAGGACAGGGCTGTATGAGACAGGAGTGGCATGATGTGCGGTGGGGCAACAGGTTGAGGATTGCCACTGTAGCACAGAGTATTTCAGGTGAGAACTGTAGCAACCCATCCAACTACGTGAATATCTGATCAACAGCAGTATTGAGTGTGACTAGGGAAATGTCATGATGTGAGAGAAGGAAATAAAGATAAGTGGAAAGAAAGGGAACTCAGCAGCACAGAGTATTTTAGGAAAGCATTAAATCAGACTTGTGAGAGGCAGTGACCAGTCAATTGATGTAAATATGTTAAAGGGGATGTCTCATCTCAATTACCCCTTTTTTGTTTTTGCAATTAAAGCCTCTGCGATGGCCAGTCGTCATTGGACATGTGGCCAGTGGTTGACCTGATGGGACACACTGTACAGTTTCAAGAACTTCTCCGCTTGGATCATCTGTGATCTGTGGGGAAACCTGGTAGTAAGTGTCCAGTTTCCCTACAGTGCCACCACAGGAGAAATGAAGTATTACAAAGTGCTCATTCATAACAATGTGTTGTCTGTGTAACGCAGGACAGGACAGGTCCTCCAGAGAGAAACGCTCTATGTAACCGCTCTCCACTCTGCCCAAGAGATGAGGATCCAGAATAGGGGACCCCCCCTCTAATAACTCAGAATTCCCTAATAGGGGCTATGAACAAGTTTTAAAAACCGGACGACCCCTTTAATTTCCTCCTATATTGAGTATGTACAGGTCTAGAGGCGATGGCTCCATGATATGTCTCTGGTGATGTACTCAGGCCATAATGAAGAGTACGCAGGAAACGTGACAGAAGGGACCTCGCCGGGAATATGGGCAATGAAGCCAATAATTAGAAAAAAAATATTATGGTCACACACGGGAGACTTTATGTTACAAAAAAACAAATCTGAATGTGAATTTTTTCTTCTGCGTTGATCTCATATTTAACCTTCATGCAAAAATGGATTTAAAAAAAATATATATATTATGGATCGGTCATTTAACGTCTATTTTTCCAGCTCGGTTTAATAAAGAGAAAATATCATTCTCAAAGTGCAGTGGAGCGAAAGACATATTTATAATTAAAGAGGCATTTTCTGGGAAATACGAAAATATCTTCTTAAAGGAACAGTATCTTAAAGAGGCTCTGTCACCACATTATAAGTGCCCTGTCTCCTACATAATGATCGGCGCTATAATGTAGGTGACAGCAGTGCTTTTTATTTAATAAAACGATCTATTTTCACCACTTTATTAGCGATTTTAGATTTATGCTAATGAGTTGCTTAAAGCCCAAGTGGGCGTGTTTTTACTTTAGACCAAGTGGGCGTTGTACGGAGGAGTGTATGACGCTGACCAATCAGTGACCAATCAGCGTCATACACTTCTCTCCATTCATTTACTCAGCGAATAGGGATCCTGCTAGATCCTTATGTGCTGTCTTATACTAACACATTAACGATACTGAAGTGTTTAGACAGTGAATAGACATTCCACGGGATGTCTATTCACAATCTCTGCACTTCGTTACTGTTTCTGTGGTAGTTACAGCGGAGCAAAGTGTAATCTCGTGGTATCTTGTCATCTACAGCGTAATCTCGCGAGATTACGCTTGCTCTGCTGTAACTACCACAGACAGAGTAAGAAAGTGCAGAGATTGTGAATAGACATCCCGTGGAATGTCTATTCACTGTCTAAACACTTCAGTATTGTTAATGTGTCAGTATAAGACAGCACATAAGGATCTAGCAGGATCCCTATGCGCTGAGTAAATGAATGGAGAGGAGTGAATGACGCTGATTGGTCACTGATTGGTCAGCGTCATACACTCCTCCGTACAACGCCCACTTGGTCTAAAGTAAAAACACGCCCACTTGGGCATTAGGCAACTCATTAGCATAAATCTAAAATCGCTAATAAAGTGGTGAAAACAGATAGTTTTTTTTAAATAAAAAGCATTACTGTCACCAACATTATAGCGCCGATCATTATGTAGGAGACAGGACACTTATATTGTGGTGACAGAGCCTCTTTAAATAGTATATTGTATAATAAAGTAACAGACTGTTTTGGTGGCTACATAAAAACTTCTTACTTTGAGGGCTGACTTGCAAGGAATCACTCATCTCATCATCCCCGTCTTGGTGTGAAAAGGATGAAGAACAGTTTTCACATCTAGTAACGGTATCCGAAAGAGAACTTGAATTTTGTTGGAGTTTCAAATCTGAACCGAAACAAATATTAAAGTTATTGCCAAAACGTCAACTGAACTGAACATTATACAGCGATTCTAATTCATGTTCTTGTACATAGGGGGCAGTATTATAGTAGTTATATTCTTGTATATAGGGGGCAGTATTATAGTAGTTATATTCTTATATATAGGGAGCAGTATTATAGTAGTTATATTCTTGTATATAGGGGGCAGTATTATAGTAGTTATATTCTTGTATATAGGAGCAGTATTATAGTAGTTATATTCTTGTATATAGGGACAGTATTATAGTAGTTATAGTCTTGTATATAGGGGGCAGTATTATAGTAGTTATATTCTTGTATATAGGGGGCAGTATTATAGTAGTTATATTCTTGTATATAGGGGGCAGTATTATAGTAGTTATATTCTTGTATATAGGGGGCAGTATTATAGTAGTTATATTCTTGTATATAGGGGGCAGTATTATAGTAGTTATATTCTTGTATATAGGGGCAGTATTATAGTAGTTATATTCTTGTACATAGGGGGCAGTATTATAGTAGTTATATTCTTGTATATAGGAGCAGTATTATAGTAGTTATATTCTTGTATATAGGAGCAGTATTATAGTAGTTATATTCTTGTATATAGGAGCAGTATTATAGTAGTTATATTCTTGTATATAGCAGCAGTATTATAGTAGTTATATTCTTGTATATAGGGGCAGTATTATAGTAGTTATATTCTTGTATATAGGGGGCAGTATTATAGTAGTTATATTCTTGTACATAGGGGGCAGTATTATAGTAGTTATATTCTTGTATATAGGGGCAGTATTATAGTAGTTATATTCTTGTATATAGGGGCAGTATTATAGTAGTTATATTCTTGTATATAGGGGGCAGTATTATAGTAGTTATATTCTTGTATATAGGGGGCAGTATTATAGTAGTTATATTCTTGTATATAGGGGGCAGTATTATAGTAGTTATATTCTTGTATATAGGGGAAAGTATTATAGTAGTTATATTCTTGTATATAGGGGGCAGTATTATAGTAATTATATTCTTGTATATAGGAGCAGTATTATAGTAGTTATATTCTTGTATATAGGAGCAGTATTATAGTAGTTATATTCTTGTATATAGGAGCAGTATTATAGTAGTTATATTCTTGTATATAGGAGCAGTATTATAGTAGTTATATTCTTGTATATAGTGGCAGTATTATAGTAGTTATATTCTTGTATATAGGGGGCAGTATTATAGTAGTTATATTCCTGTATATAGGAGCAGTATTATAGTATTTATATTCTTGTATATAGGGGGCAGTATTATAGTAGTATATAGGGGACAGTATTATAGTAGTTATATTCTTGTATGCAGGGGCAGTATTATAGTAGTTATATTCTTGTATATAGGGGGCAGTATTATAGTAGTTATATTCTTGTATATAGGGGGCAGTATTATAGTAGTTATATTCCTGTATATAGGGGGCAGTATTATAGTAGTTATATTCTTGTATATAGGGGGAAGTATTATAGTAGTTATATTCTTGTATATAGGGGGCAGTATTATAGTAATTATATTCTTGTATATAGGAGCAGTATTATAGTAGTATATTCTTGTATGTAGGGGGCAGTATTATAGTAGTTATATTCTTGTATATAGGGGGCAGTATTATAGCAGCTATATTTTTGTATATAGGGGGCAGTATTATAGTAGTTATATTCTTGTATATAGGGGGCAGTATTATAGTAGTTATATTCTTGTATATAGGGGGCAGTATTATAGTAGTTATATTCTTGTATATAGGGGGCAGTATTATAGTAGTTATATTCTTGTATATAGGGGCAGTATTATAGTAGTTATATTCTTGTACATAGGGGGCAGTATTATAGTAGTTATATTCTTGTATATAGGAGCAGTATTATAGTAGTTATATTCTTGTATATAGGAGCAGTATTATAGTAGTTATATTCTTGTATATAGGAGCAGTATTATAGTAGTTATATTCTTGTATATAGCAGCAGTATTATAGTAGTTATATTCTTGTATATAGGGGCAGTATTATAGTAGTTATATTCTTGTATATAGGGGGCAGTATTATAGTAGTTATATTCTTGTACATAGGGGGCAGTATTATAGTAGTTATATTCTTGTATATAGGGGCAGTATTATAGTAGTTATATTCTTGTATATAGGGGGCAGTATTATAGTAGTTATATTCTTGTATATAGGGGCAGTATTATAGTAGTTATATTCCTGTATATAGGAGCAGTATTATAGTAGTTATATTCTTGTATATAGGAGCAGTATTATAGTAGTTATATTCTTGTATATAGGGGGCAGTATTATAGTAGTTATATTCTTGTATATAGGGGCAGTATTATAGTAGTTATATTCTTGTATATAGGGGGCAGTATTATAGTAGTTATATTCTTGTATATAGGGGGCAGTATTATAGTAGTTATGTTCTTGTATATAGGGGGCAGTATTATAGTAGTTATATTCTTGTATATAGGGGAAAGTATTATAGTAGTTATATTCTTGTATATAGGGGGCAGTATTATAGTAATTATATTCTTGTATATAGGAGCAGTATTATAGTAGTTATATTCTTGTATATAGGAGCAGTATTATAGTAGTTATATTCTTGTATATAGGGGGCAGTATTATAGTAGTTATATTCCTGTATATAGGAGCAGTATTATAGTATTTATATTCTTGTATATAAGGGCAGTATTATAGTAGTATATAGGGGACAGTATTATAGTAGTTATATTCTTGTATGCAGGGGCAGTATTATAGTAGTTATATTCTTGTATATAGGGGGCAGTATTATAGTAGTTATATTCTTGTATATAGGGGGCAGTATTATGGTAGTTATATTCTTGTATATAGGGGGCAGTATTATAGTAGTTATATTCTTGTATATAGGGGGAAGTATTATAGTAGTTATATTCTTGTATATAGGAGCAGTATTATAGTAGTTATATTCTTGTATATAGGAGCAGTATTATAGTAGTTATATTCTTGTATATAGGGGGAAGTATTATAGTAGTTATATTCTTGTATATAGGAGCAGTATTATAGTAGTTATATTCTTGTATATAGGAGCAGTATTATAGTAGTTATATTCTTGTATATAGGGGGAAGTATTATAGTAGTTATATTCTTGTATATAGGAGCAGTATTATAGTAGTTATATTCTTGTATATAGGAGCAGTATTATAGTAGTTATATTCTTGTATATAGGGGGCAGTATTATAGTAATTATATTCTTGTATATAGGAGCAGTATTATAGTAGTTATATTCTTGTATATAGGAGCAGTATTATAGTAGTATATTCTTGTATGTAGGGGGGCAGTATTATAGTAGTTATATTCTTGTATATAGGGGGCAGTATTATAGCAGCTATATTTTTGTATATAGGGGGCAGTATTATAGTAGTTATATTCTTGTATATAGGAGCAGTATTATAATAGTTATATTCTTGTATATAGGGGCAGTATTATAGTAGTTATATTCTTGTATATAGGGGCAGTATTATAGTAGTTATATTCTTGCATATAGGAGCAGTATTATAGTAGTTATATTCTTGTGTATAGGGGGTAGTATTATAGTAGTTATATTCTTGTATATAGGGGCAGTATTATAGTAGTTATATTCTTGTATATAGGGGGCAGTATTATAGTAGTTATATTTTTGTATATAGGGGGCAGTATTATAGTAGTTATATTCTTGTATATAGGGGGCAGTGTTATAGTAGTTATATTCTTGTATATAGGGGCAGTATTATAGTAGTTATATTCTTGTATATAGGGGGCAGTATTATAGTAGTTATATTCTTGTATATAGGAGCAGTATTATAGTAGTTATATTCTTGTATATAGGGGGCAGTATTATAGTAGTTATATTCTTGTATATTGGGGCAGTATTATAGTAGTTATATTCTTGTATATAGGGGCAGTATTATAGTAGTTATATTCTTGTATATAGGGGGGCAGTATTATAGTAGTTATATTCTTGTATATAGGAGCAGTATTATAGTAGTTATATTCTTGTATATAGGAGCAGTATTATAGTAGTTATATTCTTGTATCTTGGAGGCAGTAATATAGTAGTTATATTCTTGTATATAGGAGGCAGTATTATAGTAGTTATATTCTTGTATATAGAGCAGTGTTATAGTAGTTATATTCTTGTATATAGGGGCAGTATTATAGTAGTTATATTCTTGTATATAGGAGTAGTATTATAGTAGTTATATTCTTGTATATAGGGGGCAGTATTATAGTAGTTATATTTTTGTATATAGGGGGCAGTATTATAGTAGTTATATTCTTGTATATAGGGGCAGTATTATAGTAGTTATATTCTTGTATATAGGGGGCAGTATTATAGTAGTTATATTCTTGTATATAGGGGCAGTATTATAGTAGTTATATTCTTGTATATAGGGGGCAGTATTATAGTAGTTATATTCTTGTATATAGGAGCAGTATTATAGTAGTTATATTCTTGTATATAGGGGCAGTATTATAGTAGTTATATTCTTGTATATAGGGGCAGTATTATAGTAATTATATTCTTATATATAGGAGCAGTATTATAGTATTAATATTCTTGTACATAGGGGGCAGTATTATAGTAATATTCCTGTACATAGGGGTTGTGGGAGGTGTGCATTGCTATGTGTCCATTATCTTGTATTAAATTATAATTATTATGGGAAAGAACAGTCAAATAATGGAACTGTACTGTATGTTGAGGTCACATCTATGTCTGCAGTACTCACCCATAGTCCAGTAAATAAGATATAGTGTCTGTGGTCTGTGTTACATATTATACACTATATAAGAACAGATTTGAAATTCCGGCACATATTTCACTTGCGCATATTAATGTAATGATAAATCTTGCGGGGAGGGGGGGCGTCAGATATTGTGATGAGCCCCGATAGTCATAAATTCAGAGGCCGGTGCTCAGCGTTTCGCTGAAGTCGCTCATAGCGGAGATGTAAGAATTTAATAGAAGTCATTAATTCCCCGGATTCTTCTCATTGCCACTCGACAAAATTGCCATTAAAGTTTTTCGAATACCGCAGGATAATGACGATGTTAATATATTGGGTGTTCCCGTGTCACGATGAGCTGTAGAGTTTCTATTTCCTCTAGTCTATAAAAGAGCAGAAATATCATATCGTAGCCCGCTTTGGTCCCTTAGTGCAGGGGGGTCTCATCTATTTACTATCCCCCCGCCGATGCTCAGGGTCTTCCCCTCTCCATAGGTATAACATGTATAGCGGAATAGAAAAGGGCAGTGGTCCGGGGGGGGGGGGGGGGGGTCACACCACTGCTCCCTCCAATAACCAATGGGAAGCGAGGGGGTGTAAAAACATCAGGCTCGTGCGTCTTCGGATAGGGGGAGGGGCGTGCTGCGCCAATTATTATCACTTTTATATTTACCGGTGTCCAAAATTTCCAGGATCTCCCCGAACATCGCACCATTGTTACCGGTCATAATAAAAAAAATGATTTTGTTTACCATTTACTTTTAATTTTTTGTGTATTCTCCCACAATTCATTGCACTAAATCACAGAATTTTTGGGTGGGTCCTAATTCAGGACCAGCCTAAGGTGGTGCAACCTCTGGGGCCATTCAGGGCGCTTAATGCATAAAAAACGGCTGAAAATCAGAGGCTCCATATTTTATAGCCGTTTTTTGTTAAGCGTGTGAACATCGCCTTACAGTATATACTGACACTTAGGCCCTGTTCACACTGAGTTTTTGGACACGTTTTCCTTGGCAAAAAACAGCCGAAATTGCCTCCCATTGTTTTCAATGGGAAGGGGAGTCGTTTTTTTCCCGAGAGAAGAAAAAAAAGCTCGTGGGAAAAAGAAGCGACATGCCCTATCTTGAGGCGTTTTCCCCCTCAAAAACCCCTTTGAAATCAATAGGAGATTAAAAAAATGCCGCGAACGTCCGACGCGTTTTTTTGTGTGTTTTATGTCAAAAATTGCTCACGGATTTCTCCTTTACCTGTTGAAGAAATAGGTAAAAAAAAGTGACAAAAATCGCGGCAATAAAACTAGTTAAAAAAACGCATCAAAAAACGCCTGTGGTGCAAAACCACTTAAAAAAAACGGAGCTGATCTTTCCAGGCAGAATTTTCTGCCTACAAAAAACTCTGTGTGAACAGGGCCTTAGACAGGAAAGGTTCTGGGAGAGATGGGGGAGGGTATGAAAGATTTACATAAAGTTGGGTACTCTAAGGGTATGTTCACACGCCGTTTTTGGAGCCGTTTATCATTGACTCCATTGAAAATCAGCTCCTATAACGTCCGTAAAATACGCCGCGAAAAACGCAAGTAGTTAAAAAATTGTCTAAAAATCAGGAGCGGTTTTCAGGCGAAAACAGCTCCGTAAATTCAGACGTATTTTGCTACTCCGTGTGAACATAGCCTAATAGTTGACCAAGATAACCGAGGAATGGCGGACTATTCGTAATTTCACAATACAGTCCCCGGACACCTAAATGACTTATGTATTAATGTTAATGTTTACAACTGGACGCTCTCGTATAAAGTACCGTATTGCGCTAAAATTTTATTTGAGAAAAAAACCCAAAAAACCCATAATGAAAATGAATCATTTAACAAGACGTAATAAAGATGACACTACATTACAGATGGAATTTAACGGCGCTTTAAGTGACTCGCTGAGCGAAAATGGAAATGTGAAGTTCACCCTCTGAAGTTTTTAAATGGATTCGGCATAAAACTTTGTTAAAGGGCAAGTACCATGAAGAATCACATCACACAGTTTAGTCTGCGGTGTAAATGTTGTCACAGCCATTTAATGCGTGACATTTCCACTCCGCAGAGGAACACGAAGATTACAACGGCGGCCGCACAGCAGAATTAAAAGAGATCAGACAAATGGATTGGGAAGTGGAGCAGTGAAAACACTGCAAGACCAGGTGGAGATCCGGTTCAGAAGCAGATTATATATTATGTGGAGGAAATACAGTAGGAATCCATACTTCTCATATGTTCATGAGAGGACAGGTCACTGCCTCCCTTATGATCAACACACTCATCTCCTGCTGCTGTCATCATTTCCGGCACCTGATTGGTTACAGGGTGATCTATGCCTGTCCAGGTTGTGACACTGCCCCTATCACATACAGTCCTGTTACATTTTTATGAGAGGACAGGTCCCTGTCTCCCTCATGGTCAACACACTCATCTCCTGCTGCTGTCATAATTTGAGCCATAATCTGACTGGTTACAGGGTAATCTGTCCCTGTCCAGGTTGTGACACTGCTGCTGTTACATACAGTCCTGTTAAGTGTTCATAAGAGGACAGGTCACTGCCTACCTCATGGTCACAACACTCATCTACTGTTGCTGTCATTATTTCCATTATCTGGTTGGTTACAGGGTGATTTATCCCTGTCCAGGTTGTGACACTGCCCCTGTCACATAGACCCTATTAAGTTTTTATGAGGAAAGGTCACTGCCTCCCCCATGGTCAACACACGTATCTACTGCTGCTGTCCTGAATTCCAGGATCTGATTTGTTAAAGAGTGGTCTATCCCTGTCCAGGTTGTGACCCTTTCCATGTCACATACAGTCTATTCATTACATGAGTGGACAGGTCACTGCCTCTCATAAGATTAGCACACTCCTATCCTGAAATCCTCTGTGCTACTGGAGATCCTGCCCCTACCCTATTTAACTCACAGTCTACGATCCTGCACTTGTCTCCATTTCCCTCCTTACATCATGACACGGCCCCTGTCACATACAGTACTGTCCTGACTGGCATCATCCCATGAGTGGACAGGTCACTGCCCCCTACAAAATCAATACACTCCTCTCCTAAAATACTCTGTGCTGCTGGGGGACCCTAAACCATCCATCATCTACAGATCAGTCTATAACTTCTACACCCTTCAAATGTAGATGAGTCGTCACTAATGCAATCACAGGAGTGGACAGATCACTGGCCCAGTGCACCGGACACTCACAGCTCCCACTGAGTTCAATATTAGCTGTATACATTTATATACAATTTGCTCCCCCTAGTGGTGGCTACAGTTTATATCATTTATAAAGTCAGAAAACAGAGCTTTCTATACAGATATATTATAAAATAAAACAGAATGGTGGACATTCATATTTATTAGTCGGGTATGATGGTATTAATTGGGAATTAAATTATAGTATTATGTGGGAACTATATGGTGGTAATATGTGCGCATTTTGTGAGAGTAATATTTCGATATTACATAGAATTTGGACACTATATGGCAGTATTATATGGGCTGTGTATGGCAGTATACTCTTGGCACTATATGGTGGTATTATGTGGGCTGTATATGGCAGTATTAGCTTGGCATCATATGGCGGTATTATGCAGGCTGTATATGGCAGTATTATCTTGGCACTATATGGTGGTATTATATGGGCTGTATATGGCAGTATTATCTTGGCACTATATGGTGGTATTATGTGGGCTGTATATGGCAGTATTATCTTGGCACTATATGGTGGTATTATGCAGGCTGTATATAGCAGTATTTGGGCACTATATGGTGGTATTATATGGGCTGTATATGGCAGTATTATCTTGGCACTATATGGTGGTATTATGCAGGCTGTATATAGCAGTATTTGGGCACTATATGGCAGTATTATGTGGGCTGTATATGGCAGTATTATCTTGGCACTATATGGTGGTATTATATGGGCTGTATATGGCAATATTATCTTGCCACTATATGGTGGTATTATGTGGGCTGTATATGACAGTATTATCTTGCCACTATATGGTGGTATTATGTGGGCTGTATATGACAGTATTATCTTGGCACTATATAGCAGTATTATGTGGGTTGTATATGGAGGTATTATTTTGGCACTAAATGGAGGTATCGTGGTATTATGTGGGCTGTATATGGCAGTATTGTCTTAGCACTAAATGATGGTATTATGTGGGCTGTATATTGCAGTTTTATCTTAACACTATATGGCTATATTATGTGGGTTGTATATGGAGGTATTATCTTGGCACTATATGGTGGTATTATATGGGCTGTATATGGCAGTATTATTTTGGCACTATATAGCAGTATTATTTGGGCTGTATATGGCAGTATTATCTTTGCACTATATGGCAGTATTATGGGGGTTGAAATGATTAGACAAACGGTCTAGCCACTTTGCTCTACCCTGCATTTCAGGGGATCGTTGTAATGGGATTTCCCCTTTAAGAACCAACTTTTTGACTATAACTACATATCCGTACATTTGATAAAATTTCCTCTACAGACATTTGCTGTACCTCGAGTCCCTCGTTGCCATGTCCAACGTCTCCCATTGTATCCGCTTTCTGGGTCTATATACAGAACTAAGACCATTGAGCCGTCGCTGCGGGTTTTCCCATTAATAAAATCCACTTTTCATTTCATTGCAGCCATAATTGCAGCGTTTGTGTTTGTCAGGTATTATATGAAGAGGAAGAAAGAAGCGGCGGATATCAGCGCGGCCCGAAATTCTCTCATATCCTCTCCGCTAATATTTACTGCCAAGAATAACAATGAAGTTAATGGAGTTTTCAGACTCCCTATCGTCAACCTCCCATGAATGGCTGCAAAGATACTCAATGGTTTCTGATATCCTCATACAAGAGGGACTAATTAATAGATGTAGCAGAGCTGAGTTTGTCAATTTAGCAGAGCTGAGTTTGTCTAGGAAGCTGAGTAAGTCAATGTAATAAAACTGAGTTTGTCAAGATTAGTTTACCAAAGTATTAAGTGAGCTTGTCAATGTAGCATAGTTGAGTCTGTCCATGTAGTGAAGATGAGTTTGTCAATATAATATAGGAGGTCTAAGTTTGTATCATAGTTGCATTTTAGCAATGTAGCAGTGCTGAGTTGATCAATGTAGTAGAGCTGACAATGTCATAAAGAACAGCTAAGTTGGTCAATATAGCAAAGATGCGTCTGTCCGCATAGCAGAGCTTAGTTTACCATTGTAGTAGAATTGAGTTTGTCAATAAAGCAGAGCTGTGTTTGTCAATGTAGCATAAGTTGTCCATGTTTTAGGACTAAGATTGGCAATGTAATATAGCTGAGTCTCATTGTAGTAGAGCTGAGTTTGTCAATATAGCAGAGGCAAGTTTGTGAATGTAGTACAGCTGAGTTTGTCATTGTAGAACAGTTAACTTACCAAATATGAGTTTGTCTATAAAGTAGAGACTGGTCTGTGTAGCAGAGCTGAGTTTGTCAGTTGCAACTCAAGGTGATATTGTGATGCCTTGTTCTCCAGGTCTGCCGGTAAACCTAATGCATTATCTCAGCTAAGATCCACCATAAACCAATCACGTTCCCAATGATTAGTCTTTTATGACATATTCGGTCTGTGGTGAGAAAGCCCCTTTACCTATTAACAGATGTAGCTGAGCTGAACTTGTGTGATATCCTATTTAAAATTACTGATACCGCGTAGAAATATCAAGATCAGTCGTACCAAATGACAAACTCAGCTCTGCTACATCTATATCTACTTTTGTACATATTTATACACTTACCAACATTCCGGAAAACAGATAATTTCGACATCAAGTCCTGAGGATCCTTTCCTGAGAAATATTCCAGACTTACATTTTCCTTAGAAGCAGAACAAGGTTTCTTCAATATCTCCTCAATGGAATAGGATAAATATGGCTTCGGAGAGGTCCTGCGGTGCGTCAAGGAGTGGAGATCCATAATTGTAGATGGAAGGAGGGAGGTCCTGTGACAACTGGACAGCAGGTGCATACAAGGTTTCCTATATTTATATCAACCGGTTATTATAAACCTCAGGTATAATGGTGATAAGAATCCTATGGAGTAGAAGCTCAACCTCCAATGGCTGCTGCTAAAGGCACCTTACAAGTATGTTTACCCGGTATCTCCCAAGACATAGTCCAACCGCAACGTAACCAATGTCAATAATGTCACTCATACAGGTAAAATCTTCTGTGTTGGAAGGAACACGCCCAACTCGTCCGGAATAATGACATGAATGACTCGTTAAGTCCGTGATTGGCTGAGGAGAACAGAATAGTCCTGACACGTTATTACAATTGACATAACTTTATACACTTGTGGGACGTCTTCCATTGGTTTACATATTACTCCATCCATATTCTTTGGAAGCACATCAAAGACTAGCTTTTCTCATGTGCAATTTAATACAATCTATTATTCTCTGTTATCAGCCGTTTCAGGTTATGTTCTTCAATGGAAGGAGTGACAACTCCCTGCCCCACGACACTTTATGTCACATATTTCCAGTGTAGAGACATTTACGCTTCTCTGATAACGCTGCTACGCTATTATAAGCCGTCTCGGTTAAGGTTAGTGGCCCTTTAATGTCCTGCTGTTAGTGGCCCTCGCATTAGTGGCCCTTTAAAGTAACTTCTAATAAAGAGTGTCAACAAAAAATAAATGACCATAAAATATAAGCCATTGAGGTGTCGTCTTCCACTAAATTGTTAACATTTCTTTGTTATATCCGTTTCTGGGTAAAACTGGGTGTACCAATATGGCCGCCATTAAAAGTTACAGTAGTGGACATAGCAAGATGAGGATAGACTTGCCATTCAGGAGGGTGGGAGAGCTGAGAACCCCTGGAAAAGCTGGAAAGGCGGCCATATTGGTTGTCACCCAGCTTTCCCAGGAGCAGATAGATTTTAACAGATGTGAACGTCTCTCTTTGATCCTTTAGTTCGGTCAGTCTGTATCTGTCTCTCTCAAGATGTCTCGCTCTGTCCTTCCATGTCTCTGATCTTCTCCTCCTGTCTCCTCCAGATCAGGTGGAGCATTTCCATGTCTCTCTCCTATGGACAATCTCCACCTTATTTGCTCAGTTCTTGGTCCCTCCTGTTACTCAGTAACTAGAATATAGGTAGCCGTCTCTTTAACCCCTTGTGGTCATTATATTCTCACCGCAACGTGACCTAATGGACAACAGAGATTTCCTGCCTCACCAAATCCCCCTCATCTCCCCGTAAAGGAGGACACCGACTATGTGACTGGGTTTAAAAGACGACAACCGCCCTACCTCCCAATATACGAATCCCAAATTAAAGGACATTTTAAGCTCCACCCCCATTCCAACTGGATTCCCCCAAATTGCCCCTTTTTATGTAAATCTGCATAAGCCCCGCCTCTTTGCAGGACATCACCATAAAAAACAGTACTGTTGGGAAGAGCGCTTTCATTTTTTTTTAAAGAATAAAAATAATAAATAATAAAAAATAATAAATTGAACAATAAGTAATAATAAACATCAATTATAACAATAAATAACGATAAACAAATAATTAATAATAATAATAAAAATAATAATAATAATGATAAAAATAATAATAGAGATTAGATAGTTATAACAATAAAAATAACAATAAATATTAATGATAAATCATAAATAATAATAATAATAATAAATAAAAACAATAATAATAAAAATAAAAAAAATAATAATAAATAATAATCAATATGAATCAATAATAAAATTATTAAGAATAAATCAATAATTCTAACAATAAAAATAATAATAAATGATAATAAATAATGATACAATAACATGAAGGGGTGTGTATATATTTGCAACAACTTTTTTATTGTACCAAAGCACTTTAAAAAAAATAAAAATGCAACTTTACAAATAATCTTAAATTAAAAGACTCTTTCAGTGTCTACAGCTCAGTGGTGGCCAAATTTCTCTACCCGGTTAGATGATCAGGGTGATTTAGGGCCATGGGCAGGGGTGGGCATAGTGGGCACTTATGAAGATGAGAATCACCCAATATTTCTCAATAAAGCGTTACAATATGTTCTGAATCTGTGAGCATCGCGGATAACTGGTCAGTATGGACGGAACCATCAGTTCTCCACTGTACTAAACAATTCTTAAAGGGTTTCTTCATCTGACCAGCGGGCGCTTCCACAAATGATAGTCTCGCTGCTGGGTTCTTCCATATTTTACTGGAAATTGAGTTTTACATGGCACCAGGGTCAGACTGGCCCCCCATGATGCAGAGGATCCTCTGTTGGGCCCAGTCCATGACACAATAATGGGCCTCAAAGGTCCATCAGAAGACAACGTCATGTGGAGCCAATCACTTGCCACTTATGGGTCAATACACAAATAATCTAGGCAACGATAAAGACAATTAAAGTGGGCATCTCCTATATACATGGAGGACGGGCCCTCAGAATAATTTTCTCCAGAAGGTCCAAGAAACTCCACTCCGATACTGCACGGTGCTCACTTGCAGCAGTGTGACCGGGTGACCAAAGAAAGCTGTCCACAGCTTCCAAAATGTTTGTCACAGCTTACCACAGGAAGAGCAGCTCTGGATAACAAACTACTGCCTGTGAATTATTGTAGGAACATGGGCGGGGCTTTGACAACCTCACTCTCTTTCATGAATAGGAGACTGGTTGTCACTACAGATGACAAGTGTGGGACCTTGGTGGATTGTGTTTCTTGTCCTGTAATTGTTCTGTACCCCAAGTGTCAGTGTCATTATTCTGTACTCCAAGTGTCAGTGTATCATTATCCTGTACCCCAAGTGTCAGTGTCATTATTCTGTACTCCAAGTGTCAGTGTATCATTATCCTGTACCCCAAGTGTCAGTGTATCATTATCCTGTACCCCAAGTGTCAGTGTATCATTATCCTGTACCCCAAGTGTCAGTGTATCATTATCCTGTACCCCAAGTGTCAGCGTCATTATCATGTACCTCAAGTGTCAGTGTCATTATTCTGTACCCCAAGTATCATTATCCTGTACCCCAAGTGTCAGTGTATCATTATCCTGTACCCCAAGTGTCAGTGTCATTATTCTGTACCCCAAGTATCATTATCCTGTACCCCAAGTGTCAGTGTGCCATTATCCTGTACCCCAAGTGTCAGTGTCATTATTCTGTACTCCAAGTGTCAGTGTATCATTATCCTGTACCCCAAGTGTCAGTGTATCATTATCCTGTACCCCAAGTGTCAGTGTATCATTATCCTGTACCCCAAGTGTCAGTGTCATTATTCTGTACCCCAAGTATCATTATCCTGTACCCCAAGTGTCAGTGTGCCATTATCCTGTACCCCAAGTGTCAGTGTCATTATTCTGTACTCCAAGTGTCAGTGTATCATTATCCTGTACCCCAAGTGTCAGTGTATCATTATCCTGTACCCCAAGTGTCAGTGTATCATTATCCTGTACCCCAAGTGTCAGTGTATCATTATCCTGTACCCCAAGTGTCAGTGTCATTATTCTGTACCCCAAGTATCATTATCCTGTACCCCAAGTGTCAGTGTGCCATTATCCTGTACTTCAAGTATCAGTGTATCATTACCCTGTATCCCAAGTGTCAGTGTCATTATTCTGTACCCCAAGTATCATTATCTTGTCCCCAAGTGTCAGTGTATCATTTTCCTGTACCCCAAGTGTCAGTGTATCATTATCCTGTACCCCAAGTGTCAGTGTCATTATTCTGTATCCCAAGTGTCAGTGTATCATTATCCTGTACCCCAAGTGTCAGTGTCATTATTCTATACCCCAAGTGTCATTATCCTGTACCCCAAGTGTCAGTGTCATTATCCTGTACCCCAAGTGTCAGTGTATCATTTTCATGTAACCCCAAGTGTCAGTGTATCATTTTCCTGTACCTCAAGTGTGAGTATCCTCTACCCAAGTGTCATTATCCTGTACCCTGTGCCAGTGTCATTATCCTGTACCCCAAATGTCAGTGTATCATTATCCTGTACCCCGTGTCAGTGTGTCATTATCCTGTACCCCAAGTGTCAGTGTATCATTATCCTGTACCCCAAGTGTCAGTGTATCATCTTTCTGTACCCCAAGTGTCAGTGTATCATTATCCTGTACCCCAAGTGTCAGCGTATTCCGACCACTTATTCTGGAACCGGATAAAATGCCAAACAGTATATAAATGACTTAAGGGGCTGAAGGGTTAATAAGGAGAGCCGCACGCCTACTACTCCCAGCAGGGAGCCCCATCATCTCTCCATGTGGCCCTGTATACCTTCTTTCCTCAGATCTTCCGTTCTTCAAGTTATCTGCCACCTCAGCTCTCTCCAGATCACTTTCAATTAACTCCCGGCTCCACGGCTCATTTGCTGCTCGTCCTGTGAATAATTAAGAAAAGATTTTTTAATAACTGTATAGAAGCAAATTCATTTATAGAGTCTTGCACTTCTCCTTACAGTACTTGAGACTGCCCTGCATTACCGCTGGTGGACACCAGGGGGAGCTGTGACCACAGTCGCTCCATCAAGTCTCTAATGTTTTTCTATATCAATATAACCCCAATTAGCAGCACATATTTTACAGCCAATCAACCATGCAAGACCTCACCTGTCGCTTTAACCCCTTCTCTTCCAGGCACCTATAACATACCCTGTGGTACGCTGCTGCATCTGTTGACCTTGTCAGGGGACTATTATGCCAATACTTTCCTGCCTCTGCTATACCGCGTGATTGATGATCACCAGGAACGTGTGTTTCGCTGCAGAAAATTGCACAATGGCACAATAATGGCCGGGTCGTACGGCAGGGGATGGGAGTAGAGAGTTTTAGAAGGGTCAATGAGCTGATCACATGATATCCCCCTGCCAAGACCCCCAGCAATCATCTCTGATCGGCAGGGGTACCTGCTAGCAAGTGTTTAATTTCCCTGCAGCGCCACCAGAGGGGTAATGAAGCATTACACTTCTTATTGAAATCAATGGGGTGTCGTGTCCTCCAGAGAAGGAGACGCACTTTAAATTGTATTCGCTCTCTGCTCTGATTAATACACCAGGATTCTGAAGAATTCTATGAGTGATTACAATGGTTTCCTGTTAGTTTAGGCTACTTTGAAATCTTACCTTCTACTCTGTTTGAAAGACAGATTAGATTATAATGATCCCACAGAGTTTTCAAGTACTAATGTTTTCTCTGCCAAATCAATACAAAAATTGTTTTACCCTGTGCTGATCCTGAGTTATATCCTGTATTATACTCCAGAGCTGCACTCACTATTCTGCTGGTGGAGTCACTGTGTACATACATTACATTACTTATCCTGTACTGATCCTGAGTTACATCCTGTATTATACTCCAGAGCTGCACTCACTATTCTGCTGGTGCAGTCACTGTGTACATACATTACATTACTTATCCTGTACTGATCCTGAGTTATATCCTGTATTATACTCCAGAGCTGCACTCACTATTCTGCTGCTGGAGTCACTGTGTACATACTATACATTACTTATCCTGTACTGATCCTGAGTTACATCCTGTATTATACTCCAGAGCTGCACTCACTATTCTGCTGGTGGAGTCACTGTGTACATACATTACATTACTTATCCTGTACTGATCCAGAGTTATATCCTGTATTATACTCCAGAGCTGCACTCACTATTCTGCTGGTGGAGTCACTGTGTACATACATTAGATTACTTATCCTGTAGTGATCCTGAGTTACATCCTGTATTATATTCCAGAGTTGCACTCACTATTCTGCTGGTGGAGTCACTGTGTACATACATTACATTACTTATCCTGTACTGATCCTGAGTTACATCCTGTATTATACTCCAGAGCTGCACTCACTATTCTGCTGGTGGAGTCACTGTGTACGTACATTACATGACTTATCCTGTACTGATCCTGAGTTACATCCTGTATTATACTCCAGAGCTGCACTCACTATTCTGCTGGTGGAGTCACTGTACATACATTACATTACTTATCCTGTAGTGATCCTGAGTTACATCCTGTATTATATTCCAGAGTTGCACTCACTATTCTGCTGGTGGAGTCACTGTGTACATACATTACATTACTTATCCTGTACTGATTCTGAGTTACATCCTGTATTATACTCCAGAGCTGCACTCACTATTCTGCTGGTGGAGTCACTGTGTACATACATTACATTACTTATCCTGTACTGATCCTGAGTTACATCCTGTATTATACTCCAGAGCTGCACTTACTATTCTGCTGGTGGAGTCACTGTGTACATACATTACATTACTTATCCTGTACTGATCCTGAGTTATATCCTGTATCTCTTTATTTTATATAAATTTACAAAACATAAACTGAAAAACAAATACATAACTAATTCCATATAACCAAAAAGTCACAACCCAATTCTTATAAACAAATTTTCTTATATACATCTCTGTATATGAGAATAGAAAACTATACCAGACCCGGCCACATACACCCCACTCTTATATACTTACATCTACACTTCATCCGAAACTAAACAATAACTAGAATATATACAAACATCATATAAACGTAATCAAAAGTACCAACAGAAAATCCCCCGACCCGCGTCAACCAAGGGCCTAAAGAAACAACATAATAATAATAATAATAAAACAACAACATAATAATAATAAAATAATAATAATAATAACCCAAAAAATCCAAAATATAATAATACTAATCCCAATTTTTTTATTTATTTATTTATTTATTTATTTTTTTCTAATTTTTTATTTTTATAATATATTTTATTTTTTTTTTAAACACACTATACACATCCTGACTTTCCCTAACCTTACCCTTCTTACCTAAACTCCACCACCCCAGCCAGCATCTCGCCTCATGTCCTCTCACGTCCGCATAGTCCAGATGCTGGCCCCAACCACCACACCCAACACCCCAGCCCAGCCCCCCGCCCCATGTCCTCCCATGTCCGCATAGTCCGGGGCTGGGTCAGGCAAACCCCCCCCCCCGACCCCCTCCCAACCTATCTATTAACCCCCTTAAGTCTATCCCTATTCTAACAACATTTCTACAATATAATACAATACACGTCACCAACCTGTCCAAATACCAAACCATATACAAAATACACCGTACCCGAAAGCACCAAGTTCGGTCGCTTGTAAACCTTTTTCCTGCCATTTCAATCCTAAACAAAACAAAAATCTTCCAGTGCTTACCTAGCCCATCACCAGATAGAGAGAAGGGAAAGCCCCCCCCAGCACCCCCCCAGAGGCCAAGGTACCACGTCCACCGCTGCACCCTCCCTATCGCTTGCCCTATCTCCTTACCCTATTACTAGCCCTTTCTTGACCCTATTGAAAGCTGACCCTATGCTGACCCTCACCTTTCCCTTATTCCGAGCCCTATCGCTATATTTTTTTTTTTTGGTGCCTCAGCGGAACGCAGACCCCCACCTCCAGTTGAGCACCGGTGACGACCCCCCCCCCTCCCTCATGAAGGCAGACACATTAAGGCACCCTAAAGGAAAAGCCCCTCCAAAGACCAGAGGCTTTGGATGCTCCCAATCTGCCAACCTCCAAAGAATGCACCTTCACCAGGTCACCCATGATATTGCTAACAACCTCATCCACTAGGAGGATTTTCTTCTGGGTAGAAACTAGACATCGTGCATTCCACATAAAGTGCCTGACCACTATACTGACTAGAAACAAGGTGCAATGGTCCCTACCACCGAGGTCTCCGAACACTCCATAGGCCCACCCAGCATAGGAGAGGCTGGTTAGGCCTGGCCAACCAATGGAGGCTCCCACCCTTTTGTATACCTCTGTATTGAAAGGGCAATGAAGCAGGAAATGCTCCATGCTTTCCAGCACTCCGCCACACTCCTCCCGGGGGCAATCCCGATCATCAGAGCTTCTGCACTTTAGATTGTCCCTCACATACAGTCTCCCATGGAAGCAACGCCAAGCCAGATCCCAAAACTTCTGGGGAATCCTCGCTGAATTTAAAAGTTTTAATCCCACCCCGAGGTCACTACTTGGGCAGTCTTTGAGCGCCAGGGGCTTCTGGAAGTGGGTCATCAGGACCCTCTTGTCAAGAAATTTTCTCGACATGGTCCTGATCTCCCACACCTCCAGACCCCACCGGCGAACAATCTTCAGCGCCAGGGTGGCATAAGCCGGGAGATGTCCGTGAGGTGTACGCAGGTCTTTCACTTGCCCTCCTCTCTCCCATTCCTGGAAGAAAGGCCGAAACCACCCCCTGCAGGAGGATATCCACCAAGGAGCCCTCTCTTGCCAGAGGTTTGCCAGGTTGATCTTAACAAAGGTGTTCACTAGGAACACCACCGGGTTAACCATACCTAACCCGCCTAGTGTCCTTGGTAGGTAAGTAACCTCCCTCTTGATTAGGTTGAGCCTGTTCCCCCATAACAGCTGGAAGAACAGGCTATAGACCCGAGTCCAGAGAGGTTCTGGCAAGATGCACACACTGCCCAGGTAAAGCAACATGAGCACCAGGTAGGCCTTGGCCAAGTGAACCCTTTCCCTCAGGGTTAAGGACCAACCCTTCCATTGGTCGACCTTCTGGGCAACTAGATTCAGCCTATCCTCCCAGTTCTTCTTGGGGTAATCACCCGGGCCAAATTCGACTCCTAAGATCTTAGCAGACCCCTGAGGCTCTGGAAGGGTGTCCGGGAGATCAAAACCAGGATCTCCTCCTCCCAGCCAGAGACTTTTGCACTTATCCCGGTTGATCTTGGACCCAGATGCCAATGAGTAACGCTCCACTTCCGACATCACCCACTCTGCCTCCCCTCTCGAGGAGACAAAAATGGAGACGTCGTCTGCGTACGCAACCACCCTCTGAGTGGCCTCCGGCCCCTCCAGGCCGGCCCCGACTCCCGCCAATGGCCCACGATCGATCCTTTTAAGAAAAGGATCAATTGCGAACGCATATAGCAAAGGGCTCAAGGGACAACCCTGGCGGACACCAGACCCAACCTCAAAGGGGGTTCCAACCCAACCGTTCACCAGCGCAAAAGTCTCAGCCCCAGTGTATAAGGTCTGTAGCCAATTGACAAACCCCCCGGTAGGCCGTACCTCAGAAGGACCGACCAGAGGTACTCGTGGTCCACCCGGTCAAAAGCCTTGGCCTGGTCCAAGGACAGGATGTACCCCTCCCACCGACCAGAATTTCCCTGCTCCACTGCCTCTCTGACACTGAGGACAGCACTAAATGTGCTGCGGCCTGGAACAGAGCAATGCTGGACCGGCGAAAGGAGCCGGGATGCAAACTTCACCAGCCGATTAAACAGCACCTTTGCGAGAACCTTTCTGTCCGTATTGAGCAGCGCTATGGGACGCCAATTCTCAATACGGGTCGAGTCTTTACCCTTCGATAAAATGATCAAGGCCGACCTCCTCATTGACATTGGCAAAGTACCCGAGGAAAGGCACTCATTAAACACCTCAGTCAAGAGGGGAACTAGGGTTCCTTTAAAAGTCTTATAAAACTCGGATGTTAAGCCATCCGGCCCCGGCGATTTTTTGAGGGCAAGCCCATCAATCGCCAATCCAACTTCCTCTTCCTTGATCGAGTCTATCAAAACACCGAGAGAGGGGTCTACCCCTGGCTCAGGGATGGTTTCAGCCAGGAAAGCCGACATCTCGTCTCGGTTTGGATCTTGCTTCCCCAAGAGGTGCGAGTAGAAGGATCTGACGACCTCCAAGATCCCTGATTTGGATCTCTTCAGAGATCCTGTACTATCAATCAGTCCTGTCACAACCTTACGACTCACTGACATCTTACAGTTCCTGTAGGGGTCGGGCGAGCGGTACTTCCCGAAATCCCTCTCAAGAACTAAAGATGTGTGCCTATCATACTGACACCTCCTGAGCAAAGCTTTCACCACGGAGATCTCCTCCCCACTACCCCCGGTTGAGACCAGATGTTCGAGTTTCCTCCTCAGTTCCTGATATAGGCGGTACCTACTCATGGACCTGAGGCTTGAGAGCCTGCGGAAAAATCCTGCCACCCGGACTTTAAACAACTCCCACCACTCAGACTTAGTACCACTGAGATCCAACAAAGGTACCTGGCTCTGAAGAAAATCCTCAAAGGCCTGTCTTATGTCCGCTTCTTCCAAGAGAGTAGAATTCAGCCTCCATATACCTCTTCCCATCTGGAGGGACTCTGCAATGTTCAAAGAGAAAATAATCATACAGTGATCGGAGAACTCCACCTCAACAACGGACACTGGTGAAGAGATGGCTTCCTCCTTCAAAAAAAACCTGTCTATACTAGACCTACAACTACCTCTACGATAGGTGAAACCCGAGTGGCCTGGGGTATGCCTGATGTGGATATCCACCAGGCGAGCATCGCTAACTATATTTTTTAATGCTACACTATCATAGGTCAATTTTTTATCTCCGGAACCTCCTCTATCTCGGGGCCTCACGACAGTATTGAAGTCCCCTCCAAAGATAACTTGTCGACCTGAAAAAAGGAAAGGCTTAATCCTCATGAAGAGACTTTTACGGTCCCATTTGCTCTGGGGTCCGTATATATTGATTAGTCTTAATTCCTGTCCCCTCATGAGGACATCTAAGATCAAGCACCTCCCCATTTCTAACTCAATCATCCGTCGGCATGTTACCGGTGCGGTGAAAAGGACCGCCACTCCGCTATAGGGCTCAGCCGCAAGAGACCAGTAGGAGGGCCCGCGTCGCCACTCCCTCCTAGATTTAACGACGTCTGCCAAAAGTGACAGCCTGGTCTCCTGCAAAAACAAAATGTCGGCTTCAACTCGGCCAAGAAAATCAAAGGCTGCAAATCTCACCCTATGTGACTTAATGCTGGCAACGTTAATTGATGCCAGCGTCAACGGAGTGGGTGCCGCCATCATGGATGTTTGAGTTAGACGGCTTTCTTCTTCCCACCCCCCCTCTATCTGATGAGGACCCCCCTTCTTTGCCTCGCTTCTTGCAAACTGAGGAGTCCATACTCACCACCCTATTCCCATCTTCATCCCCAAGTACCGGGTCAACCTCCCCCTCTGGGGGCAACGGCCCCTGCAGCAGGGGAGGCTCAACGACTCTAGGGTGCCCTACCATGCCCTCCCTCTTAGTATGAGAGGCTGGAATGTCCACGAGAGCATGGTATCGATCAGTAGAGCGCACCAGGGGGGTACAGGATTTACCTTCCTGGGCCAGGGCGGGGCCAGATGTATTTGGCCCTTGGGTTTTGCCCGGTGTCCCTTTTGCTGTAGGCTGAGTCCTCTCTTCCTCTCCCACACTTTCATAGTGGGAGGACTGAGAGTCCTCAGCCCTCTGCTCCCTTTGGATCCTCCTCATCTCCTCGTTCAATTCGACCTCCCCAGGGGCATCAGCTTCAAGGGGGGCATCCAGATCCGAATCAGAGGTCGTCCCAGTTTCCTGGAGCGCCCTCCGAATCCTCTCCTTCCTTCGCTTCTCCGCCCTTCTCTGGCGAGAATGGGGACCCTTCTTTGCATTCTTCCCTTGCCCCTGTGCCCCATCATCCCTGCCCGCACCCTCACCCACGGAGGCCTCCCTCCTCTCATCCTCTGCAGGTTTGGAACAAGCATTGACAACAGAGCGATGACACCGACTGAACGGGTGACCTAAGTCACCACACAGGTTGCAGCGAATACGGTCACACGATGCGGCTAGATGACCAATCCCCCCACAATGAGCACACTTCTGCACCTTGCAGCCTGCACTCAAATGTGAGGGGTCGCCACACCGGTGACACAACTTTGGCTGCCCCTGGTAGAAGACAAGGATCCGATCTCTTCCCAGGAAAGCAGACGATGGTATGTGGGACACCGTCTGTCCCAGACGCTTTAGTTTAACCATGAACGTCCAGGCCCCTGACCAGATGCCAAACTCGTCTAAGTTCTTCCGTGGCATCTCTACTACCTCTCCGTACCTTCCCAACCAGGTCATGATATCAATACAAGAGAGTGACTCATTACGGGTAAGAACGGTCACTCTCTTGGGACCACTTTGGCGAGAAATTGCTTGTGCAGCAAAGTCTCGCCAGCCAGGCTCGTCCTTCACCAGCTCGTAGTTCCCCCAGAAGACCTCAAGGCCCCCTAGGTGAACAAAGCTGATGTCGAACTCGACCGAGCCATGAGGATGTATCAAGGCAAAGATGTCACTCGCCTTGAAGCCCATCCCCAGCAGCAGCTCCACCACCCTCTTTCTGGGAGGGCACGCATCATTGCCACGCCACCGGAGACGGACCACATTCCTCCTGGCTACAGCCTGCCCGGCTGTTGGGAGCGACCACTGATCTCCTCGTTGCTCTCGGAAGGCATTTAGACCATATCTGTCTATCCAGAAAGACAGGTCCTTCTGCACTCCCCCTATGGTTAGGGTTTGCTTTCCCTCTCTTAAAGCGTCCAAGAGACGTTGTTGCAAGTTACCGTCCCCGGACCTTGAGGATGAAGATGGGTGGGCCCGCTGTCCCCCCGCTGCCACACCAGCATAAGACCTGCCGGATGTCACAGCAAGAGGAGCGCCAGGCCCATTGCCCCTGGTTGATACCCCATCCCCACCACCCACAGACACAGCACTCAACACCCCATTACCAGCAGACACTCCAGCAACTTTATTTACAGACACCTGCATACCCCCAGCAGTTTCCACATCCACAGCCGCAACTTTTTCATTTAACCCACCAGGTCCCCCTGCAGTCATCCTTCTGGCCAGGCCTGGTTATGTATTTTTTCTGTACTTTTTGTGTGGGTAGACACTGCTTCAGTCTCCGCATCATCAGGCACCTTTGCAGGGACGCCACCAGATGTTATAAGCGGTGTCCCTGCTGTGCCCTCCGCCTCATTAACCTCCATCTGTTCTGAGTGCTGAACATTTTTGGGAAAGGGGCCACCGTCGCCCCCGACGCCAGCAGCCCCCTTCTCGCCTACACCACTTTTCAGCGATGCGGACGAAGGAGCCACTGACGTCACTGGAGCCGCCTCCGGCGCCGGACCACTCCCCCCTCCCACAGAGGAGTGGCCAACAGAGCCGGAGCCCCCTCTGTGACCGCCCTTGTCCGGAACGTCTGACGGCTTTACTGCGACACCGACAGACTTCCGGCTTTCAGACACCACATCCGGTTTCTGGTTTACCCGATCTCCCGACCCCTGACTCGCATCAAAGACCAGTTTCCCGGGCTCGCCATTCACCGGACACGGGGACACACCCCCTGGCGTCACCAGGCCACCAGTACCGCCCCCTTTGCAGGGGTTGGCGTCCGGCGCCATTTTGACCACCACGTGCTCTAATGCCGGACCCGTAACACTCTCCCCGCATTCCCGCTCCAGCCCCACTGCAGAGGCTTGAGCTGGGGGTCTTGCGGGACCTGTGCCCTGATCCTGACTTTCATCAGGCTCAGAGCACAGGAAGGATCTTGCTGTATACACCATTTTAAATGAACCTTTAGCAGATTTTTTTTCCTTTTCCTTTTTTTTCTTCTTAAATTTTTTTTTCTTTTGCTTTTCCTCCTCTGCGGGTAACTCCGCACCGAAACAAAATCCCTGGAAGGATACCGGCGACTCCACGTTACGGATCTGAGTGAGTAATCCTGGAGGCCGCTCACTGTCAGTTTCAAAACACTCTTGATTTCTCCCAGCTGTGAGTCCACCCTCCTCCTCCTCACTGCTCCTGGGTGCCTCAGAATCTGAGCCTTCTCTGGACTTTACATTCTCATGCTCCATTTTCTCCCCCACATTTTCCTTTGCTGTGTCTGGGGCTCTGCTGTCTTCCTCCACACATTCTATTTTTATAGGTTCTGCCATCTCGGCAAACCTCTCTTAATTTTTTAATTTTTCACCAAACACCCCTCCGCCTGCCAAAATCTCCTCACGTCTCTCTTCCACTTCTTTTATTTCCTCCAACAAGGATTTCACATTTAAACGGTATCGGGACCTCTTACCTCCTGTGCATTTTGCAGCCCTTCCTCTGGCGACCGCCAAGTCCGCACGGAGCCGTTGCAGCGACTTCCTGAGGTCCCGATACTCCTCCAACCGCATAGCCAGACGGGAGCTGAAGTTCTCCACCGTCTCTCCGGTCCTCAGCTGTCCCCATTCCTCCACACGACCGTCATCCAAATGTCCGGACGGTGCTGGTCCTTCTCCAGACGACAACACCTCGATCACCATGCCGGACCGCGTCTCCATACCCTTATCCAGGGTTCCAGCCTCAGGGGGAGCCAGGACAGCCTTGCCCCGAGATGATCTCCTCACCCCCGCGACTGTTTTCATATTCCCAGCCAGCTGGGATGACCCTCTACCCCCCGCTGGCATGCTCCGGGAGGTAGAGGTCTGAGGCTCCATCCTAGGATGGAACCCCCCTCAGGGTACTTTCCAAGCCCAGGCAGATGGTATGAGGCCTGGGCAGATAGGATAAGGAAAGTCCCTGGATCCAAGGCCTGCACGGTAGTCTCAGCAGCTCTCTCCACACGTCCTACTCCACCCACTCCAGAGCTGCACTGACTATTCTGCTGGTGGAGTCACTGTGTATATACATTACATTACTTATCCTGTACTGATCCTGAGTTACATCCTGTATTATACTCCAGAGCAGCACTCACTATTCTGCTGGTGGAGTCCCTGTGTACATACATTACATTACTTATCCTGTACTGATCCTGAGTTATATCCTGTATTATACTCCAGAGCTGCACTCACTATTCTGCTGGTGGAGTCACTGTGTATATACATTACATTACTTATCCTGTACTGATCCTGAGTTACATCCTGTATTATACTCCAGAGCAGCACTCACTATTCTGCTGGTGGAGTCCCTGTGTACATACATTACATTACTTATCCTGTACTGATCCTGAGTTATATCCTGTATTATACTCCAGAGCTGCACTCACTATTCTGCTGGTGGAGTCACTGTGTACATACATTACATTACTTATCCTGTACTGATCCGGAGTTACATCCTGTATTATACTCCAGAGCTGCACTCACTATTCTGCTGGTGGAGTCACTGTGTACATACATTACATTACTTATCCTGTACTGATCCGGAGTTACATCCTGTATTATACTCCAGAGCTGCACTCACTATTCTGCTGGTGGAGTCACTGTGTACATACATTACATTACTTATCCTGTACTGATCCTGAGTTACATCCTGTATTATACTCCAGAGCTGCACTCACTATTCTGCTGGTGGAGTCACTGTGTACATACATTACATTACTTATCCTGTACTGATCCTGAGTTATATCCTGTATTATACTCCAGAGCTCCACTCACTATTCTGCTGTTGGTCTGTCCTACATTAGATGATTGTACAGTTCCTGGTGTAAAGACAGCCAATTGCAGAATGCAAATAACCCAATCAGGCTCTGTGTAGACACTGAACAAGCAGGAAAAGCTGGGAGATTTCAGCTCTGAAACCAATGGAATAGTGAATACAGGTTTGGAAAGGAAAAGCTTTAAAATACTCTGTAATTTAGTAAAACATGATAATTTTGGTAAATCCATGCACATATTTGTTAATTTATCTTCAAGAGATATGAAAACATATGAATAGAATGCCTGAGTTACAGTGGAGACTGACACTTTCACAGACAGAGCTGTAGAAGATAGCGCTTAGTATTGTTCATGGTAAGAAATTCTATTACTATTATGGGAAAACAATTCACTACATTATAATTTATTCATCTCATTTTCTGCCACCAGATGCATTGATAAAATCTTTTAAGAAATAAAAAAGACAAAAAAATAGCAGGCGCGGCGGAGATCAGAAGGGAGAACATAAGGAGCTTTCCCACGCACAACACATTGAATATCGTAAAAAATTAAATAAAAATCCAAATGTATTCCTGAAAAGTCTCATCAATTAAGAGATTTTCTTCATTAAAAAATACATAAATACCATATCTATCTATCTATCTATCTATCTATCTATCTATCTATCTATCTATCTATCTATCTATCTATCTATCTATCTATCTATCTATCTATCTATCTATCTATCTATCCCATATCTATCTATCTATCTATCCCATATCTATCTATCTATCTATCTATCTATCTATCTATCTATCTATCTATCTATCTATCTATCTATCTATCTATCTATCTATCTATCTATCTATCTATCTATCTATCTATCTATCTATCTATCTATCTATCCCATATCTATCTATCTATCTATCTATCTATCCCATATCTATCTATCCCATATCTATCTATCTATCTATCTATCTATCTATCTATCTATCTATCTATCTATCTATCTATCTATCTATCTATCTATCTATCTATCTATCTATCTATCCCATATCTATCTATCTATCTGTCTGTCTGTCTGTCTGTCTGTCTGTCTGTCTGTCTGTCTGTCTGTCTGTCTGTCTATCTATCTATCTATCTATCTATCTATCTATCTATCTATCTATCTATCTGTAAGGGATCTGCCAGACACAGCTTCTGTGTCGACGCCCATGGGTAATCAGTCTGCACCTGCTCCTAAGTCTGAGAGAGTGACACGATCTTCTACCAGTCAGGATGGCAGGCTTAGGAGTGGGAGAGCCTATCACAGCCTGGCCAGACGGAGCTAGCTCCCGCCCTCTGTCTATTTATACCTGCATTTCCTGCTCCTCCTTTGCCTGTGATTCTTTTCTGTTTCCTGGCTCTGCTGCTCCTGCTATGATTATTGACCTTGCTTAATTTTTGACCCTGGCTTTACTGACTACGCTCCTGCTCTGCGATTTGTACCTCGTACACTCCTGGTTTGACTCAGCTCGTTCACCACTCTTGTTGCTCACTGTGTTGCCGTGGGCAACTGCCCCATTTTCCCTTAGCTTCTGTGTACCCTTGTCTGCTTGTCTGTCGTGCACTTATTGAGCGTAGGGACCGTCGGCCAGTTGTACGCCGTCGCCTAGGACGGGCTGTTGCAAGTAGGCAGGGACTGAGTGGCGGGTAGATTAGGGCTCACCTGTCTGTCTCCCTACCCCGTCATTACACTATCTATCTATCTATCTATCTATCTATCTATCTATCTATCTATCTATCTATCTATCTATCTATCTATCTATCTATCTATCTATCTATCTATCTATCTATCTATCTATCTCTACAACCTGTGGGTCTCCAGATGTTGAGAAACTACAACTTTCTGCATACCCCGACAGTGGCAGCTGGAGTGCAAACATATTGTTAAGCAGCTACCTAATATTCTTATGGACTAGTTAGGGGTCGTCTGGTTTTGAATACCCATATTATAAAACTCTATTAGGGAATTCTACTTGTGTTCAGCATCATTATCTATTACTAAGAGTGCAGAGCAGCCAGAAAGAGCGTCTCTCCCTCTGGAGGACCCGGCACCTCCATGTATTACATGTACAGCCTATTGATTTCAATGGGAGCTGTGTAATACTTAATTTCACCTGTGGTGGCACTACAGAGAAAATGAACACTTGCTACCAGGTTCCCCTACTTTTTACAGCCGATCGTTGGAGATTTCAGCAGCAGGACACCCTGTAATCAGCTTTTCATTGGGGGACCCTTCTAATAAAAAGGGATTGTCCAAAATGGAGAACCTATTTCATTTATCACGTCTTTTCAATCTGGAGAAAATATACTTTTTCTTCTTCTGATTCTATTAGACTTTCAAAAGTTCTGTAGCTATTATGTTAGTAAATGACCCATGATTCTCTTTGTAAGAAGAGGAACCTGAAGGTTGAGAGCCGGGCGCTAATGTCGTCACCTTGAATGGAAATGTTTATATTGTAAAATCTCATCTTCCTTCCTTTTGATTAATGAAATACTCCAATGGTGCTTGAAGACTACGAAGACGCGTAATAAGCGCTACAAATGTGCGCAGCCATTATTAACTCTCCTGATGAGATGTTCTCCAAGATCTATCTAATTAAAGAACTATTCATCAAATTACAACAGATAACCTGACAAATGGGCTGCACTGATCATCCTCGTGCCATGCATTGAAGCTCAAGACATAATCACAACTTTTCTCTGTGTTCTCATAATCTGAAATAGAGATCACTGCCCCCCCAAAACAGAAGAATTCCCCACCAAACATACATGTCAGAGTCATCATGGGAATTTTTTTAACTATTACCTACTCTTGGAAGGAACTGATTCTCCTTGTGGAGATCCAATTTTTTTTCCCAGAGCAATGCTCCCTGGGAAAAAAATATGCAAAATAGCTACTAACCAGAATCCTACTCTGTACTGATGAAGAGCAACTACAGTGCTGTCTGCAGATGGGTTTCTCTGTTTTGGCCAGAGTCTGGTTAAAAAGGCTCTATAAGAAATTGGACTTCTAGACAACACACCTATAGGGGGCACTAGAGAGACAGTTTTCTGACTTCTAAAGCAGGTATAACTTAGTAAAATCTGCATCTGAAGAAGCTGGGTGATGCACACGTCCATATTATGGCTCCGAGCAAGTTCAGAACCTGTATCGCCACGTGTCTCTGATTTCACTACCATACAGCGGCACATGGAGTACACACAGCTCTGCAGCATAGAGCCGGCCCATAGGGACTTCATGTGCCACCGTAAGGGCATGCCCAGATGTGGCGGAGTTCTTGCGCCACTGTCCGCATCAGACAGATTCTGTTGCGGCTCTGCCCAAAATGTGCAGTAAATTGATGCGGACTAGCCGTTGCGTATTGAGGTGAAAGTTCTTCCCTTCTCTCTATCAGTGCAGGATAGAGAGAAGGGACAGCACTTTCCCTAGTGAAAGTAAAAAGCAATTCATACTTACCGGCCGTTGTCTTGGTGACGCGTCCCTCTTTCGGCATCCAGCCCGACCTCCCTGGATGACGCGGCAGTCCATGTGACCGCTGCAGCCTGTGATTGGCCTGTGATTGGCTGCAGCCTGTGATTGGCCTGTGATTGGCTGCAGCCTGTGATTGGCCTGTGATTGGCTGCAGCCTGTGATTGGCTGCAGCCTGTGATTGGCCTGTGATTGGTTGCAGCCTGTGATTGGCCTGTGATTGGCTGCAGCCTGTGATTGGCCTGTGATTGGCTGCAGCCTGTGATTGGCCTGTGATTGGCCTGTGATTGGCTGCAGCCGTCACTTAGACTGAAACGTCATCCTGGGAAGCCGGACTGGAGACAGAAGCAGGGAGTTCTCGGTAAGTATGAACTTCTATTTTTTTACAGGTTGCTGTATATTGGGATCGGTAGTCACTGTCCAGGGTGCAGAAACAGTTACTGCCGATCGCTTAACTCTTTCAGCACCCTGGACAGTGACTATTTACTGACGTCGCCTAGCAACGCTCCCGTCATTACGGGAGCCCCATTGACTTCCTCAGTCTGGCTGTAGACCTAGAAATACATAGGTCCAGCCAGAATGAAGAAATGTCATGTTAGTAAAACCAATACGCTCCGCAGCACACATAACATGTGCATGACAGCTGCGGACTTCATTGCAGAGTTTTCACTCTCCATTGAAGTCAATGGAGAAATTCCGCAATGAGTCCGCAACCAGTCCGCCACAACATCCATTGTATGCTGCGGACACCAAATTCCGCACCGCAGCCTATGCTCCGCAGCGGAATTGTCCGCAACGTGTAGACGAACCCTACTAAAAAGCTGTGGAAGGCAATGGAGAAACGGGTCCGCTGCGTATTTCCAGAGCAATTCCGCCACGTGTGGTCATGCCCTAAGTTTCTGTTGTACAGGGTGGGCCATTTATATGGATACACCTAAATAAAATGGGAATGGTTGGTGATATTAACTTCCTGTTTGTGGCACATTAGTATATGGGAGGGGGGAAACTTTTCAAGCTGGGTGTTGACCATGGCGGCCATTTTGAAGTCGCCATTTTGTATCCAACTTTAGTTTTTTCAATGGGAAGAGGGTCATGTGACACATCAAACTTATTGAGAATTTCACAAGAAAAACAATGGTGTGCTTGGTTTTAACGTTACTTTATTCTTTCATGAGTTATTTACAAGTTTCTGACCACTTATAAAATGTGTTCAAAGTTCTGCCCATTGTGTTGGATTGTCAATGCAACCCTCTTCTCCCACTCTTCACACACTGATAGCAACACCGCAGAAGAAATGCTAGCACAGGCTTCCAGTATCCGTAGTTTCAGTTGCTGCACATCTCGTATCTTCACAGCATAGACAATTGCCTTCAGATGACCCCACAGATAAAAGTCTAAGGTGGTCAGAGCGGGAGGCATTTCTTCTGCGGTGTTGCTATCAGTGTGTGAAGAGTGGGAGAAGAGGGTTGCATTGACAATCCAACACAATGGGCAGCACTTTGAACACATTTTATAAGTGGTCAGAAACTTGTAAATAACTCATGAAAGAATAAAGTAACGTTAAAACCAAGCACACCATTGTTTTTCTTGTGAAATTCTCAATACGTTTGATGTATCACATGACCCTCTTCCCATTGAAAAAACTAAAGTTGGATACAAAATGGCCGACTTCAAAATGGCCGCCATGGTCAACCCCCAGCTTGAAAAGTTTCCCCCCTCCCATATACTAATGTGCCACAAACAAGAAGTTAATATCACCAACCATTCCCATTTTATTTAGGTGTATCCATATAAATGGCCCACCCTGTATACATGAGCCCTTAGGCCTCATGCACACGACCGTATTTTTTCCCACCCGTAAATACTGGCGTAAATACGGGTCCGGTGTCACACGTATTCCACCCGTTTTGCACCAGTATTTACGAACCCGTGCTCGTAAATATGGGTCCGGTGTCACACGTATTCCACCCGTATTTACGAGCACGTTTTTGGCAGCAAAATAGCACTGCACTAATCGGCAGCCCCTTCTCTCTATCAGTGCAGGATAGAGAGAAGGGACAGCCTTTTCTGTAATAAAAGTTAAAGAAATTCATACTTACCCGGCCGTTGTCTTGGTGACGCGTCCCTCTCTTCACATCCAGCCCGACATCCCTGGATGACGCGGCAGTCCATGTGACCGCTGCTGCCTGTGATTGACCTGTGATTGGCTACAGCGGTCACATGGCCTGAAACGTCATCCAGGACGTCGGCCCGGATGTCGAGAGGGACGCGTCACCAAGGCAACGGGCGGGAGACCGGACTGGAGGAAGCAGGAAGTTGTCGGTAAGTATGAACGTCTTTTATTTTTATTTTTTACAGGATAGGGGATACATGTCTTGTTTATGGCAGAGCGGGGAGATACCTCCCCGCTCTGCCATAGTTTTCATTGTAGTCCCGGCGGTAGTTACGCCACTGGGCTGTGGCCTGCAGACCGGGTAGTCCCCTGACCTCGCCTCACCTCGCAACGCTCCCGTAATCACGGGTGAACACACGCAGCCACCCATGATTACGGGAGCCCCATAGACTTCTATGGGATGCCCGTGCCGTTATTACGGCATGAAATAGGGCATGTTCTATCTTTTTTAACGGCACGGGTACCTTCCCGTGAGCAAACGGGAAGGTACCCGTGGCTAACAGAAGCCTATGAGCCCGTTATTGCGGGTCGTAATAACGACCCGCAATAACGGGTGTTTTTACGGTCGTGTGCATGAGGCCTTAGGCCAAGTAATATACAGGGATAGTCCTGCTGTTTGAACCAGACAAAATACAGCGCCCCCTTTGCAAAGTGGGAACCCCATTATGTTGCAAAGTTATCTTATATATTGCATATATATTTATAAGATTCTATCGTCGGGGATAAAAGCTCTTGGTGAGCGGAGGAAAGAGTTAATTTTACAATCTCCTTAGGGGTCAGTCTGCTTAGAATCTTCCTTCATTAATCAATAGCGTTGTACGGTAAACACTTCAACATGAACGCAAACAAACCACAGGACGCACGCAGCCAAAGGAACCGTCAGAGGGAGAACGGAAGCATCCGAAAAATGTAAGAACAGGAAAAAAATAGCTGGTAAATATTATAGACAGTATATACCGGCACCTTCCTCATATACTATGGGTGGTGTCAACCTGAACCGGCCTCCTACGCTCTACAGGAGGAGAACTGGTCCAATGGAACCGCCATGCAGGAGGATGCAAACAGGATACGGGGATGTCACCCAAGCAGAAAAGTCGGGTTTTAAACCTTGACACTGTGTCTTGTCTCTTTGTACAACCCTGAAAAAAAATAAATCATAAACATTATAATAATCATAATAATCATAAAAATAATAATAAAAATCATAAACATAATAATAATAATACAAAAAATAATAATAATAATAATAATAATAATACTAATAAAAATAATAATAATAAATAAAAATCCTTAAAATTATAACAATCATAAAAATCAACATAAAAATAATACTAAAAATAATAATCATCATAAAAATGACAATAAAAATAATAGTAATAATACTAAAAATAATAATAAATAATAATAATCATCTTAAAAATAATAAAACTCATCATAAAATGTATAATAATAATAATCGAATAATAATCATAATAATAATAATAATAATATGTTGTGTCCTTTTATTTATATATTTTTTTTTTTACTTTTTCTTTTTAATGTTTATTACATACAATTTTACACACTTGCAATACCACTATTCACCACTGTGAGGAGCCCATGAGTTCCATAGGCACACCGGCAACAGAGCCCCCTGCTGGTGGATATAAATCGTGCAAATCAATATTTTTTTGAAACTTTAAAGTGGTTGTACAGGATTACTAAATCATGGCTGCTTTCCACCAGAAATAGCGTCACAAATGTCCATGGGTGGTGTGGACAGGTGTAGTGCTGTTTTTAAAAGAAGGCAGCCATGTTTTTCAAATCCATTTAAGCCCTTAAAGGGGTTCCATACTAACAATAATTGCCAAAAATATATCACGTTGCCATTGAAATCATTGGAGAGCGCAACCCCTATATTTTCACCTGGACACAGCGCCCCCCTCGTCCATGCACTAGTGTCTGGTATTACAGTCTAGCCTGAATTCCCATTTCGTAAGGGACTGAATTGCATTAATGGACACCGCACATAGTTGCAATCTGTCTGGTAAATGCCAAAGGGCCAATGGCTTCCAACCAAGCTCAGCGAGCCCTTCATTCTAGTAATGTATGGAAGACCCAGCAGTCAGACCTGCACCAATCGCATTGGAGGGTACAGGTCCCCATGGGCATAGCTGAAAAAGGGGACAGAGGGTGATTATCACTTCCCTTCCCCCATACACTGAGAACAATCCGCAGGGAAAGAATGTGACCCCCCGCCCCATTATTACTATTATTTTCATTATTGTCACGTTTACATCACCCTAGTAAGTCAAAATAACCCTTTCATTGCCAGGTTGTTGTAACCCCATTTTCTCTACTAGTGACATCATCGTCTCTGCCCACCTATTCCCACTCTTTGCGTCATACGCTGGTCCCCTTCCCGTCTCTCCCCTGATAGCTGCCCCTCTGTACATGGAGCTATTTTAGGCCTGGCGGTGCTCCTATGCTATCAATAATTCCTGTCTAGCTCATCCTTCCCCTCCTGGTTCTAGCTGAGCACAGATACTGGTGTCTGCAAGATTAAGTGTTTGTAATTCATAGGCAGCGGTTTTACCAGAGAAACCTTAACACCCGACTGAAAGAGCAGCACCAATATTTCTGCTGATATCATTTAGAAGAACATTAGTAATTAGGAGTCAATATATCAAAGAATATATGAAGAGCAACCACCCCTGCCCTGGACACATCTCATAGGAATGCATTGCGTTACACACATAACAGTAACATTAGTGGTAGAGTAATTATCATTAATACCTGTACAAGAGCATAACCAGTATAATACTGCCCCCTGTGTACAAGAATATAACTACTATAATACTGCCCCCTATATACAAGAATATATCTACTATAATACTGCCCCTATATACAAGAATATAACTACTATAATACTGCCCCCTATATACAAGAATATAACTACTATAATACTGCTCCTATATACAAGAATATAACTACTATAATACTGCCCCTATATACAAGAATATAACTACTATAATACTGCCCCTTATATACAAGAATATAACTACTATAATACTCCCGCTATCTACAAGAATATAACTACTATAATACTGTCCCCTATATACAAGAATATAACTACTATAATACTGCCCCTATATACAAGAATATAACTACTATAGTACTGCCCCCTATATACAAGAATATAACTACTATAATACTGCCCCCTATATACAAGAATATAACTACTATAATACTGCCCCTTATATACAAGAATATAACTACTATAATACTCCCGCTATATACAAGAATATAACTACTATAATACTGCCCACTATATACAAGAATATAACTACTATAATACTGCTCCTATATACAAGAATATAACTACTATAATACTGCTCCTATATACAAGAATATAACTACTATAATACTGCTCCTATATACAAGAATATAACTACTATAATACTGCCCACTATATACAAGAATATAACTACTATAATACTGCTCCTATATACAAGAATATAACGACTATAATACTGCCCCCTATATTCAAGAATATAACTACTATAATAATGCCCCTATATACAAAAATATATCTACTATAATACTGCTCCTATATACAAGAATATAACTACTATAATACTGCTCCTATATACAAGAATATAACTACTATAATACTGCTCCTATATACAAGAATATAACTACTATAATACTGCTCCTATATACAAGAATATAACTACTATAATACTGCCCCCTTTATATAAGAATATAACTACTATAATACTGCCCCTATATACAAGAATATAACTACTATAATACTGCTCTTATATACAAGAATATAACTACTATAATACTGCCCCTATATACAAGAATATAACTACTATAATACTGCCCACTATATACAAGAATATAACTACTATAATACTGCTCCTATATACAAGAATATAACTACTATAATACTCCTCCTATATACAAGAATATAACTACTATAATACTGCCCCTATATACAAGAATATAACTACTATAATACTGCTCCTATATACAAGAATATAACTACTATAATACTGCCTCCTATATACAAGAATATAACTACTATAATACTCCTCCTATATACAAGAATATAACTACTATAATACTGCTCCTATATACAAGAATATAACTACTATAATACTGCCCACTATATACAAGAATATAACTACTATAATACTGCTCCTATATACAAGAATATAACGACTATAATACTGCCCCCTATATACAAGAATATAACTACTATAATACTGCCCCTATATACAAGAATATATCTACTATAATACTGCTCCTATATACAAGAATATAACTACTATAATACTGCTCCTATATACAAGAATATAACTACTATAATACTGCTCCTATATACAAGAATATAACTACTATAAGGCCTCATTTACACGAGCGTAATATACGCGCGTGCGACGCGCGTGCTTTTCACGCGTGTCGTACGCACCTATAATAGTCTATGGGGCTGTTTAGACGATGCGTGAATTTTGCGCAGCGTGAGTGCGTTGCGTAAAACTCACGACATGTTCTATAATCGTGCGTTTTTCACGCAACACGCACCCATTGACTTCAATGGGTGCGTGAAAACAACGCATGCCACACGGACGGTCCCGCGTTGCATGCGCGAAAATCACGCAAGAGCTGTCAAAAGGATGAATGTAAACAGAAAAGCACCACGTGCTTTTCTGGTTACAAACATCCAAACGGAGTGTCAAATTAGAGATGAGCGCACCGAACTTCACCGGGTTCGGCCGAACTCGTTTTGACCGAACCCGGCAAAAAATGTTTGGGTACGCGACGTCAGGAGACAGTCACTGCCCACGGTGCTCAAAGACTTAAACTGGTTCAGCACCCTGGACAGTGACTTTCGATCGCCATATACATATACGTGTAAAAAAAAACAGAAGTTCGGACTTACCGATAAGTCCCGGCTCCTTCCTCCAGTCCGACCTCCCGGGATGACAATTCAGGCCAAGTGACAGCTGCAGCCAATCACAGGCCAAGCACAGGCTGCAGCCAATCACAGGCTGCACGGGTCTCATGGCCTGACGCGTCATCCTGGGAGGTGGGGCCGGATGACAAGAGAGGGACGCGTCACCAAGGCAACGGCCGGGAGCCCGGACTGGAGGAAGCAGGCAGTTCATGGTAAGTTTGAACGTCTTTTTTTATTCACAGGTTGGTGTAGATTGTGATCGGCATTCACTGATGAGGGTGCTGAAAGAGTTACTGCCGATCAGTTAGCTCTTTCAGCACCTTGGACAGTGACGGCCGTCGACTACCTCATCTCTATGATGGCGGCTGCGTGAAAATCACGCAGCCGCGCATCATACACGGATGACACACGGAGCTGTCAAATGCCTTTTGCGCGCGCAAAACGCAGCGTTTTTTGCGCGCGCAAAACGCACACGCTCGTGTAAATCCGGCCTAATACTGCTCCTATATACAAGAATATAACGACTATAATACTGCCCCCTTTATACAAGAATATAACTACTATAATACTGCCCCTATATACAAGAATATAACTGCTATAATACTGCTCCTATATACAAGAGTATAACTACTATAATACTGCCCCTATATACAAGAATATAACTACTATAATACTGCTTTCTATATATAAGAATATAACTACTATAATACTGACCCATATTGTAAAGGATCTGCCAGGCACAGCTTCTGTGTCGACGCCCATAGGTAATCAGTCTGCACCTGCTTCTATGTCTGTGAGACTGACTCCATCTTCCACGACTCAGGATGGCAGGCTTAGGAGTGGGAGAGCCTATCGCAGCCTGGCCAGACGGAGCTATCTCCCGCCCTCTGTCTATTTATACCTGCCTTTCCTGTTCCTCCTTGCTTGTGATTCTTCTCGTGTGGTTTCCTAGCCCTGCTGCAGCTTCTGAACTATTTGACCCTGCTTCATTCTGACCCTGGCTTGCTGACTACTCTCCTGCTCTGCGTTTGGTACCTCGTACACTCCTGGTTTGTCTCGGCTTGTTCACTACTCTCCTGCTCAGCGTTTGGTACCTCATACACTCCTGGTTTGACTCGGCTCGTTCACCACTCTTGTTGCTCACGGTGTTGCCGTGGGCAACTGCCCCATTTCCCTTAGATTTGTGTACCCTTGTCTGTTTGTCTGTCGTGCACTTACTGAGCGTAGGGACCGTCGCCCAGTTGCACCCCGTCGCCTAGGGCGGGTCGTTGCATGTAGGCAGGGACTGAGTGGCGGGTAGATTAGGGCTCACTTGTCTGTTTCCCTACCCCCATCATTACACCTATATACAAGAATATAACTACTACTCTACTGCCCCTTATATACAAGACTATAACTACTATAATACTGCTCCTATATACAAGAATATAACTACTATAATACTGCCCCCTATATACAAGAATATAACTACTATAATACTGCCCCTATATACAAGATTATAACTACTATAATACTGCCCCCTATATACAAGAATATAACTACTATAATACTGCCTCCTATGTACAAGAATATAACTACTATAATACTGCCCCCTATATACAAGAATATAACTACTATAATACTGCCCCTATATACAAGAATATAACTACTAAAATACTGCCCCCCTATATACAAGAATATAACTACTATAATACTGCCTCCTATATACAAGAATATAACTACTATAATACTGCCTCCTATATACAAGAATATAATTACTATAATACTGCCCCCTATATACAAGTATATAACTACTATAATACTGCCCCCTATATACAAGATTATAACTGCTATAATACTGCCTCCTATATACAAGAATATAACTACTTTAATACTGCCCCCTATATACAAGATTATAACTGCTATAATACTGCCTCCTATATACAAGAATATAATTACTATAATACTGCCCCTATATACAAGAATATAACTACTATAATACTGCCCTATATACAAGAATATAACTACTATAATACTGCCCCCTATATACAAGAATATAACTACTATAATACTGCCCCTATATACAAGAATATAACTGCTATAATACTGCCTCCTATATACAAGAATATAACTACTATAATACTGCCCCTATATACAAGAATATAACTACTATAATACTGCCCCCTATATACAAGAATATAACTACTATAATACTGCCCCCTATATCCAAGAATATAACTACTATAATACTGCTCCTATATACAAGAATATAACTACTATAATACTGACCCCTATATACAAGAATATAACTACTATAATACTGCTCCTATATACAAGAATATATCTACTATAATACTGCCCCTATATACAAGAATATAACTACTATAATACTGCTCCTATATACAAGAATATAACTACTATAATACTGCCTCTATATACATGAATATAACTACTATAATACTGCCCCCTATATACAAGAATATATCTACTATAATACTGCCCCTATATACAAGAATATAACTACTATAATACTGCTCCTATATACAAGAATATAACTACTATAATACTGCCTCTATATACATGAATATAACTACTATAATACTGCCCCCTATATACAAGAATATAACTACTATAATACTGCCCCTTATGGCCAATAATTTTACTGCTATATGTTACATACATGAATAAATAATTTATATATTTCAACACATCTAGGTTCCTCTATCACATACAGAGAGGGTTAACATTGGGCTGTGGATGAGAATGTTGGCGCTTTATCATTAGAGGAGTGGCGCACATTCTCACCGTGTCATTAGTCCGGGATACTGCGATGTCATATGGGCCGGTTTATTGTTTTGAAATGGAAAATCGTTTTTCTGAGTCCTCAGGGCAAAACTTGGCAGAGCGCAGGGACTTCATCTCTCTTACATCCCATAACAGAGAAATCCTTCCAACGCTGATTTCAAGAACAAGGACAATAGATCGTAAGTTAGACTCCGTGCCTCGGGAAAATTCCAGATTTTTTATACATCTCCATTTGGAGCTAATACAGTAATAATGGATTTGTTAACCCTTGTCTGCCCACAATGTCTCCCTATGGAACAATCTCAAAAATTCCAACATCGTCTCCTGTCACTTTTTAAATACTTTTATATGAGTTTACATTATATATTCACATCCACAACCAAATAGTTTTGTATTGCTCTGATGCATCTAAAATGAAAAACTCTACTATTATTTTGTGTATTCAGCTCTTATGCAGACCTATGCGTTTCTATGGTAACAGACTACAAACAGAGCTTGTGTAGTCTGATCCTGAAGTTATGTCAAATTTCCTTCCATCCGTTCCCTACATACATTTAGCAGCACAGGACACAGATGGACTCCAAGATCAGACTACACATCTTGTTTGTAGTCTGTTACCATAGAGATATATAATTTTGCATAGGAGCTGTATACACAAAATAATAATACATTTTTAATCAAGACTTATTGCAAAGTTGGTAAAAAAAAATTCCAGAGGCTCCTGGGGGCCCTTAGCTGCCCCAAGTGTTAAAGCACACTGTGGTATTGTCGCAGTTTTTGCCACAGAGCAAGAAGAGTGTGAGCTGCTGTGTAAGTCTCTGAGGTCTGGGGATTGTATTTATTTAGGAGGTCTGGTGTGTCCTCGGTGGTCTTTATGTAGGGATTAATAAATAGGGATCAGGGGTTAATAAGTCGTCATTGTGCCCCCATTACAGGGGGCACAAACACAAAAAGTATATTACAGGGGGGCACAAACACATAATGTGTATTACAGGGAGCACAAACCTTTTTTGATTTAGGGCCACATTGGCAGATTGTGCTCTGCTGTTGTAGGTCTAGACAAGTGACATCTGCCTAGAAACAGAAGAGGTGCAATGTGGCTGCGATATAATGTATATAATGTAATATGGTATAGCTTTACTACAATGTTATATATCAGATGAATTTTAGGGGCAAAATAGTGGGAGATAGATCGATAGATAGATAGATAGATAGATAGATAGATAGATAGATAGATAGATAGATAGATAGATAGATAGATAGATAGATAGATAGATAGATATGAGATAGATAGATAGATAGATAGATAGATAGATAGATAGATAGATAGATAGATAGATAGATAGATAGATAGATAGATAGATAGATATGAGATAGATAGATAGATAGATAGATAGATAGATAGATAGATAGATAGATAGATAGATAGATAGATAGATAGATAGATAGATAGATAGATAGATAGATAGATATGAGATAGATAGATAGATAGATAGATAGATAGATAGATAGATAGATAGATAGATAGATAGATAGATAGATAGATAGATAGATAGATAGATAGATAGATAGTTAGATAGATAGATAGATATGAGATAGATAGATAGATAGATAGATAGATAGATAGATAGATAGATAGATAGATAGATAGATAGATAGATAGATATGAGATAGATAGATAGATAGATAGATAGATAGATAGATAGATAGATAGATAGATAGATAGATAGATAGATAGATATGAGATAGATAGATAGATATGAGATAGATAGATAGATATGAGATAGATAGATAGATAGATAGATAGATAGATAGATAGATAGATAGATAGATAGATAGATAGATAGATAGATAGATAGATGGATATGAGATAGATAGATATATAGATGGATGGATAGATAGATAGATATGAGATAGATAGATAGATAGATAGATAGATAGATAGGTAGAATATAACTACTATAATAGTGCCCCTATATACAAGAATATAACTACTATAATACTGCTCCTATGTACAAGAATATAACTACTATAATACTGCTCCCTATATACAAGAATATAACTACTATAATACTGCTCCTATATACAAGAATATAACTACTATAATACTGCCCCCTATATACTAGAATATAACTACTATAATACTGCCCCTATATGCAAGAATATAACTACTATAATACTGCCCCTATATACAAGAATATAACTACTATAATACTGCTCCCTATGTACAAGAATATAACTACTATAATACTGCCCCTATATACAAGAATATAACTACTATAATACTGCCCCTATATACAAGAATATAACTACTATTATACTGCCCCCTATATACAAGAATATAACTACTATAATACTGCCCCTATATACAAGAATGTAACTACTATAATACTGCCCCTATGTACAAGAATATAACTACTATAATACTGCTCCTATATACAAGAATATAACTACTATAATACTGCCCCTTATGGCCAATAATTTTACTGCTATATGTTACATACATGAATAAATAATTTATATATTTCAACACATCTAGGTTCCTCTATCACATACAGAGAGGGTTAACATTGGGCTGTGGATGAGAATGTTGGCGCTTTATCATTAGAGGAGTGGCGCACATTCTCACCGTGTCATTAGTCCGGGATACTGCGATGTCATATGGGCCGGTTTATTGTTTTGAAATGGAAAATCGTTTTTCTGAGTCTTCAGGGCAAAACTTGGCAGAGCGCAGGGACTTCATCTCTCTTACATCCCATAACAGAGAAATCCTTCCAACGCTGATTTCAAGAACAAGGACAATAGATCGTAAGTTAGACTCCGTGCCTCGGGAAAATTCCAGATTTTTTATACATCTCCATTTGGAGCTAATACAGTAATAATGGATTTGTTAACCCTTGTCTGCCCACAATGTCTCCCTATGGAACAATCTCAAAAATTCCAACATCGTCTCCTGTCACTTTTTAAATACTTTTATATGAGTTTACATTATATATTCACATCCACAACCAAATAGTTTTGTATTGCTCTGATGCATCTAAAATGAAAAACTCTACTATTATTTTGTGTATTCAGCTCTTATGCAGACCTATGCGTTTCTATGGTAACAGACTACAAACAGAGCTTGTGTAGTCTGATCCTGAAGTTATGTCAAATTTCCTTCCATCCGTTCCCTACATACATTTAGCAGCACAGGACACAGATGGACTCCAAGATCAGACTACACATCTTGTTTGTAGTCTGTTACCATAGAGATATATAATTCTGCATAGGAGCTGTATACACAAAATAATAATACATTTTTAATCAAGACTTATTGCAAAGTTGGTAAAAAAAAATTCCAGAGGCTCCTGGGGGCCCTTAGCTGCCCCAAGTGTTAAAGCACACTGTGGTATTGTCGCAGTTTTTGCCACAGAGCAAGAAGAGTGTGAGCTGCTGTGTAAGTCTCTGAGGTCTGGGGATTGTATTTATTTAGGAGGTCTGGTGTGTCCTCGGTGGTCTTTATGTAGGGATTAATAAATAGGGATCAGGGGTTAATAAGTCGTCATTGTGCCCCCATTACAGGGGGCACAAACACAAAAAGTATATTACAGGGGGGCACAAACACATAATGTGTATTACAGGGAGCACAAACCTTTTTTGATTTAGGGCCACATTGGCAGATTGTGCTCTGCTGTTGTAGGTCTAGACAAGTGACATCTGCCTAGAAACAGAAGAGGTGCAATGTGGCTGCGATATAATGTATATAATGTAATATGGTATAGCTTTACTACAATGTTATATATCAGATGAATTTTAGGGGCAAAATAGTGGGAGATAGATCGATAGATAGATAGATAGATAGATAGATAGATAGTGGCACCCGGGCCTATTCCTGAAACTGCTGGAGAGCGGAATAGGAGGTAAAACCTATGACGTCATCAGAAGCTCCTACACAGAGAACAGATGCAGCGTGAAGGTGAACGGGAGAAGAACGGCTGATTTCCAGCAGAGCCGAGGAGTCAGACAAGGCTGCAGCCTCAGTCCAACGCTCTTCAACATCTACATCAATGAACTGGCCACAGCTCTGGAATCCTCCTCAGCACCAGGTCTCGCCCTCCATGACACCCAGGTGAAATTCCTGCTGTATGCAGATGACCTTCTGTTACTATCACCAACCGAGAAAGGTCTCCAAGACAACCTGCAAATCCTAGAAAAATTCAGCTCCACGTGGGCACTACCCATCAATGCCAAGAAAACCGACATCATGGTGTTCCAGAAGAGAAACTCAAAATCCCCCAGGCACCCGACCTTCACACTAAATAACGCCACAATCACAGCGACCGACAGGTACACTTACCTGGGCCTAGAAATCAACCAATCAGGAAGCTTTAAACAAGCCATAGAGATTCTGAAAGACAAGGCGTGCAAAACCTTCTATGCCATCAGACGAAAACTCTATCATCTCAAACCACCAGTGACGGTCTGGCTGAAAATCTTTGACTCCATCATCTCCCCAATCCTCCTGTATGCCAGTGAAGTCTGGGGTCCGGACACATACCCAGACTGGTCAAGGTGGGATTCCAGCCCAACAGAAATCTTCCACCTAGAATTCTGCAAACACCTTCTCCAAGTCCATCGGAGCACCTCAAATAGTGCCTGTCGGGCAGAACTGGGCAGATTCCCACTACACCTCACAATCCAGAAGAGGGCGCTATCATTCTGGGCCCATCTACACAGCAGCAGGCAAAGTTCCTATCACCATAAAGCCCTGTTACACCAAGGGGTCCTAGGTAAACCAGGCCCCCCAGAACATCTCACCCTGACCTGGCCTGAAGAAAATGTCACCCAGCGCGGCGGCCTCACAAAAGCCGAAATCAAGAAGACAATAAACAAAGGCCAAGAGGAATATATCAGTGACTGGAGGAACGACATAAAGACATCCCAGAAACTGACAATATACCGGAGTCTACAGCGGGAATATAAACTGGCGCCATATCTGGAGAAACTGCCAAACCACAGAGACAGACAGATCCTGAGCCGCTACAGACTGAGCGCCCACAACCTGCTCATCGAATCCGGGCGCCACAGACAGACCTACAAGCCCAGGGAGAGCCGACTGTGCCAACAGTGCGACCAGGAGGCCGTGGAGGATGAGGCCCACTTCCTGCTACACTGCTCCAAATACTCAGCAGTAAGGGACACTCACTTCAGGAGACTCTCCGATCTCTTACCGGACTTCAGCTCCATGGAAGAGGAAGAGAAACTCTACATCCTGCTGGGTGAAGAGGAAACCACAGTGGGCACAGCGGCACAATATGTCACTGCATGCCATGGACTGAGAGAGACATGATATGCCATGGACTTGTATAACCCCGACCCTAGATGTGTCCCTATCCCCAAGCCCTCAGTCCCTATCCCTCATTCCCTTACTTCTTACTTGCTTTGGCAATGCTAATATGTATTTGGTCCTGCCAATAAAGCTTCTTTGAATTGAATTGAATTGAATTGATAGATAGATAGATAGATAGATAGATAGATAGATAGATAGATAGATAGATAGATAGATAGATAGATATGAGATAGATAGATAGATAGATAGATAGATAGATAGATAGATAGATAGATAGATAGATAGATAGATAGATAGATAGATAGATATGAGATAGATAGATAGATAGATAGATAGATAGATAGATAGATAGATAGATAGATAGATAGATAGATAGATAGATAGATAGATAGATAGATAGATAGATATGAGATAGATAGATAGATAGATAGATATGAGATAGATAGATAGATAGATAGATAGATAGATAGATAGATAGATAGATAGATAGATAGATAGATAGATAGATAGATAGATAGATAGATAGTTAGATAGATAGATAGATATGAGATAGATAGATAGATAGATAGATAGATAGATAGATATGAGATAGATAGATAGATAGATAGATAGATAGATAGATAGATAGATATGAGATAGATAGATAGATATGAGATAGATAGATAGATAGATAGATAGATAGATAGATAGATAGATAGATAGATAGATAGATAGATATGAGATGATAGATAGATAGATAGATAGATAGATAGATAGATAGATAGATAGATAGATAGATAGATAGATAGATGGATAGATATGAGATAGATAGATATATAGATATGAGATAGATAGATAGATGGATGGATAGATAGATAGATATGAGATAGATAGATAGATAGATAGATAGATAGATAGATAGATAGATAGATAGATAGATAGATAGATAGATATGAGATAGATAGATAGATAGATAGATAGATAGATAGATAGATAGATAGATAGATAGATAGATAGATAGATAGATAGATAGATAGATAGTGTAAAGGATCTGCCAGGCACAGCTTCGGGGTTAACTTCCATAGGTAACAAGTCTTCACGTGAGTCTATCTCTCTGAGACTGACTCCAGCTTCCACCACTCAGGCTGGCAGGCTTAGGAGTGGGAGAGCCTATCGCAGCCTGGCCAGACTCAGCTAGCTCCCGCCCTCTGTCTATTTATACCTGCCTTTCCTGTTCCTCCTTGCTTGTGATTCTTCTCGTGTGGTTTGCTGGCCCAGCTACAGCTCCTAACAATTTGATCCTGCTCCATTCTGACCCTGGCTTTCTGACTACTCTTCTGCCCTGCGTTTGGTACCTTGTGCTCTCCTGGTTTGACTTGGCTCATTCACCACTCTGTTGCTCACGGTGTTGCCGTGGGCAACTGCCCCTTTCCCTTTGCTTTATATTCCCTTGTATGTTTGTCTCGTGCACTTACTGAGTGTAGGGACCGCCGTCCAGTTGTACCCCGTCGCCTAGGGCGGGTTGTTGCAAGTAGGCAGGGACAGAGTGGCGGGTAGATTAGGGCTCACTTGTCCGTTTCCCTACCCCTATCATTACATAATCACAAGCCCATATACCTAGTCTACCCTGGTCCCTGACACTACTATGGACCCCCTTGAGACCCTGGCTCAGCAAATGCAGGGTCTCTCCCTACAGGTCCAGGCCCTGGCTCAGAAGGTCAACCAGCCTGATGCTACCTTGGTAGTTCCCCTCACCTCAACTCCTGAACCCCACCTCAAGTTGCCCGACCGGTTTTCAGGGGACCGGAGCGCTTTTCTCTCCTTTCGGGAGAGTTACAGGCTTTACTTTCGCTTAAAGCCCCACTCCTCAGGTTCTGAGAGCCAGCGAGTGGGTATAATTATGTCCTGGCTCCAGGACGGGCCCCAAGAATGGGCCTTCTCCTTGGCTCCTGACGCCCCTGAACTTTCCTCCGTTGATCTTTTCTTTTCTGCTCTCGGACTCATTTATGACGAGACTGACAAGACTGCCTTTGCCGAGAGTCAGCTGGTGACCTTACGTCAGGGTAAGAGACCTGTTGAGGAGTATTGTTCTGACTTTAGGAAGTGGTGCGTAGCTTCTCGGTGGAATGACCCTGCCTTAAGGTGCCAGTTTAGGTTGGGTATGTCGAATGCCCTGAAAGACCTGCTAGTTAGCTATCCCTCTTCTGACTCCCTAGACCAGGTTATGGCTTTAGCGGTACGACTTGACCGACGTCTCAGGGAACGACAACGTGAACGTTTATGTGTTTTCCCCTCTTACTCCCCCATGATGCCTCCCGAGGTTCCATTGCTTCGTTCTTCCCCGGAAGACTCAGAGGTACCTATGCAACTCGGGGCCTTCGTGTCCCCCCAACAACGTAGAGATTTCCGCACGAAGAATGGTTTTTGCTTCTACTGTGGGGATGACAAGCATCAAGTGAACAACTGTCCTAAGCGTAAGAATGCAGCCGGAGAACTTCCGCGCCTAAGTGATCATCGGGGAGGTCACTTGGGCGCACAGGTATTTCCCCTAAATATGAAACGTAATAAGATCTTGCTTCCCTCTCAGGTCTCTTTTGGTGGTAGGTCTGCTACCGGCAGCGCCTTCGTGGATTCAGGGTCCTCTGCTAATATCATGTCTGTGGAATTTGCTATGTCTCTAGCTATGCCTTTGATTGATTTGCCTAAACCTGTCCCGGTAGTGGGTGTCGACTCCACTCCTCTTGGTAAGGGTTATTTTACACAGCATACCCCTGTTTTTGAACTCCTTGTTGGCTCCATTCATTTGGAGCAGTGCTCTGTACTGTTGATGCAGGGATTATCGTCCGATTTGGTTTTAGGCCTTCCCTGGTTGCAGTTGCATAATCCCACGTTTGACTGGAATACTGGGGAGCTTACCAAATGGGGTAATGAATGTTTGACGTCTTGTTTTTCTGTTAATTCTATTTCTCCCCCTGAGGAGGTGAACACGCTACCTGAGTTTGTTCGGGACTTCGCTGATGTTTTCTCTAAGGAGGCCTCCGAAGTGTTACCTCCTCATAGAGAATACGATTGCGCTATCGAATTGGTACCAGGAGCTAAGCTCCCTAAGGGTAGGATATTTAATCTTTCTTGTCCCGAACGTGAAGCCATGAGAGAGTATATCCAGGAATGCCTGGCCAAGGGTTACATTCGCCCCTCTACTTCTCCGGTAGGTGCTGGCTTCTTCTTCGTAGGGAAGAAGGATGGTGGTCTTAGGCCATGCATTGACTACCGTAACCTGAATAAGGTCACTGTAAGGAACCAGTATCCCCTTCCTTTGATTCCTGATCTCTTTAATCAGGTTCAGGGGGCCCAATGGTTCTCTAAGTTTGATCTATGGGGGGCGTATAACCTTATCCGCATCAAAGAGGGGGATGAGTGGAAGACTGCGTTTAACACGCCCGAAGGTCATTTCGAATACCTCGTCATGCCCTTTGGGTTGTGTAATGCGCCGGCGGTCTTCCAGAATTTCATAAATGAGATTTTGAGAGATTACCTGGGGATATTTCTTGTAGTGTACCTTGATGACATACTGGTGTTTTCCAAGGACTGGCCCTCCCACATTGAGCATGTCAGGAAGGTGCTCCAGGTCCTTCGGGAAAACAAACTGTTTGCAAAAACCGAAAAATGTGTGTTTGGGGTACAGGAGATACAATTTTTGGGTCAAATCCTCACTCCTCATGAATTCCGCATGGACCCTGCCAAGGTTCAGGCTGTGGCGGAATGGGTCCAACCTGCCTCCCTGAAGGCGTTACAGTGTTTTTTGGGGTTCGCTAATTATTACAGGAGATTCATTGCTAACTTCTCGGTCATCGCTAAGCCTCTTACGGACCTCACTCGCAAAGGTGCTGATCTCCTCCACTGGTCTCCAGAGGCTGTTCAGGCTTTTGAGGTCCTTAAGAAGTGCTTTATCTCGGCCCCGGTGCTGTTTCAGCCCAACCAAATGGAGCCATTTATCGTGGAAGTTGACGCATCCGAGGTGGGAGTGGGGGCTGTCTTGTCCCAGGGTACCAGGTCCCTCACCCATCTCCGCCCCTGTGCCTACTTCTCCAGGAAGTTTTCGCCCACTGAGAGTAACTATGATATTGGCAACCGCGAACTCTTAGCCATTAAATGGGCATTTGAAGAGTGGCGCCACTTCCTGGAGGGGGCTAGGCACCAGGTAACGGTTCTTACCGACCACAAGAATCTGGTTTTCCTAGAATCTGCACGGAGGCTAAACCCGAGACAATCTCGATGGGCGCTATTTTTTACCAGATTCAACTTTTTGGTTACCTATAGGGCTGGGTCTAAAAATATTAAGGCCGATGCACTGTCGTGTAGCTTCATGGCCAGCCCTCCTTCGGAGGAAGATCCTGCTTGTATTTTGCCTCCCGGTATAATCATTTCTTCTATTGATTCTGATTTAGTCTCTGAAATTGCAGCTGATCAAGGTTCAGCTCCCGGGAACCTTCCTGAGGACAAGCTGTTTGTTCCCCTGCAATACCGGCTAAGGGTACTTAGGGAAAATCATGACTCCGCACTATCTGGTCATCCAGGCATCCTGGGTACCAAACACCTCATTGCCAGAAACTATTGGTGGCCTGAGTTGCCTAAAGACGTTAAGGCCTACGTCGCCGCTTGTGAGGTTTGTGCTAGGTCCAAGACTCCCAGGTCCCGACCAGCGGGCTTACTACGTTCGTTGCCCATTCCCCAGAGACCTTGGACACATATCTCCATGGATTTTATCACCGATTTGCCTCCATCCCAAGGCAAGTCGGTGGTGTGGGTGGTAGTAGACCGCTTCAGTAAGATGTGCCACTTTGTGCCCCTCAAGAAACTACCCAACGCCAAGACGTTAGCTACCTTGTTTGTCAAACACATCCTGCGTCTCCATGGGGTCCCTGTCAATATTGTTTCGGACAGAGGGGTACAATTTGTTTCTTTGTTTTGGAGAGCCTTCTGTAAGAAGTTGGAGATTGATCTGTCCTTCTCCTCTGCTTTCCATCCTGAAACCAATGGCCAAACTGAGAGGACTAATCAATCTCTAGAACAATATTTAAGGTGTTTTATCTCTGACTGTCAATATGATTGGGTCTCATTCATTCCCCTCGCTGAATTTTCCCTTAATAACCGGGTCAGTAACTCGTCAGGGGTCTCCCCCTTTTTCTGTAATTTTGGGTTTAATCCACGGTTCTCCTCCGTTTCACCTGGTAGTTCCAACAATCCCGAGGTAGAGGTCGTTCATTGGGAACTGTGCACAGTCTGGGCCCAGGTTCAGAAGAACCTAGAGGCGTCCCAGAGCATACAAAAAACTCAGGCTGATAGAAAACGTTCTGCTAACCCCTTGTTTATGGTCGGGGATCTGGTGTGGTTATCATCTAGGAACTTGCGTCTTAAGGTCCCGTCCAAGAAGTTTGCTCCCCGGTTTATTGGGCCGTACAAGGTCATTGAAGTCCTCAATCCTGTCTCCTTCCGGCTGGAGTTACCCCCATCTTTTCGTATACACGACGTGTTTCATGCCTCCCTCCTTAAACGCTGCTCCACGTCCTTGGCTCCCTCGAGGAAACCTCCTGTTCCTGTTCTCACCCCTGAGGGGGTGGAATTCGAGGTGGCCAAGATTGTGGACAGCAAGATGGTCCAAGGCTCCCTCCAGTACCTGGTCCATTGGAGAGGATACGGGCCTGAGGAGAGGACTTGGGTACCCGCCCGGGATGTTCACGCTGGGGTATTGGTCAGGAAGTTCCACCTTAGTTTCCCCAGTAAACCAGGTCCACTTACAAAGGGTCCGGTGGCCCCTCATAAAAGGGGGGGTACTGTAAAGGATCTGCCAGGCACAGCTTCGGGGTTAACTTCCATGGGTAATCAGTCTTCACCTGAGTCTATATCTCTGAGACTGACTCCAGCTTCCAGCACTCAGGCTGGCAGGCTTAGGAGTGGGAGAGCCTATCGCAGCCTGGCCAGACTCAGCTAGCTCCCGCCCTCTGTCTATTTATACCTGCCTTTCCTGTTCCTCCTTGCTTGTGATTCTTTCCGTGTGGTTTCCTGGCCCAGCTACAGGGAACATAGAGACTTAGGCCCCTATTGCTTAGATAAGTATAGGTGGTGGTGCATACTGTGGTATAAATTATTGGGGTGTTGGAAACTACGGGAGTAATTTAGCATAATCCTGTCATCTAGAGTAGGTGGGCGTGGATTTATGAGGTAAATTAATAAACTCAGTAGTGTAGTTCACCCCTGTGACGTGACCTGAGATCGGCGATCGGCACAGATTGAGATGATAGAGTTCAGTCTCTCTACAGATTGAGATGATAGAGTTTTCTTCTGATGGCATAGAAGGTTTTGCACGCCTTGTCTTTCAGCATCTCTATGGCTTGTTTAAAGCTTCCTGATTGGTTGATTTCTAGGCCCAGGTAAGTGTACCTGTCGGTCGCTGTGATTGTGGCGTTATTTAGTGTGAAGGTCGGGTGCCTGGGGGATTTTGAGTTTCTCTTCTGGAACACCATGATGTTGGTTTTCTTTGCATTGATGGGTAGTGCCCACGTGGAGCTGAATTTTTCTAGGATTTGCAGGTCTTGGAGACCTTTCAAGGTTGGTGATAGTAACAGAAATACTCAGCAGTGAGGGACACTCACTTCAGGAGACTCTCTGATCTCTTTCCGGACTTCAGCTCCATGGAAGAGGAAGAGAAACTCTACATCCTGCTGGGTGAAGAGGAAACCACAGTGGGCACAGCGGCACAATATGTCACTGAATGCCATAGACTGAGAGAGACACGATATGCCATGGACTTGTATAACCCCGACCCTAGATGTGTCCCTATCCCCCAATCCCTCATTCCCTATCCCTCATTCCCTTACTTCTTACTTGCTTTGGCAATGCTAATATGTATTTGGTCCTGCCAATAAAGCTTCTTTGAATTGAATTGAATTGAATTGATAGATAGATAGATAGATAGATAGATAGATAGATAGATAGATATGAGATAGATAGATAGATATGGGATAGATAGATAGATAGATATGAGATAGATAGATAGATAGATAGATAGATATGAGATAGATAGATAGATAGATAGATAGATAGATATGAGATAGATAGATAGATAGATATGAGATAGATAGATGGATAGATAGATAGATAGATAGATAGATAGATAGATAGATAGATGAGAGATAGATAGATAGATAGATAGATGATATATAGATAATATTTTTCTTGCATTATGGTAGTGCTACTCAGACCTGTATACAATGGGTTAAGGAAAACCAAATCAATTTTTATCCGTAATTCCCATAGAATAAAGTACAAAGTTAAAATAACTTAATTTTCTGTTTCTATAAAGGGAAGGGACGGAGATCTTGTGCGATAGATGCTGGAAACCACCCAGGGGAAGTGTCGTTCTCATTTTGTCATCTCTCTCCTAATTGTATGGCTCCGAGCCACTGTGAAGAGGGAACATAGGAGCCGATGTGAGAGCAGGAGGAGCGAGAGGCTGGGAAATAATCATCTTCACATCTTCAGTGTCTCTACATCAAGGTCCTTGAGCCTCAGTGTTACATTCTCCGCCCGCACCTTCTTATTATATTCTTACTTTCCAGTTTCGGGACTATGAGGTTACCAAAATGAGACAAAAAGTTATTATTCATTGGAGACATACAAGATCTTTATAGTGATCAAAGCTCCAAATCTCTAAATAAAAGATAAAATTCTGTCAGTCTGCAGACACCACTAGGGGGAGCTGAGAAGCTTACTGCATACTGTTATTGAGTTCTATATTAATTGTATGTCATGTGATGATCAGGACCAATAGAGGCACTGCCGCTCTATTCTTATTGACCGCTGTGTATGTAAGATCAGAGCCGCCATATTTACTCGCTTCTGTCTTCTCTTCTAGGTGCCAAACAGTCCCTGAAAGCCGGGCACCCACATACCGGTACATAGCTGCATAGGATTACAGCCCAGGATCCACACAATGCGCATTGAAGTTGCACCGACCTTAAGAAAAAGTAATATGTTAATGTGATAGAGCCCGTAAAAGAGGATCCGTCCCCTCTCCTGACATGTCTGTTTTAGTAAATACTAATATTCCCCATGAAATAAAAATTCTGGAGCATCTTTTCATAGAATTCTGCATTGTACCGTTCCTCTGTTATTACTCCTTGAAATGTATGATTAATTTGACAACTGGGTGTTATGGTTCTTGTCAAAGGGGGCATATCCCTACACAGTCTCGCTCTGCCAGCACTGATTGGACAGTATCAGTCTGTGTAGGGACACACCCACAACTTGTAACACCCAGTTGTCAATTTATTCATACATTTTTAGGAGGAATAACAGAGGAACGGCATAATGTAGAGTTCTATGAAAAAATGCTCCACAGTTTTTTTCAGGGGGAATACAAGAATTTACTAAAACAGACATGTCAGGAGGGGTGACAGGTTCTCTTTAAGGAGGATCTGGGAAAGAGCTACTACAGTTTATAAGCCCTGTATATGATACTAGTTCTGCTGTATGTATTTGGACCTCCTAAATGCCTCTTCAAAATGCCCACCATGGGGCAGGAATAAAATAACACATTACATGTACTAACCAATATAACACATGGTTTCCTCCCCTCACCTATTCCTCTTATAGGGATTGTCTGATTTACACAGAGGGTCCCATCTGAGTTAAAAAAAAAAAAAGGGGTTCCCGTTCTGGACCATAGACAGAGTATTGAGTGGCTTCAAAGAGAGTTTTACACTCTGGAGGACCGAGCATTTCTGTACATTACACGGACAGTTCACTGATTTCTATTAGAACTGTGTAATGCTTCTTTTCTCCTGTGGGGGAGCTGTAGGATAATTGAATACTAAATTAATCCACAGATTACAGCTGATTGGTTGGAGTCTCAGCAGCGGGGTACCCTGTGATCACCTTTTTGTCAGGAGATCCTTCTAACATAGAGGCATTGTCCAAAAACAAATATTGAGCAGAACCCAGAGGGCTCATAACCCTGACTGCAGACTTTTGAAGGCAGAAAGTTTCATGTAGTTGAGATGGATTGCAACATAGGCTCAGGGGAGACATTCATATCCAGTCTAGACAATCCTCTGTGACTCCAGACTGATATATTTTATCAGCAGTGATACATTGTACCAAACCATCAGGACAGGACAGGAGTGGGCTTTGTGCTACTGATGGGTTTTGCTCACAGGGGATTGTCTGGACTTGATACTATTGTAACAGGTTTTCCGCTTTTGGATGTAAACAACAATGTTTCCATTCACTGATAGCAAGCAGACATCTTGAAAATGGTGAGAAATTTCAAAACAAAGTACATTAGAAAGTTGCAGAACGTTTTATTCCATTTTGAACCCCAAGAACCAATACAGGAATATTCACAAATTCCAGCAACAAAGTTTTTAAGAACTTTTCCTAGTAGTAATGAAACATGAGCTCCTGAGATACTCAGCACTCCCCCCCCCCCCCCCAGTGACCCCGGGGTAACAGATAGTTCAGTTATTAAATCCAACATCTGCTCTTCATGAACATGAATGAGTGTGGAAGTAGCTGTGGATTTCTCCATGAGGAAGAACATGTCTCCTCTGGATTCTACATGAAACGACTTTCAGTAAACTATACTAATTAAAATGTAAAAAAAATTCAAAGCTGCATAAACTCTGAACACAAGGTAAAAAACATTTGAGCACCACCATACAGTTTATATATAGATATACTGTATAATCAACATAAAAAATGGAGCCACTGTGTACATGCATTACATTACTTATCCTGTACTGATCCTGAGTTATATCCTGTATTATACTCCAGAGCTGCACTCACTATTCTGCTGGTGGAGTCACTGTGTACATACATTACATTACTTATCCTGTACTGATCCTGAGTTATATCCTGTATTATACTCCAGAGCTGCACTCACTATTCTGCTGGTGGAGTCACTGTGTACATACATTACATTACTTATCCTGTACTGATCCTGAGTTACATCCTGTATTATACTCCAGAGCTGCACTCACTATTCTGCTGCTGGAGTCACCGTGTACATACATTACATTACTTATCCTGCACTGATCCTGAGTTATATCCTGTATTATACTCCAGAGCTGCACTCACTATTCTGCTGGTGGAGTCACTGTGTACATACATTACATTACTTATCCTGTACTGATCCGGAGTTACATCCTGTATTATACTCCAGAGCTGCACTCACTATTCTGCTGGTGGAGTCACTGTGTACATACATTACATTACTTATCCTGTACTGATCCGGAGTTACATCCTGTATTATACTCCAGAGCTGCACTCACTATTCTGCTGGTGGAGTCACTGTGTACATACATTACATTACTTATCCTGTACTGATCCTGAGTTACATCCTGTATTATACTCCAGAGCAGCACTCACTATTCTGCTGGTGGAGTCACTGTGTACATACATTACATTACTTGTCTTGTACTGATCCTGAGTTATATCCTGTATTATACTCCAGAGCTGCACTCACTATTCTGCTGGTGGAGTCACTGTGTACATACATTACATTACTTATACTGTACTGATCCTGAGTTATATCCTGTATTATACTCCAGAGCTGCACTCACTATTCTGCTGGTGGAGTCACTGTGTACATACATCACATTACTTATCCTGTACTGATCCTGAGTTACATCCTGTATTATACTCCAGAGCTGCACTCACTATTCTGCTGGTGGAATCACTGTGTACATACATTACATTACTTATCCTGTACTGATCCTGAGTTACATCCTGCATTATACTCCAGAGCTGCACTCACTATTCTGCTGGTGGAGTCACTGTGTACATACATTACTTATCCTGTACTGATCCTGCGTTCCAGCCTGTATTATACTCCAGAGTTGCACTCACTATTCTCCTGTCTCCCATACATTTATGTGAAGTGAGTCGTGGGCATGCTCAGCCATGGCCCTATCCATACAACTTCTCCCCACTGCTGCATCCTCAAAAGGACAAACATAATAAGAGGTTCTCATGTACTAGTGATTGGGGAGGTTTTCAGTGGTCGGAGACCAATCTATAATTTTTCACCTGTACTGTTGTTATTTTTGAGGGAAACCCCTCTGTAAGGTTGGGAATAGACCCATTGTCATACAATTTTTTGGGGCATCTTCCTCCCCCAGATCTCCTTTATAAACTGAAGCCATAATCTATGTCCAGTGAGGCTCCTGGGACTGGAGACCACGGTTGATGGTTGAAGCACATGATGGACACTGTTGACTTCCATGGACATCTTGTCATTTTTCGATTTCCTTGCAGAGCCATTCTCCATTACTAACAACTGATCGTGGGACTCCCACCCAGGGCCATCGCTGGACCTCCAGCCCCGGCCCCCGCACCGAATCTATAGAAACTTTCTATAGTAACTGGGGCCTATGTCATAAAATACACAGGCCCCTGTTACTATAGTAACGACACAAATAATTACCCTCCATCCTGAGCGCAGCAGAAGTCCTGACGTCTTCTCGCGTCATGACGCTGTGCGCCGCGCATGATGTCACAACGCTCTATGGTGCACCAAAAAACTGGGTAAGTGTAACATCATTACTGCCTGCTGGGGTCCCGTATCTAAGCCCGCTTTGTGGTAAGCTTAGATATAGGGTCCAACAGACAGCATCACATAAGGGCTTAGATACAGGGCCCAAGTGTGATATGATCTGTTGGACCATGTATCTAAGCTTACCACAAGGCAGGCTTAGATACAGGACCCCAGCAAACAGTATCACACATGGGCCCTGTATCTAAGCCTACCACATGTGTTACTAATGGTTTTTTTGTGTTTTCTTACAGGTTCGGTCATTGGACTACGTCGGATTCGAGGACGACTTCGGTGAGGTTTTTTTTTTTCCAATAAAATGGTTTATGAGGGTTTTGTGTGGGGGTTTTTATTTAAATAAAATATATTTTTTCTATGTCTTTGTATTTTCTTTTAAACTTTATTACTACCCCCTTATTAATGGCCGCTGGCTGATTGACAGGCGGGGCTTAGTGTTAGCCGGTGCAGAGGCTAACACTAACCTCCATTATTACCCCACTACCCACCGCCACCAGGGGTACCGGGAAGAGCCGGGTACAATCCACTACACGACCGTCTGTAGTGATGGTCGGGCACTGGGGCGGCTGGTGTTATCAGGCCGGAAAAAGACAAAAAAAGCCTTTCCCAGCCTAATAAATTGGTTATCAAAAATGGCGGGGACCCAACTGTCTGCTGAGCACTGTATTTAATCCTATCATGTGTGATACTGTCTGCTGAGCCACTGTATCTAATCCTATCATGTGTGATACTGTCTGCTGAGCCACTGTATCTAATCCTATCATGTGTGATACTGTCTGCTGAGTCATTGTATCTAATCCTATCATGTGTGATACAGTCTGCTGAGCCACTGTATCTAATCCTATCATGTGTGATACAGTCTGCTGAGCCACTGTATCTAATCCTATCATGTGTGATACTGTCTGCTGAGTCATTGTATCTAATCCTATCATGTGTGATACTGTCTGCTGAGCCAATGTATCTAATCCTATACATAACTATAGGGTCGTAGTGCTATAGATATGCTGTCATATTTTTATATATATATATATATATACACACACATACACATACATAGACGCACCCACATTTGGGGGGGGGGTGAACATATGTTAGTACAAGGATACTTACTGCTGGGGCCCTCTATCTAAGTATCATGTGTGATACTGACTGCTGGGGCACTATATCTAAGCCTATCATGTGTGATACTGTCTGCAGGGCCCATGTATCTAAGCCTATCATGTGTGATACTGACTGCTGGGGCCATGTATCTAAGCTATCATGTGTGATACTGTCTGTTGAGACAATGCCAATCCAATTCTATCCAGCGGTGTAGCTATAGGAGCCTTAGTCTTATAGATATGCCATCTCCGCTATGTATGTAAAAATTTATTTTTGTTTAGGGAGTGGGGGTGGTAAATATATGTCTCGGGGGTCGTGCCCCTGATCTTTTAAGACCCTAGCAACGCCCCTGCTACCACCTGTACTTCCACAAAAACTTCCACCCATCTCTTGGTGATCCACCACCCCTACCCTATTCTTACTATCACTTGGTTGTAACGTGACCTCGATACCCATTGACTGCCTTACATCTTGTCCAATGGCCTAACAAGTAACCATGGGACCCATAGGAAAACTTGAAATGGGGTCCAATGGGTTTTTTTGGTCTCCGATCTCCCTAGTGTCTTTACGTCCTTTCCATGCTCTGCATTACTTTTTCTACTTTCCATTTTCATAATCCCAGGGTGCAGCTAGAAGGGCGCTTATGTGCTGGGTGCCCATGAGGGCACCAACAAGCTACAATGACTTGGCTAGGGTATTTAGATACAGGACTAGGACAATGAATCTTTTGACCTAAGTGAAGAAGAACCTATCTACCAAAGATTCCACAGTGACCACTAACTTCCCCTCATCTGAAGAGATTGGTCCCTTGGCTATTTGGCCGCCTCTATGCCGACCTCCCTGGTAGTTACACCAATGCATTTTGCTGCAATGACCCAAGCCCTCTCGGTTCCTTATTCATAGTATATGCCCTAAATGTCTAATACATGGAAGTTCTACCTCGGAGACCCCTGCCCATTGGGAAAAATGGGGTCCCATGACCACTGTTTGGCATCAGAAGTCTATGTATCAGCCATACATTTCTATGGTCAGAATGCCCCTTTAATATGAATGAAGAAGCTGTTCCTGGTCATTGTCTAATACAATCATTTCTATATTCTATAATGTCATCTTCAGTGAGATGATCTACTGGTGGCTCGGTGATGCAGCGTCTTGTCCCTGGTGGCTTATTGATATAGTGTCTTGTCCCTGTGCTGTATCATTGGCCACTGGTTTATGATGAACCATATTTCTAGTGATCCTGTGGTCTAGTATTTAGTCTCTGGGGACCCCTTTGTTCTACTCCAGTCCGTGTCAACCAAATGTTACAGTGCCCAGTCTGTAGTGATCCAGTCATTCAATTCCTAGACCTTTGTAAACCAGTTAATCACTGCCTAGTCGCTGACGATCCAGTGAAGCTGTGTCCTGCCCCTGGTGGACCAGTGATAGAAATCTTTAGTGACCCTGTGGCTTAGTATCCAGTCTCTGTTGACCCAGTTGTTCCATGTTAGTCTGTAGTGACCCAATCATTCAATGACTAGTCTCTAGTAACACAATGGTTAAACTCTCTGTCCCTGGTGGTCCAGTGGTGCAGTAATATGTCCCTGTTAGTTGTAACGTCCACTGCCGCGGACAGTCGTTCCTACTCACCCGCCGACGGCTGCGGCCATGGACTCATGAGTGCCGGCCGGCATCCCCTTCGTAGGAGACGCCAGAACTCACTTCCACTCTGCTCTTCTGTGTCCCGAAAACTGGCTCATCTGCCGCGCTTGATATCATCCACCACGTGTAGCGTCATCTACCATCAAGTTCCATCTGTGCCTAAGCCTCTGCTACTGTTTCGACTATCACAGGTACTCTTGTACTAGGACTTTGTTTAGACTATTGTTTGGCCAGCTGCTACTCTGCTACAGCGGTGCGGCCTAGTGGGTCCACAAACCCAGGGATCATGACATTAGTCCATCAATTTAGTGCCCAGTTCCTAGTGACTAACTTTTGCACTGACAGTTGACTTCAGTCTTCTTTTTCTGGAGACTCAATGGTTCAATGGGCAGTGCCAAAATGTCTCTTCTCAACATCTCCTGTATGGGGTCGGGGAGTGGGGCTTCCACCATGTGCAACAATTTCTCGGGAATTCCATTGAATTGGATGAGAATTGGCCAAATAATCTAACGTCTATGGCCAGGCCAGCATTACTCTTCCTTTGTTCTTTCTTTGTCATTGACACACGATTCTCATTGTATGGATTAATTTTTTGTCAATTCTGAGCTGGAAATTGTATCTCTCGGAGCTTCAGGTGAGATCCATTTTAGTGATTTTGCATTAGCTCGTACAGTTGCATTCAATTTCCACAGTGAGGAGTCCAGTTCAGTAAGTGTCATCTGTGGGATTTATAGTGAGTATCTGCTCCATCGGGATAATTGGGAGATAATACATGAAAGAGTTGAATAATTCATTGCATTCCCCGTAGACAGATCTCCTCGACTGCCGCTGATGAGAACTCCTCCGACTAACCCATCAAGAGATCTCAATTAGCATCTCATCAGGAATGACATGGTGTGACCTGACCCTCATTACCCTCAGAAAATTCTTTGTCACGGTTTTTGATACCCATCGGAGGGGTTATTTATTAAGAAATAAGACACATAAGTATTGGCAAAGGCACTTGACTGTTTTCTTAAAAGAACGGTCGGGGCAAAAAATCTTTATGCCTAGTGCAAGGTCTAAGGTGGCGGATCATGACTCAAGGATTCAAAGAACACAGGAAAGGAAGAGCCTGGGTCACGCTTTCCACAACGGATTTCTCTACAGAACATTAGAGATGAGCAAATTTCCCTAAACCAGTTTCAGCTCCGATTCGGCCATCCGATTTGATACGGTCTGAATAAATGTCCTGCAAGCCGCAAGTGCCCCGCTTGCCCCGATAACTTCTTCTAGGACTACGTCCAACCCCCTTTTAAGAACTTTAACGCCAAGACAGCATAGTAAAGTGAAAGCGACATAAACATATACGGGATGGGGGAAGGATAGCCGCAGATCATTTGAGGTCATGTAATCCTTTTTCTGATCTGTATAACAACCACCGGCTCTCGTGGTGGCCGTCGTTTTGCCACAACGCTAGCAAACCTCAAAGGTTCAGCAAATCCGAAACTTTTAGGTGTTTCGGACCATATTCGACTCGCGTGGAATCGATTCGATCCTCTCTATTCACCATAAGCTACACAGGAAAGGTGAATGTCCCGTTTAATTGCATTGTAAGCTCCGCTGGACCTCATGGGCCCTGTTGCGGCTCGGACCCATTATGATGGCATGTCCTGGACCCACCAGAGATTCCTACTGTCAAGGAAGCCCCCTTCAGGTAGACTGTGTTTGTCAGAAGCAAAATGGACTTCCCTTCTTTGTTGAGTGGTGTTCAAATTAATGTCGGCCTTGAGAAATATATACGGGCCCTCTGTACATCAAATCAGGCACAGCAGTCATGATTGTCTGTCAGAATATCTCTCTGATTTATTGGCAAGTATAACACATATATATATAGGACAAAACCACAATTACTCAGCAAAACGTGGTCAAGCTGTTTGCTGAAATGTACAGATAAAGGCGGGGTCTGTCTAAGATGTCTGACCACCCAAGATAAGCTAAGCAGAGAAATGTTACACAAGTTACGCAATGTCAGATAAACATCGTCCTGACACGTAGGCATAAAAAGATATTACACATAGAATAATATGAAAATTAAATAATTGTTCATCCTTCCTTATTAAACCCTCCTGTTTTTCATATTCATTCTCATTGTCCAGCTACTTCACTTGGTGTTTCCATCAAATGGGACCTAGGTCCATTCACCGATAAATGATCTTGAATATTACTTCAGGACATAGGGTATTGGTCGTCAAAACTTTTCGGCTTAGGTTTGTGATGAACAATCTTTTTGGTCTTCTTACATATCATTGGTACTAAAGAAATTACTAGTTTAACAAATATATATAATACTAATATAATGAGTAGTATGTGTGTCTGGGCACTGCATTAACATTTACATCTTCATGTGGTATGATGCACGTGGCAGGTGTTAGCCATTTATACGCCTGGTGTTCGCATACGATATACATGTTCTTTGGTACTCCTACGACTGACCCGTTAAATAAGTTTGCCACCCATTTGGCTACCATGTTACCCTCTAGTGCAGAGGAGAAGGCTGTAATGTTGGTGGTATTGTTAACATGTAATAGTAAGGCTTCCCTGATCATTTGTAAGGTGGTAGTTACACAGGGGGCATCTGCCCTAACGTGGCATCAATTCCTACACACTGAGTATCGATGGAACTGGTACCATTGCATTCTGTGTAGTTCATTAATGAAAAAGGTATTCTGCCACATTTAATGTGTATACAGCTGCAGGATGAGAAGCTGGGATAACAGGCAAGGTCCACTCACACAGAAGCCTAAGGCGTCTGTGCCACCTTTAGGGGTGGACCACTCTTGTTAAACAACATCCACGGCTCTTCCATCCATGCAGCTACTGGCAATGGTACATTTTTATCCTTATTTTTCTTTCCCTGTCAGGGTAGTAATTACAGTATTATTACACAGTTCTCTGATTTCATTCAAGGTGACAGTGATGCAAGGTAGGGCATACTTTTGGAGTTAACAGGGCTATGAGTACAAATTCAACAATCAGTCAGGTTATCCTGGCCCTTCAAGGTCTGATATAAAACTTGGTGGTGCTTGATGAATGTATTGTCCCAATCGTCCTTATTTAGGTACGGTGGCAGTGTGTTGACTAGCATCAGGTTCAGGAGTGTCACTACCAGGTACCACATCTTGGGTCAGTATCTTCTTGCAGTGGCTAGCGTGTATCCAAGTGGCTCTTGGAGTTTTACTGAAGTAGCGGTCACCAGCTGCACTTGATGAGGTGCTGTATAGCGAGGCTGTAGGCTGGTGCGATCGTGGATCTTTACCACAACCCAATCTCCTGGTTGCAAGGAGTGGGTTCCTGCAAGAGAGTTAGGATCTGGAATAGAAGACAGTGTCAAGTTGTGCACTCTTTCGAGTCGTTTATGTAAGGCCATCAGATATTGTGTCATCTTATCATAATTACTCTGCAATTGTTGGGGAAAATATAAACCAGTCTTTGGAGGACACCCAAAAAGAATCTCAAAAGGGGAGAGTTGATCCTTTCCCCTTGGGGTGCTTCTTACAGAAAACAGGGCCATAGGCAAGCATTTCGTCCACGGCAAGCAAGTCTCATCCATGGCTTTCTGAATTTTCAATTTCAATGTTCCATTTAACCTTTCTACTTTGCCGCTACTCTGCGGATGGTGTGGGGTATGAAATGCTTGCTCTATTCCTAGGCTTTTTAAGATCTTCCCCAGTAACTCCTGAGTAAAATGTGTTCCTCTATCGCTTTCTATGGTCTCTGGGACACCAGACCTGCATACTATTTCATTTAGTAGCTTATCCGCTGTGCTAGCAGCATTTGCTTTTGACACTAGAAAGGCTTCAGGCCATCCTGAAAACAAATCAATACAGACTAGGACATATTTATATGGCCCCACCTGAGGTAGCTGTATGTAATCCACCTGCAGTCTCTGAAAGGGGTAGTAGGACTTGGGTGTGTGTTTTGCTGGTGTTTTTACTACCTTTCCTGGGTTGTGCTGTGCACAGATCATGCAGCTTTGTACACATTTTGCTGCAGCATGCTGGAATCCCGGGGCGTGCCAGGTTCTAAGTACTAATTGACTCATGGCTCCTTTAGAGCAGTGTGTGAGGCCATGTTCCAGGGCACACATCATGGGAAACAAGCTTTGGGGCAGGCATACATTACCCTTTACACGCCATAGCCCTCCTTCACCTTTAACAGCCCCCACCTCCTGCCACAGTTTATGCTCCAGGGTTGGTGCTTGGGTTTGGAGAGCACATAGCAATTCCTCCGTGACAGGGGCCACCTGTTGGACCATGAGCACGGGGAGGGTAGCAGCGGCGGCTACTTTTGCTGTTTGGTCGGCCAGTGCATTGCCTTCTGACTGGCTATCACCATTGTGGGTGTGCGCTTGTACCTTTATTATTGCTACCTTTGTAGGCAGTTGTAGGGACTCTAACAGTGCTTTCACTGCGTCTGCATTTTTTATAGCTTTACCAGCTGAGGTTAGGAAACCTCTAGTTCTCCATATAGTTCCAAAGTCATGAGCTACTCCAAAAGCGTACCTGGAGTCTGTATATATATTCACACACAACCCTTTGCCCAACTTACACGCTTCAGTGAGTGCTCTTAGTTCCGCCTCCTGTGCAGAGATCCTGGAGGGTCGGGACTGTTGTGTGACTGGCTTACCGTCGTGGACTACCGCATACCCAGTGAGAAAATGTCCTTTGTCTTCACTCCAGTATCGTGATCCATCTACAAAACACTCAGCATCAGGGTTAGTGAGTGAAACATCAAATACATTAGACATGCCTTTTGCTTCTATCTCAACTAAACTTTGACAGTCATGTTCATCACTATCTTTATCACTATCCCCCTTTTGGTCCAAATTCAGTGGAAGTAGGGTAGCTGGATTTAAGACCACACAACGTTTTATGGTAATGTTTGGGGAAAGAAGAGTGAGCTGAATCTTTGTGAGTCGTGCAACAGACAAATGCTTGGTTTTTACAGTGCTCATGAGCTCATGTATGGCGGGGGGGGTACCTGTTTCCTGAGCGCATGTGTCAAAAGTGACACAACACAAAAGCAAATATTGCAATGGACAAGTGGTGGAGTGTTTGGGGGACCACTTATCCAGCAGCTCTTTCATTGTACGGGTGACAATATCAGGGGAATGTGCTGTACCCTGGGGAAGCATCATCCAGAACAATCTGGAGACAGAGGGATAGAGAAAAATACACAATTATCAGTTTCCTTCACAATAAATTAGCAAGGTCATTTATGCAGACCGTGCTAGTTGTATTTCATTTGAGGAAAAGAGAGCAGCAATTTACGTCCTTCTAACATTCTTACACACTGCTCCCCCCCCCCTGTGTTTCACAACTTCCTTCATTATTTTGTAGAACTAGAAGCCTCAGCAAGCCAAAATGCTGAAAGGCAACTAAGTCTCTGCTATATTTATAAGAGCTAACTTTAATTATTTAAACCTTATAGATAAGGTAAGTTAAAACGTTAGTCTATTTACACAATCTTGTACTTCAATTCAATGTTCTAGAACTTTTTACGCAATATTTTTACATATAATAATAATAATAATGATTTAAAGTTCAATTAACTCAGTTCTCAATCTGGATTGAGAAAAACATCTCACATCAAACAGTACTCAATTTAATTTGCTCCTCAGACCAGTCTGCGACACACACACTGTATACACGGACACACACTGTATACATGTCTACATCATACTTCTCATCATAATCCACATTACTCACTACAATATACCTAGCTGTATTAGTCTTAGTCACTCTTATCAAAATCTATGTTAATCTAATAGTTCTGCTTTTCCTATCACTTCATTGTCTTTTTACCAGCCGGCATTCTGTTCTATGAAAGTTTTTCATCTTGAACTATATAAACAACTTCCTTTTGATATTCCTGATCATTTTAACATTCTGTCAGAACCTTCTACCGCCTCCTATGATTGCCAATGCATTTAACGTACCATTACTTCCTATCTTCATTTGTTTAAACATTCTTTTACAGTTTTTGACCACTTCCTCACCTTTCTTCAAGCGTTCCACAAACCCACTCCCATCATTTTAAACATCCTTTTGCAATCTTTCACAGCATTTTTTTCCTTTCAAACCTTCTACTATATTGCAGGCTGATACCCATGCCACCGGATCACCCCGGTGGGCAGTCTTACTATCTCCTGACCCCATTTCCTAGGGACCTTGTGAGGACCTTACTGTCCTTCACGTTCCAGTGGTTTACCACTTATATATATACTCCTTATATATATACAATCTCCTACGCTGGGAGATTATTCCAAGCCCTTTTACTCAGGGACTTTGTGAGGACCTTACTGTCCTTCACTTCCTAGTGGTTTACCTCATATATACATTCCCTTATATATATGCAATCTCCTACGCTGGGAGATTATTCCAAGCCCTTTTACTCAGGGACTTTATATCAACTGGGCCACAGTTGAGTTATTTACCACTTCAATATCACTGTTGCTAGTAGTAAGACTACAAATCCTAACACCATGCCTTCTGTACAATCTATATCAACCAACAAATCTCATACCATTCACACAGGAGTGGGTCTCATTCATAGGCATTTGAGTAAGGGCGTTTCTGGGACAGTGTGGTAATTATACTATTAGAACACCTTTTTAGCGGGAGGTTGGAAGTTATACTACTTCAGAACCTTTGGTTCCTAGGTTGTTATTTTACAACGAGGAGAATGTTCCCGGGCTAGAAGGAATTTTCCAGTATTGGCCGCTATTGACGTAGTGGAGGCAGTTATCAGAGGGAACGACGGGGAATGGAACGACGGGGAATGCCCCGAGGCTATCAGGTCTTTCCGTCCACCAGTCAATTCATGGGGCGTCCTCAATACTCTATTATTACCTTCTTTTTACTATTCATACTTGTTTCTCTAATTTGGGTTTGACAGAGTACTTGACTGTAATGTATATTGGGACTATAACAGCCTTTCACAATTATTTCCTCTAACTTTTGTCCCACAGAATCTGTCTGAGCATGCAGATTAATAATGTATTTTTACAATTAAGCCTTCTACTGACCCTCTCGTTTCCACATGTACACAACAAACACACACAGACTAAAGGAATTAGGTGTTAAATGCAGGTTTCTTGATACCAACATTATATACATTTGCCACTAAAATATGCTAAACAGTTCTATGAAGATAATGAATATACACAATAACTGAAATTATTAAAATATATATTCTATACTGACTACTATAAAGATACCATGGGCTCTTTGTTGCTTTCTAAAAGATGCTACAATCCATCTACTCCAATCTGCTTTGTCATTTGACTGTCATTCTGGATTTACAATCCCCTAGTAAGCTTACACCATTTTAACAGGTGCTTGCTTACCCATATGCCATACCTCAAAATTCATCTTCTCCTGTGGGGTCAGAGAAGCCTGCGGACGCCCTACTCTGTAATCTGGTGATCGGCCAGACCCTCGTTTGCCGTGACTGTTGCCCATAGCCCTGCTATGATGGAGGGGACTCATACCCTTCTCTCTCAGTTTTTATTTTCACTAACAAACACTATGGCTATTGGCTGTTAGGGAAAGTCCCACACTATGTATCTCGTACGTACCCATATACACTATCCAACTGAGCCAAATTACAACCAACTAAACAATAATCCCACAAAGGGTCTGCTCATTATATCATCTATATCAAACAATCTAAGACAGGTATCTTCTAAGCAGTATGACTTTTCATGAGGGAGACAAGCCATGTGCAGCTTCAGGACACGCGCACTTTTTGTCCTTCTGCTGCTCAGGCAATGGTTAATATATGTGCGTTTAAGTTGTAGTGCTCGCTGATACCAAAACACAACTCTAGGATAGTGTGCTGCGCATCCAAGATGGCCACAGCCGGGTGTATGAACTATCCCAACCTCACACTGCGCAACTGTACAAATGTTATACAAGTTTATCAACGCTCATACAATCATACCAGACCAACTCAACAAAGGACCTGACTCTTAGTGGAATCTCTGTGCGGGGACACAATTACCCAGAGTCTTACCGGATATTCTGGCAGAGTATTTGAAACAGGTATTGTAACAAAAAGTAGTTACTTACCGCGCGGTTTTGGTTTCAATGACTCTTCCAGATGTTCCGGACTAGCAGACGCTAGGAAACGTTCCTCCGAGAGATCCCGGGTTTTCGGCACCATTTAAACTGTCAAGGAAGCCCCCTTCAGGTAGACTGTGTTTGTCAGAAGCAAAATGGACTTCCCTTCTTTGTTGAGTGGTGTTCAAATTAATGTCGGCCTTGAGAAATATATACGGGCCCTCTGTACATCAAATCAGGCACAGCAGTCATGATTGTCTGTCAGAATATCTCTCTGATTTATTGGCAAGTATAACACATATATATATAGGACAAAACCACAATTACTCAGCAAAACGTGGTCAAGCTGTTTGCTGAAATGTACAGATAAAGGCGGGGTCTGTCTAAGATGTCTGACCACCCAAGATAAGCTAAGCAGAGAAATGTTACACAAGTTACGCAATGTCAGATAAACATCGTCCTGACACGTAGGCATAAAAAGATATTACACATAGAATAATATGAAAATTAAATAATTGTTCATCCTTCCTTATTACTCCTGTCCACATTTGAGCCAGTCCGACTTCGCCTTAAACTAAACTTATGGTAGAACTAAAATCAAGCTCCGTCACGGTCACCGGCTGCGGCGGCGTTACCTCTCAGTATTCCTGAGCTGCTTCTTCGTGACTGTGAACCGTGTCGTAATTGTTTTATTCAGCCTTAGTTATGGGACGTCAGCTTTGCCCTGAACGAAAGCCAAAACATTACGAGCGGAGCTGCTAAACTTTATCGCTGGGAACTTCCGACCCAGAAGATTTATCACCCGGTAGAAGGGGAACAATCTCATTTTAACCGTTTACATATTTTTTATGGTACAGATGAGCCTCCTCCGTCTCGCCTTCTTCTGTCTTTAACATTTAGAGTCGCCATAAATGTGACAATTAATCAGAAACTTTATAATAAAGAATGCTGAAATAATATGCAATTAATGGGAAATCCACCGCAGAAACAGCCGCTGACATGTCACTGTGATACGTCATTGTCACAGAACTAGGACCCCACTAATTGCCATATTAAAGGGCCAGAGCTTTCTAAAAAAAAACAAAAAAAAAAAAAAAACAACCCCACTGGAGGTAGTCAAAGATTCCCAGTCCCTTTAGTTTAACAATTAGTGGGGGGCTCAAAACACATGGTCCCCTGATAGGGTCTTCTGATATGTCCCCTCCATATATACGGTATATTTATCTTTTTATTTATATATATATATATATATATATATATATATATATATATATAAAATATATTTTTTTCTTCATTTATGCTTTTTATGAAGCTGTAGAGTTTTTCTTTTATTGCAGGCACATGGACATGAGAAAACTACTCATTGACTTAGATAGGAGAGTGTAGTGAGCATGCTCTGTATCCTGTGCAGAGATTACTGTGCTGGGAGAGGGAGGAGGGAGGAGCTGTCGCCATCACCTATTATGAATGGTGGGATCCTGGATTATCTGCCTCCAGCTTTATAATAAAGGTGTAACTTTTCACTGTAATCCTACCCTCGATGATAATACTGCTGATCCTGCCCCGAGTGCACAGGAAGTGTCAACCTCCTGGGAATACTTAACGGCCAGTGTGAAAACAACAATATTTCAAAGAATTTTTTATTTTAATACAATCAGAATTTTTTTCTCCAAGAAAATTACGCCTCAGCGATCATTTGACCGTTTCAATCGGTTGGGTCAAGTTGGTGACGTCATTTGTAGCTTATGTTAGGTTGTCACAGCTCCCCCCTTATTAGCAGCATCTCTGAATAGTAATATCATCTTGTATAAACTACAGACTTATTGAAGTTTCACCTTGAACATCATTTTTTTAAATCTAAAAACACAAAGTTCCAAAAATTCTGTGCTGATTAGTATTTTAATATGTTTTTATAGCGAACCGAGCTCCATTTTCCTTATATAGAGGTCCAAATCCCCAGCAAAGTTATATAATGTAGTTCAGGCTACCTGCAGTCACCACTAGGGGGAGCTCAGGAGCTTACTGTGTTATTATAGAGTTCAATGTATAAACTGTATGCAGTGAGCTCATAAGCTCCCCTAGTGGCGAATGCTGGAAGCCAGAATTTTATCATTTAACTCTATGTCTATGCAGGGGATTTGGAGCTCTTTCTAATATAAAGAAATATTTTAAAAAATGATCAGCACTGGATTCTGCACCTAAGAATGACATAATGTTAAAAGGTAGACATAACTAAAAAAATATTAGGGAATTGCATTATTAGCAATTGCGTAATATTTACTCATTATCTGAACTGTTCCCTTTAAAACTATGAGAATAATTTGGGCAATAGCATTGGGGGAATTCGAAATCCTTGAGACTGCCCCTTTGGCCCTGTCAGCAGAATACAGGTGACATTGAATGGTCCTATATTATCTTAAAGGGGTTTTTCAATTTAGAATTATTGGTGTGTAATTGGTGGGTGCCCGACCCCCAGGAACCCCACCGGTCAGCAGAACGATGGCTGTGACCAATTCAATGTTTACCCAACTGCTACATTTGTTAGTAAAAGGACATGACTTAGGCCCCAATAGGCGACCATATTTTTCATCCGTAATTACGGACCCATTCATTTCTAGGGGCTACGGACACTTTTCCGTATTTTTACGGATGGGTGTCCGTGCCATAGAAATGATAGAACATGTCCTTTTTTTTGTCCCTAATTACGGCACGGACTCTCCATAGAAGTCTATGGGCGCTTCTGTAATTACGGAAGCGTTTCTATGCAACGCCAGGGGATTACCCTAGATTCCTCCATTTTTTAGTGGATCGGTAGATACAGATGCATTACGGATGCAATACGGACCGTATTTACGGACACCCTTCTGTAAATGCGGATGGGTTTACAGATGCCTATGAATGACTACGGATCCGTATTTACGGATGGATGAAAAATACGGTCGTGTGCATGGGGCCTAACTGAGCTTGTTAGGTGACAACTACTTTTGTAAGCCAGAAATATGCACAGAGAAGTTGTCACCCCTCTCCCACTCCTCTTAGCAGCAAAAGGCAGTGTATTTATCAGCAGGGGGCGACCAAGAGCAGAGAAAAAGATCTTCCCAGATGAGTGCGTAAAAAATCTATGCTCAATCATGATGCATGATGGGAAAAAAATATCTCACAATATCGGTTTTGGAATAATGTTTTTGCCATGTAACGCAGAAATGTCTGCTGCGCCATTTATATTCTTTTAATCTTTACCATGTGGGGAGTCACTATTCTCCAGCGATCTGCAGGTGGCAATCACGAGGCAGCAGAAGCGATTGTCACAGGAGGGGAATGCCGTGAGGATGCAGCGGAGACAAAAACATCTGTCCTCATCTCAGGTTATTTGTTATTTTGTGAGCTGCGATTTCACAACCAACACAAAAACAACAGCGTGATGAAAGCTGACAATTTCCCATAAGTCATTTCATGCACTATACAAAATGCTGTTTTTCCCCAGCTTCTATGTCTTTATTAAAAAGACTCCATTGTCGAAATCTTAAAGGAGCCAAGTAAGACTACTGCATGCAACTGTATTTTTTTTAAAAGGGCGATACGTATTTAATCTTTTTTGCAATATACCTTACTTTTTTCTGGGTGCGGTCTTTAGTGGAACTACTCCTCAACCTTTTTGAACAGTGTTAAATCAACTGGAGATGGGCTGAAACATCCCCATAGGTAACCCAAGCCATTTTAAATCAGTGTGAAAGCTGCTTATCTTGACCCAGACAGCATAATACTAGTCATAATAAGCATGCCCGCATTTCCCCAGCCTCTCTGTCAAACTTTAATGGGTGTAAACTAGAAAATGGTTGGAGTCTCTAGAGATAGGCCAAGACCCACCAAAAAACCTAATAGCTTTGCTATTATCAGTGTGAAAGTTGTTTATCTTGGCTACGACAGCATAATACAGGTGATAATGAAGTAGCTCCCCCTTCCCAGAGTCACTCTGTCCAACTTTAATGGGTTTACACTACAGAATGGACGTAGTCTGTAAATGGAGATAGGCCAAGACCCCCCCACCCAGAAAATCCTAAGGGCTCATTCAGACGAGCGTGTATCACGTCTGTGTGACGGCTGTTAAAACAACAGCCGTCACACGGACTCATGTATTTCAATGGGGCCGTTCACACGACCATTTCAACGGAGCGTGTGAAGAGTCCGTGAAAAAATAGGACATTTTAGGACAAAAATAGGTCCAATTTTACTGCGTGTCACGCACCCCTCCATGGACTCTAGTCTATGGGGAATCCGTGACAACGTGTCCTGCACGGGTGCACCTCGGACATGAAAAACGTCTGTTTTTCACGTCCGAGGATGCCGATACTCGTATGAATGTAGCCTAACAGCTTTGCTATTGTCAGTGTGAAAGCTTATCTTGGCTATGACATCATAATACTAATGTTAATGAGGGTGTTCCCACTTCCCCGGCAACTCTGTCCACCTTTAATGGGTTTACACTACAGAATGGACAAAATCTGTAAATAGAGATAGACCAGAACCCCCTCCTAGATAGCCCTATGCTATTTTCAGTGTGAAAGCAGCTTATCTTGGCTCAGACAACACAATATTAGGTATAATGAGATAACATTAAGTTTAACCATGTCATTACATGTTTTCTTTTCTTTCTGACCGGCAAACAATTATGTTGCCAATCTAGTGAGCAGTATTTCATATAAAATTCTTATATGACACTGATGCTGTCCATATTGTCTGCAGCCATTATTATAACTATTGTCATGTCCATGGCCACGGGCCGTCAGGCTCACTCTCCTCTTGACGGCCGTAGCCATGAGTCTGCGAACGCTGGTCCCATTCTCCCCTTCAGGAGACGCCAGTGCTCACTTCCGCTTACCTCGGCCGGGTCCCGTAGGGTGCCCGCGCACGCTCGTGGCTGCTCTTAAAGGACCAGCACACGCACCTGAAGTTAATTTTCAAAATTATCCCATGCGTACCCTGGACTATAAGAAGGGCTCAGCCCCTTCCTCCCATGCCTGAGCGTTGTTGTCGTACCCAAAGTCTTTCTAAGCAAATGGTCTCCTAGTGTTTCGCAGCTCCCAGTGTTCCCTGTTCCTGTACCTGTATCCTGAATCCCGTGCGATCCTGATTAAGTGCCATGCTGAGCTGAAGTCGTGCTGTGCTGTATCTACGCCTGTCCTGCTACACCACGCCTGACGTCTGCTTGCTGTCTAGTCCCAACCGAGCCTGTCTCACTACTGTCTGAGCTGCCACAGATACCCTATACGAACCATAGACTGTGTGTAAAGGATCTGCCAGACACAACTTCTGTGTCGACGCCCATAGGTAATCAGTCTGCACCTGCTTCTATGTTTGTGAGACTGACTCCATCTTCCACCACCCAGGATGGCAGGCTTAGGAGTGGGAGAGCCTATCACAGCCTGGCCAGACGGAGCTAGCTCCCGCCCTCTGTCTATTTATACCTGCCTTTCCTGTTCCTCCTTTGCTTGTGATTCTTCTCTGTTTGTTTCCTGGCCCTGCTGCAGCTTCTTGAACTACTGATCCTCTGCTTGTTATTGACCTTGGCTTTACTGACGACTCTTCTGCTCTGCGTTTTTGTACCTCGCTCATCTCCTGATTTGACTCGGCTCGTTCACTTCGCTTGTTGCTCACGGTGTCCCCGTGGGCAACTTCCCCATTTCCCTGGCTTCTTTGTACCCTTGTCTGTTGTGCACCTATTGAGTGTAGGGACCGTCGCCCAGTTGTACCCCATCGCCTAGGGCGGGTCGTTGCAAGTAGGCAGGGACTGAGCGGCGGGTAGATTAGGGCTCACTTGTCTGTCTCCCTACCCCGACATTACACTGTGACCTGCGTCCTGTTGGCCAGCTGCCATACAGTCAAGGCGGTACGGCCCAGTGGGTCCACGTACCCAACGTGACAACTATGTTATGGCATAAGGGGCGCTATACTGCTATATGGAATGTTTACCCAATGAAAAGGCATTTGTAAGCCCCACCCATTCTACATGGAAACGCCCATTCTAATGTATATTTGCATAAGCCCACCCTCTTTGTGGGTCGATTTGTAGACAGTTGGCAGTAATGGTAGTGGCTTGGGTCATTGGCTCGTGTCATTGCAGAGTCGGCCTCGTAGCCCTGCAAGTTTCCAGCACCTTCCAGCTTGTTCAGCACATATATAGGTTTACGAAAACGCGGAGACAATGTTTAATGGCTCCAACGTTGGCCCTGTCTGCTTGTGTTTAATTGCTTGCGCTGCCTCCACGCAGATAATGCAAGTGCCGTATGCAAGGCCCGTTGTGCTGTTTGAGGCTTAATTTTTAGAGGATTTTACACAGGATCCAATTAATTGGGAAACCAAATTAATTAAAACTGATGAAGTTCTTTTCATCCATTATTTATAATCCCGTTACAGCAGCGAAGATGAAGGGGCATGAGGCTACGTATTCCTAAGAATATCTATTTACTTGTTTGATGTAAGACGCCGCGGCATTAACACTTTACACGCTGAAGGGATCATTCCCTGCCCCATCGAAGTAAATTTCATCTCCTACCGTGTGTGTTAATTGTATTTTCCTTCGACTGAATGGTTGTATACCGGGGAATTCTCACAGATAACCAGAACATAATCGTAGATTTTATAACAATAATAGGCGCTCATTTGGGAGAAATCAGGAACCCCCTGATGCCCCCTGGGATCCATTTTTGTTAAAATGAAAACAATAAAATTAATTTCAATTCAGTAAATTGCTCGCTTTATTTCATGTGGCCGCTTAGGGTAAATAGTACATCTGGATTAGAACTGATAATACAGAATTTTTTTTTTCAAAATTTTTTATCTGCTGTCATTTTTTTTTTAGAATATTTCATGGGAAAAATACCCTTGATGATATTCGTAGCGTTAAAGTAATTGGTAATTACAAAATAGTTGTGGGATTTCCCCATTGTAAATAGTCTGAATGCCTCTAGCTTGCTTTACTGTAAAATTAGTTAATATGAAGAATTCCCTTTAAGATATAATTAAGAAAAAATACTATAAAAGTATCGTGCATGTAAACGGATTAAAGCTTTTCTCACAATACCCCCCCCCCCCAGGTCTCTCCCTGAGTATATAGATAACATAATACTTAGGGACGTCTTACACGGCCCAACATAGGCCGTGTAAACGAGTGCCGATCAACGAGATCAACTCATTGATCGGCGCTCGTTTGCTCCTTTCACAAGGAGCTATGTTTGGGGATGATTGATGGTTACTACGATCGATCGTCCTCATACATTTCTATCATGTCGGTAGCACGTGCCCCTGTTTACACAGTAATATGTGCTGCCGACAACGATAATATTTTAGGCTGCATAAACGATGCGATCAACTGATGAACGATCGGCTGATCATTACCGTGATTACACAGGGCAATGATCGGGAATGAGTGAATGCTCATTGGCCTGATAAAAGGGCCTCTACAATCTGCCCTGTTCTGGAAATTTCCCCTCTTCTCTTGATTATTTTATTTCCTGAATCATACTTCCTGCAGCCTAAGTGGGAGGAGCCTATAACAAGTCTGTGTGGCATGGAAAGGAAGTCTCTTGTGCAGTGGACAGAATTCTCTGCGATCACTTGGTGCCAAGTGGCGGCAATATAAGTTTCTGGTGCCAGTTATATCGTGATGATATTTGGTGCCAAGGGTTAGTGTACCACCTACCATGTGCCATTTATAAAACTTTAGTACATTCAGTTCAGTAATTCAGTAAATGTTCCCATTGGCCACTTTACTTGAATTGCCAGACTAGCAGATATTCTGGACTATTGAGTATTTTATTACGCCCAAATTTCAGAATATTTTTTTATTTTATTTTGGTGTCAGAACCTCGAATACGGTCCACTACAAGTCATTTCCATCCCCTACGCAGGTCTTTTTTTACAATGTGTTTTTGTGCTGGATCAAGATGTGATCACTTCATGGTGCTAAATATAATATAACTACTGTGTTAGATTAGAACAGATTATCGGGGATTAAAAAAAGGGTCTGCTTTTTTCCGCCCAGAAACTGCACCACTCTTGTTAATGGGCTGTGTCTGGTACTGAACCTCATCCCCATTCAAGTCAATGAGCTGCAATACCAGGCAAAGCCCAATGTCCAGAGTGGCGCTATTTCTGGAAAATAAAAGCAGACCCTTTTTAAAATCCTAAACAGACCGTTTAATCAGTAGTATGATGTTAAATGTAGAGTTACCCTTTAATATTGTTGAGAGCGGATGGTTGGATTTATGTGTCACCCAGCACGACCTCACCAGTTTGCAGTGTGCGCATATTTCTTTTATCATATTTTTACACAAAATACGAGAGAAATATAGAAGTGCGTTTCAATTTTTTCAATTTTTTTTTTCACAAAATTTTTGGTGGTTCAGTTTGATAAATGGTCTAATATTGCAGGCAACTACTTTTGTTAGGGCCAGGTCTGCATCACACCTCCAGGCACAGCTCCTAAATAATAGACATTTTCTGTGAAATTTAATAAGAGTATTACGGGAGAAGCGGCCTGCGGCCATGGCTTGCTTTTCTTCTCTGAGAAACTATTCCAAACAAAGCGGCACAAACATTGTACAAAGTCTGAAAGGAACAAGATGTCTGCGAGACAGGAAAGATGACACGATGTCAACCGTAGAGATAGAGATAAACATTAGCTCATCCCATAATTCTTCCAATAATTCTGACTACGCCTGTTCTCGGTGTTCTTTGTACCTCCAGCTGTTTGGTGCACCTTCATTAGTGGTCTTCATTAGTTTAGTTCCTCAGACCCAGAATCCCATTGTTCTTGTTCTTTAGCCTATCGTATCCAGTGGTTTAGTTCTTCAGACATAGGGGTCCTTTATTTTTTTTCTCTTGTCCATGGTCTCTAAGGGTATGTTCACACGGCCTATTTACGGACGTAAATCGGGCGTTTTTGCCCCGAATTACGCCCGAAAATAGCGCCTCAATAGCGCTGACAAACATCTGCCCATTGAAAGCAATGGGCAGACGTTTGTCTGTTCACACGAGGCGTATATTTACGCGCCGCTGTCAAAAGACGGCGCGTAAATAGACGCCCGCGTAGAAGAAGTGACCTGTCACTTCTTTGGCCGTAATTGGAGCCGCTATTCATTGACTCCAATGAATAGCAGCGCTAATTACGGCCGTAATTGACGCGGCGTTCAAGCGCCTGCACATGCCGGTACGGCTGAAATTACGGGGATGTTTTCAGGCTGAAACATCCCCGTAATTTCAGCCGTTACGGACCCCCGCCGTGTGAACATACCCTCATAGTTTAGTTCTTCCAACCAGGAGCCCAATGTCTTTGTTCTCTTGTTCATGGTCTCCAGCAGTTTAGTTATTTTTGTTCTCTTGTCCATGGTCTCCAATAATTTAGTTCTGTAGACCCAGGAGCCCAATGTTTTTGTTCTCTTGTACATGGTCTCCAATAATTTAGTTCTTTAGACCCAGGAGCCCAATGTTTTTGTTCTCTTGTCCATGGCCTCTAGTGGTTTAGTTATTTTTGTTCTCTTGTCCATGGTCTCTAGTGGTTTAGTTATTTTTGTTCTCTTGTCCATGGTCTCTAGTGGTTTAGTTATTTTTGTTCTCTTGTCCATGGTCTCTAGTAGTTTAGTTCTTCAGAACCAGGAGCACATTTTTTGTGTTCTCTTGTTCATGGTCTCAAGTAGTTTAGTTATTCCGACCAGGAGCCCATTGTTTTTTTTCTCTTGTCCATGGTCTCTAATAGTTTAGTTCTTCCAACCAGGAGCCCAATGTCTTTGTTCTCTTGTTCATGGTCTCCAGCAGTTTAGTTATTTTTGTTCTCTTGTCCATGGTCTCCAATAATTTAGTTCTTTAGACCCAGGAGCAAAATGTTTTTGTTCTCTTGTCCATGGCCTCTAGTGGTTTAGTTATTTTTGTTCTCTTGTCCATGGTCTCTAGTGGTTTAGTTATTTTTGTTCTCTTGTCCATGGTCTCTAGTAGTTTAGTTCTTCAGAACCAGGAGCACATTTTTTGTGTTCTCTTGTTCATGGTCTCAAGTAGTTTAGTTATTCCGACCAGGAGCCCATTGTTTTTTTTCTCTTGTCCATGGTCTCTAATAGTTTAGTTCTTCCAACCAGGAGCCCAATGTCTTTGTTCTCTTGTTCATGGTCTCCAGCGGTTTAGTTATTCTTGTTCTCTTGTCCATGGTCTCTAATAATTTAGTTCTTTAGACCCAGGAGCCCAATGTTTTTGTTCTCTTGTTCATGGTCTCTAATAATTTAGTTCTTTAGACCCAGGAGCCCAATGTTTTTGTTTTCTTGGCCATGGTCTCACGTAGGGTGCATGGACCCACTGGGACGTACCGCCTTAATGGTAAGGCAGCTGGCCAACAGGACACAGGTCGCAGTCTTTAGTTCGTATAGGTGTACCTGTGGCAACTTTGGTCAGCAGCAAGACAGGCTCGGATGAGACTTTGGCAGCAGGCAGACACCAGGCATGGTGTAACAGGACAGGCGTAGTACTTAGCGCAGCACGACTCCAATATGACACTTGGTTCTGGATAGCACGGGACACAGGATACAGGGAGCAGGAACGGGAACACTTGGAACTAGGAAACACTAAGGGACCATTTGCAGAGACAAACGTAGGTAATGACAACAACGCTCAGGCAATGCAGGAAGAGGCAGGGCCCTTCTTATAGTCCAGGGTGCTTATGGGCTAATTTGGTACTTTAATTCATGTGCGCGCCCTGGCCATTTTCTAGTACTTGATTTACAGTTGTTTGATGCGTTGTATTAGGTGTCCACTAGTTTTGTGCGCCAAAGAATGTTGTCCAGCAATCGTCTAATTGTTTATGACACCAACCTAAAAGAAGGAGAAATGAAACGGCTGTCACCTGGCAGTCGCTCCTTCTCTGTAACAAGGACAGCGTGATGCATTTCTCTATTCAGAAGTGTCTGGTTTTACCACAGTTAGCTGACTTTTTACATGTGTATTGTTTTTGGGCTCATCTAACACAGGGCCAACTTGCAGGTCCTCTGGGACATTTTTTCCCCATAATTCTGGAAACCAAACCTAGTACCACTTAGCATTCCCAACCAGTTAGTATTTATTTTTCATAGCATCTACTGTATCTAGTATTGGGTGGTGGACATCCCACCAGCGTGACCAATATCAACTAAACTCCATACAGAGGGCATTTTATATATTTTTTGGAGACAGATCATCAATCACAGGTGCTCCATAACAGCTCATGGCATCAAGTGACAGCTCGGTGCATGCCACATGGGTATATTGCAAAGAATCTAGATGCCACCTCAGCATATTCTGGCTCTTCTAAGCCGCCATGAAGGGTATAAAGGGTGATTTATGGTTTCCATTTTTGACTTCTTGATCCTTCCACTTTACAGCACAGTCAGAATGTCTCATTAGTAAACTGTTCCTTAATATTCCCTCTCTCTCTTCCGAGGAAACAATGTCTTGATATGTTGACACTCCTTTATTATAATTGTATTGTTCTGGGGCCTCACGGCTACTTTTTCTACTATGGTGATATTTGTCGATGAGTTTTCCACTTTGTTCATGTTACGTTATATTGCTAAGTGTGGGTTTTCTGATAGCGGAGGCGGTTAAAGTCCTCTGTTCGCCAATTTGTAGCTCTGGCTAGAATGGAGTAATTACTCGTTATAGGGTAAACAGGACTTTGTTGACTTTTTGGACAGATAGTCTCTTGTGTCAATTTCCTGGTAGGCTTGTAATCTGTTGTCTTTTATTGTAGATTGGGCTCTTCCTGATTGCCAAATAGGAAAAAATAAATCATCTATTTACATTTTATGACGACGCTACGATGAAGAACATTTGAGAACCACATTATGTTTTTTTCAGTTGACTGTCCATTTTATTTTCTTAGATTTTTGAGCGTCTTTCACACCATACAAGGAGAAGCTTTAAAGAACAATTTGAGTCACAATTAACCATATTATACCGTGCCTCTATTTAATGTGGGAGGAGCTTTCTTCTGTGCTTGTTGCCGCCCCTGAGGAGCAATGTACCTTCTACAAAGATTGGGCAGAGGTATAACTAAAAGATTCTGGGTATTAATGCAAAAATATTTAACAACCCCCCACCCACCATGTGTCATGTATAATACTGGTGTCTTACTATGTGACAGAGGGGCCCTTTGGCCCCCTCAGGCACCAGTGTTTGAATGCAACTGATATCTCTGCACCCACGATGACTATTCTGAGCACATTTCTGACTCACAAGAGTAGTTGTCCCCTTTCAAGCCCATTTAGAACTGACAAATAAAGGTCTTGGATACATTATTATTTTTCACCGCTCTTCTAAAGGAGCAGAAGAGCTGGGTCGAGTTATGGGAGGAGAAGGTGGCAGCCTTGGGCGCCATAGGGGGAGCTCAATGCTTAGCCATTAAATTATAGGCATAGGCGGCAAAAATAATTGAGACATAGATATCTATCATGCAGTACTATGGCAATAGGCTCCTACCGTGGTCTTTGTGTCCCCTTTTTGTTGCTTGGATGAAGAGACTCTCGATGTGAAGCTCTTAAAGGAAAATGAACACTAATTCATATCTAGTGCAGGATCTGACACAAGGAATCTAAGGCACCAAAGAGAAAATCACTCCCTCAGGCCCTGCAACAAACATGACATAGTGTTCCAGTTTTCCTTAGGCCAGGTTCACACGCAGCGTAAATACTGCAGATTTTTCTCAACGGATTTTGTTGCAGAAAATCCGCAGCATAATACAGTAGCAGCAGAAATTGACCTGCGTTGCGTTTTTTTAGTCCACAGCATGTCAATTGTATTTGTGTAATCGCTGCTTTTTTGTAGCGGGTCTCCCCTATTGAATTCAATGGAGCGGTAAAACACGTAACAAATAGAAGTTGCGATTTCTGCAGCGGAAAAGCAAATTGCAAAAAATTGCAACTCAGAAAAAAAACTATTCTTATACTTATCCAGAATTCTGTGCTTCTTCATCCAGGCCGGCCCTCTGGGATGACGTTTCTTCCCATGTGACCGCTGTAGCCAATCACAGGGTGCAGAGGTTACATGGGATGAAACGGCATCCCAAGATGACGGACTGCAAGACGGCAGAGGGACGGGTAAGTATAAAAAAATTTATGTGCAGTTTTCCGAAGGGGACATCCCGGCCAAAAAACTGCACCAAAATTTGGTGCAATTCCCTGCGGCAACCAGGGTGTATACGCTGTGTGCTTTTACGCAGCGTATCCGCCCTGTGTGAACATACTCTTATAGTGTTCCTTTAAGAAAATGATCAAGTGGTGTAAGAGTTGCTTGCTTATTATCTTTTTTTTAAAAAAACATCCAGCATTGCATCTGCTTATCTGTATTATACTGTATCTCTAACCTAAATCTTTAAAAAATGGCGGCGCTGCTTCTGGAAGAAAAAAAAAAAAGCTGTTTTTTTTTTGTTGTTTTTTTTAAAAATCTTACACAAAAATGATTTTGGCCTTTCATTTTGAAGACTCAATAGTTTTGCACTCGATACTCAAGGAGTTAAATGCCGAGGCTTGTTGTACCGACGTGCAGGTTCCTGACTCCCAGCTGCGTCTGACTGTACCAGTTTATTGTTAGTGGATTCGTAGAACGCTGTAAATTATAATTAAATGCTGATCAAGCCCCTTCTGAAAAAGTTATTCTCCCAATGAGACGCGCAGCTCGCCTGCCTCCACCGCCGCTCGCTTTTCATTAAGTGCGAGGCACATCACAGCTGACAAGACTTATATGAGCAGCGAAGAAAGGCAAACAGCCTCCTCCAAGAGGGGGATCCGTGATATTCAGTTTAATAAGCAGCACATCAGACTCTGTCAAGAACTGACGGGCTGTGTGTGTTTTATTCCGCTCCGCTCTGTGGATGAATTTATTGAATGCATGAAAATATACAGCACGGTGCCACCTGTATAGTACCGGAGGACTGGGGGCATAGACAGTACTAGGGGGTTTTCATCATTTAGAATTAGTTTTAGACTTTTCTATGACCATCCGGTAAATTAGAATATTTGATCATCTGCCACCCATCAGATCGCATTGATGTAAGGAATTTCAACTTGTTTGGAAGTGTTCATGGTCATGTGTTACCTGTAATGACATCACGTCACATGACCAAGGAGAATAATCACTGTCGTATGGTCGACAACACTACACGTGCTTATTGTACTCCTAAAATACACAGCTGGGAAAGAAGGAAGGACAAATTCATCATGCGTAGAATGCCATAGTGCCCTAATAACAGTTCCAACCACAGTGCCCCAATAACTGTGCCAACCACAGTGCCCTAATAACAGTGTCAACCACAGTGCCCTAATAACAGTGCCAAACACAGTACCCTAATAACAGTGTCAACCACAATGCCCCAATAATAGTGTCAACCACAGTTCCCCAATAACAGTGTCAACCACAGTGCCCTAATAACAGTGCCAACCAGCGTGCCCCAATAACAGTGTCAACCACAGTGCCCTAATAACAGTGCCAACCAGCGTGCCCCAATAACAGTGTCAACCACAGTGCCCCAATAACAGTGCCAACCACAGTTCCCTAATAACAGTGCTAACCACAGTGCCCCATTAACAGTGCCCACCACAGTGCCCCAATAACAGTGCCAACCACAGTGCCTCAATAACAGTGACAACCAAAGTGCCCTAATTAAAGTGACAGCCACAGTGCCCTAATAACAGTGCCAGTCACAGTGCCCCAATAACAGTGTCAACCACAGTGCCCTAATAACAGTGCTAACCACAGTGCCCCAATAACAGTGACAACCACAGTGCCCCAATAACAGTGCCAACCACAGTGCGTCAATAACAGGGCCAACCACAGTGCCCTAATAACAGTCACAGCCAGAATGCCCTAATAACAGTGCCAACTGCAGTGCCCTAATAACACTGACAGACACAGTGCCCTAATAACAGTGCCAACCACAGTGCCCCAATAACAGTGCCAACCGCAGTGTCCTATTTGTGCCAACCACAGTTACTCTAATAACAGTGCCAAGCACAGTGCCCTATTAACAGTGCCAACCACAGTGCCCCAATAACAGTACCAACTACAGTGCCCCAATAACAGTACCAACAACCGTGCCCTAATAACAGTGCCAACCACAGTGCCCCAATAACAGTGGCAACCACAGTGTCCTAATAACAGTGCCAACCACAGTGCCCCAATAACAGTACCAGCCACAGTGCCCTAATAACAGTGCCAACTACAGTGCCCTGATAACAGTGCCAACCACAGTGCCCCAATAACAGTGCCAACCACAGTGCTACAATAACAGTGCCAACCACCGTGCCCTAATAACTGTGCCAAGCACAGTGCCCCAATAACAGTACCAACCACAGTGCCCCAATAACAGTGCCAGCCACATTACCCTAATAAGAGTGCCAACCGCAGTGCCCTAATAACAGTGACAGCCAGAATGCCCTAATAACAGTGCCAACCGCAGTGCCCTAATAACACTGACAGCCACAGTGCCCTAATAACAGTGCCAACCACAGTGCCCCAATAACAGTGCCAACCGCAGTGTCCTAATTGTGCCAACCACAGTTACTCTAATAACAGTGCCAAGCACAGTGCCCTATTGACAGTGCCAACCACAGTGCCCCAATAACAGTACCAACTACAGTGCCCCAATAACAGTACCAACAACCGTGCCCTAATAACAGTGCCAACCACAGTGCCCCAATAACAGTGCCAACCACAGTGTCCTAATAACAGTACCAACCACAGTGCCCCAATAACAGTACCAGCCACAGCGCCCTAATAATAGTGCCAACTACAGTGCCCTGATAACAGTGCCAACCACAGTGCCCCAATAACAGTGCCAACCACCGTGCCCTAATAAATGTGCCAAGCACAGTGCCCTAATAACAGTGCCAACCACAGTGCCCCAATAACAGTGACAGCCACAGTGCCCTAATAACAGTGCCAACCGCAGTGCCCTAATAACAGTGACAGCCACAGTGCCCTAATAAAAGTGCCAACTACAGTGCCCCAATAACAGTGCCAACCACAGTGTCCTAATTACTGTGCCAACCACAGTTACCCTAATAACAGTGCCAACCACAGTGCCCTAATAACAGTGCAAACTGCAGTGCCCCAATAACAGTGCCAACCACAGTGTCCTAATTACTGTGCCAACCACAGTTACCCTAATAACAGTACCAACCACAGTGCCCTAATAACAGTGCAAACTGCAGTGCCCCAATAACAGTGCCCTAATAACAATGCCCACTGCAGTGCCCTAATAACTGTGCCAATGACAGGGCCCAAACAGTGCCAAGCACAGTGCCCCAATAATAGTGCCAGCCACAGTGCCCTAATAAGTGTGAACCATAGTGCCCTAATAACCGTGCCAACCATAGTGCCCCAATAACAGTACCAACCACAGTGCCCCAATAACAGTGCCAGTCACAGTGCCCAAATAACAGTGCCAATCACAGTGCCCCAATAAGTGTCAACCAAAGTGCCCTAATTACAGTGTCAACCACAGTGCCCCAATAACAGTGCCAACCACAGTGCCCCAATAACAGTGACAAACACAGTGCACCTATAACAAAGCCAGCCACAGTTCCCCATTGACAGTGACAACTACAGTGACCTTGTAATAGAGCCTGTCACAACAACCACAGTGCCCCAATAACAGTGTGAACCACAGTGCTCTTTGACAGTCTAACCTTAGTACACCTATAACAAAGCCGACCACAGTGCCCCAATCACAACAACAGTGCACCTAACAGAACCAGCCACAGTGCCTCAATAAGAGTGCCTAGCACTGTACAACTATACTATAAACACTCACAATGCCCCATAAACAGTGACAACCAAAGTGTCCCTGTAAGAGAGCCAGCCACAGTGCCCCAATAACAGTGCTAGACACAGTGCACCAATAACAGTGCCAGACACAGTGCCCCAATAACAGTGCTAGACACAGTGCACCAATAACAGTGCCAGACACAGTGCCCCAATAACAGTGCCAGACACAGTGCCCCAATAACAGTGCCAACCACAGTGTCCTTATGACAGCGCCAGCCACAGCGCCCCAATAACAGTGCCAGCCACAGCGCCCCAATAACAGTGCCAGTCACAGTGCCCAATAGCAGTGCCAGCCACAGTGTCCCTATACCAGTTCCAGCCACAGTGCCCCAATAGCAGTGCCAGACAGTGTCCCTATAACAGTGCCAGGCACAATAAAGCAATTAGCTCTATATTGCTCACTGATCTGCTAGCATATATAGGAAGCTACATTTTATCTGCCAGTCGTTTGCTGCTCAAATCGTAGGTCGTCTTCAGCAGTCTGACCAAGAAGTTTACCTGTTAGGGTATGTGCACACGACAATGCCAAATACGTCTGAAATTACAGAGCTGTTTTCAGGAGAATTTCAGACGTTTTTACAACTGCACGCATTTTTCGTGGCGTCTTTTACGAAAGTAATTGGAGCTGGTTTTCACTGGAGTCTGAATAAAAAACGGCTCCAATTACGTCCCAAGAAGCGTCCTGCACTTCTTTGAGGCGGCCGTAATTTTACGCGCCATCTTTTGACAGCGACGCGTAAAATGACAGCTCGTCTGCACAGAACATCGTAAGACCCATTGCAAGCAATGGGCAGATGTTTGCCGACGTTTTGGAGCCGTCTTTTCAGGCCGAATTCGAGGCGTAAAACGACTCCATTACGTCTGAAAAGAGGTCGTGTGCACATACCCTAATGATCAATCTTTGAAGTGTTGCAAGTCAGAACAATTAAGAGGCCTGAACACAGCCATAGGAGGGGAGCCAAGATTGCATTTGCCAGCAGATTCCTTATTCCTGGGCACTATATGGCACTATGTGAGCACTGTAAGACAATATGTTGGCTCTGTAAGACAATATGTGAGCTCTGTAAGACAATATGTGGGGTCTCTATAGCACTATGTGAGAACTATAAGGCACTCTGTGAGCAATGTATGGCACTATGTGAGCACTGTAAGACAATATGTGAGCTCTGTATGGTGCTATGTTAGTTTATGTAAGGCACTATGTGAGTACTGTAAGGGTATGTGCACACACACTAATTACGTCCGTAATTGACGGACGTATATCGGCCGCAAGTACCGGACCGAACACAGTGC